>NC_051847.1:2242511-2260603 GCF_002237135.1 Teleopsis dalmanni | reverse complement strand
AAAATTACTTAGCTGATATTATTTCTTTGTTCACTAGCAATTACAGTTAAATGATTAACTTATGTATGTATACGCTAGTAATAAGAGAATTAATTATTGAACTTCTGACACAATTTAAGCTTAATCTTACATGTATATACTTCTCCGTAACGAATTTATTTTCTCAAAAAACAAAATTACTATTTGTTCTCAATTTTTCAAATATAAATTTAATAGCACACTGTCTTAGTTTTATTTAGTACTTCATACTAAGCACTTAGTACTTAAACATTATTGCTATACTTTGTGGCACTGACCAATACGATATTTTCCACGAACATTTTCTAAGCCAGTTCAAAAATTATTGTTATTATATTACATGGTACATTAGGGCGAATGACATCATCAAGGACCTCAAGATTATTCCGATAAAAAAATACATTAAGCATTGAGCCCTAAAATTAGGACTCAGATGCGAATCTCAGAATGGTTATAGGCTGCTCGATGAGGTATGCAGATCTGAGGTAATTTATTGCTTAGTCTGATGAATTGATAAACAATAATCCAGTCAAGGTGTAGAGAGGGGTTATGAAGAAACCTCGCAGTTAATAATGAGTAAATGTGCTTAAGTGTACTGACTCAACTAGCCTCAACATAATAATAAATTACAAATAAAATATTAAGATAAATAAAAAATTCAGATATATATTAAAATCCAGAAACTACAAAATTAATAAATATTTTTACTATGGAAACGACCTATCAAGATTCTATTAAAGTAAATCCATATCACTCACTGTAGCAACTGTTCAATTTTTCTTTTTATAAATTTGTTAGTTCTTTTTCAAATATTTATTTATTAATATTATTAAGCAAGTCTTAGGTAAACTTAGTTTCACTTTAGTTTTTCTGATTTATAATATTTTCACATAAGTGTTAAGTGTTACTCATACGTCTTCTCATTAAAAATGTATTTAGTTGTCTTTCAATTAAATTATGAAATAAAAAACTATAATTGTAGTTACAATATAATAACTATTAAAAAGCTTTTACTTAGAAATAATTTTCTAATGGGAATTATTGAATAATTACATTCCCTTAATCAATTAATTGCTGCTCATATGACTACTCAATAATGTTCAAGATAAAAAGTTCTCACGTTGCAAAACTAGCCAATCTTAACATATGTCTACATATTTGCTTAGCAAAACACAAACTACTTTTAAAAATAAATTCCTTTTTATTAAAATCTAGTAAATCCATATAAATTTAAATATTAAAACATTGCATTTTAAAGATATTTAGACGTACGCTGTCAAAGCGGAACAAACGATAAATATGTAAATTTTATTCTGTGCACTCTTCCAACGCTTTGTATGCATTTGAGCAGCTTTATGTGAAATATTTTTGTGCGCTCTCCATTTGCCTAATCGACAAAAACAACGTCGTAGCAAACTTAACAGGTGTTATTTACAACGCAGTAAGCTTTTCACCACACAAGTATTTCTCAACATAAAATATTACCTGTTCACTATACATTGACGCATTTGTTTTACCCACTGTGGTGAGCTTTAGTGTCACATGCATTTCATTGAAAAATAAACATGAAACGTGTTTGTTGTTTTAAGCTTATTTCCATATGCAGCCAAGATGAATATTACGTTTTATTCGTGAATTTTTTTTGGATAAAATATTTATAACTAATGAATGATTTTATATTTGCCAAGATAAGTATATATATGTTATATTACGATTATTCGTCATATCAATTCGTAAGACAAACTAAATGCTCAAAAATATCCATTAAACTTAAATAAACTACTTATCACGGTCTTAAAGTAAATGTAGTAAAAATAAAATCCCTAGAAGTGAACGCAAATGACTATATAAACAATATGTGTAACTACCGCATAAGGTTCTTAAAAATATTTTCCTACTGCGGCAGTGTTATAACTACAGATGAATTTGCAAAAGATATAGACAGTGCATAGTAGCTGCGCTAGCTAAAACCATATTTTTCCTTTGCCCGATTCATAAATCTTTGGAACCCTAATTTCATCTCGGCAGAAACTGGACTAGAATGCGCAGTGACGTGACGCTGTAAATGGAACGTTCTTAGAACGAGGTGAAACGTTTAGCATAAAGCTGTTCTAAGGACAAAAGTCCTTATCTCCCAAGAATCTAAAGCAATCGATAATAAAGTTAAATAACGTTCGTTTAATGAATTTTAAAACTCTTATTTTCCTTAAAGAAATTTGTTTTAAACTTGAATATCTTCAAATCGTTCACTTGTTTTTCAAATACCAAAAATGTTAATCAATGATCTTACCATATATATGGTTTAGTATGCAATGCTATTATACACATCTAATAGTACAGGTACAGGTATAGAATAAATAGATGATGTTTTATTCTCTTTTCCAAATTTAAAAAGAATCCACCCACTCCGAAGACCACTTTAGACTACATCTTTAAACTTTTCAAATTAAAGTATTTTTTAAAGTTTAAAGTCAAATATTTTAATTAATAACTTATAAGTATTAACATAATTATAGCTAAATCAAATCAATCAATCAAATCAATAATTGGAATTAAAAACAGCCACGGCTACAGCCAAATCAAAACAAACTCTTCCATTTAATAGTGGCCGCGCCGAACACTTACCAAAAAGCGCATCGAATCGGCAAATCCTACAAACGCAAACAAAGTCGAATTTTTAGTAGCAAATCGAAAACGAATTTTCATGGCTAACTGCTGTGAAAAATTACTCGTATTTCTGTCTAAAACCTAAAATAATTTTTAAGTGTTGAACTGTCAGAAATTGTTTTTTAATTAAAAAAAACAAAAATATTTCTGCACACATTTCGAATGTATCTTCGAGATTGGCTTGAAATATTACGTCCGGAAGCGACGAATGCATTCAAATAATTTTGAATTTTTGTTTTTTTTTTATTTGATATTACCAAATTTTAAATTTGAAATTTGCGCCAATTAATGGTTTCACACGTTTTGTTATTTTAATTGTCATTTTAACTGTCATTTTTATTTCAAATTTAAGCCGAGACTTGAGCGCTAATTGTGACCAGAATTTGTGGTACGTAAACATTGGCGATTATTGCTTTTTATGAGAACCTCTCACCGTTGTCATTAATTTGTATCTATTGCTTTGGTTTTGTATTTCAGGGTAAGCTTGGCTTCAAAGTTTTCACAATAAAAATATTTCTTCAATTAATTAAGTAATAAATTATTTATTAAAGTTAAAACGAATGAAGATGCAATTTAAGCGTGTATGGCTTTTTTATAGCACATTTTTAATTATTCTGACCTTTAAACAAAGCCGCAAATATTATAAATAATTAATCAATTAAAATTTATCTCTCTGCCTTGATTAGAAATGAAGTTGTCATTGAGATACAGATAATATTTTTTTAATTTTTATGAAATTAAATTCGGCTAATTCGGAAATATGCTGTACATTTGTAGCATTTGCCTTTCTCTTTGCCGAAAATGTAGCTACAAAATTGTTAACCGGCACTTTACGAAGCAATTAAAATTACTTTAAGTATTTGCCTAATGCTCTTATTAAGGCAGCCGTGCATTCTACGACAACGCTAAAGATACATGTTTTTATCGTTGGACTCGACTCACGATTTGAGCCAAATTTTTATCGCTTAAACTCAGTGCAACAAAGGAATGCAATGCAACGCTTGCACCTTTACATTTGGCTCAGTTTGGTTCTGCATAAATCGCGCCTCTTACATTCGCCAGCACAAGCATTTCCGATCAAGCGGGCATATTTGTTGTTCGTTGTTTGTGTAATAAAACTTGTAATAAAAAATAACACCCAAGATACAAAACCTAATAATAAAATCTTATGAAAATTGCTGCACAGTAGTTGCCAATTCGTACGAAACTGTTACCCTATCCATATCCGATAATTTGAACACCAAATGAGCGAACCTAAACTGTGGAAATTGTATCTGCATCGGGCAAAAATGAAGGCATTCCTATTTCACTACAATGGATACCGTTGACCATTGTTGTTCTTCCAGTAAAAGAATTTTACAGTTCCAATAGCAAAACAAAAAAATCTTACAAAATGAACAAAATGGTTCAATAGGAAGTTATTCCTGTTCTTAGCCTCGAGAAATAGTAGTGAATTCGTTCATCTATACTTGTCCGCCTAAGGTTGACAAACATTTTTATAATTTTTACTAAGTTTTTTTTTGTTTTGTTGTTGCTTTCTCTATTTCGATTACACGAAAGTTCATTGAATATCGTTCTGAAAAATAAATTTTGTTGTTCATTCATGTATGTGGCAAGAGATGACCAATGCACTTTACTCGTTCAACAGGCCTAGGCCTGGTTAAGGCTTCGATAAGGAAAAAATGCACAAAAGAGTTTGTGAAGTGTATCAGTGTATCAGCTTGTACATACGTATATGCTTATGATAAATTATTTTGTTAGAACATTTCTATAAGAAATTAACATTTCTCAAGTCAATGTTGGCGGCTATTGGGTTTTTTGAAAGTATTATTTATCTTGTTTGCTGATAATATATTATTAGAATTCATCTATTTTGAGTTCAGGAAATGTCATACATAAAATTAAAGAAAAAAAAAACAAAATATTATCAAAATATGAATAGTGTTACTACTACTATACACTATTAGAGGTAAATTATTAAATTATCGTATATGCCTTGATTCTTATTTCCTCGAGCCTTCTTAATATATTATTTTACTACAGAATTTAAATTTTTCAAAAATTAGTTTCCAATAGGAGTGATCCAATTTTTTGGCATTGGATAAATATGGACTCAAAAATCATCTCCTGTAAACAGGAGGATTTTCGACTGCCATTTTTAATTTTACAACAAGTTATGTTAAAATAAGCAATCAAACACTTCATAATCAACTCTAATGCAGGTAAAGGATCTTCTCTTCAGTGCCGGTATATTGAAAATTCCGTTTTGGGAGTGACAAAATGCGGATGAAGTATCCATTCTTGATTTGGCCAATGGCATATAGATCAAATTTATCCCATTTGTCATTATTTTGACAGCATGTATACCAAATAGGAGTAAGTTGCAGAAGTTATGTTTAAGTTATTAAAAATTTTTTATAAAGAATATTTTTTTTTTATAAAAAAGATAACAGACTATAATTTTACTATATTTTATTTTTTCAAAATATAAAATATATGTAACTTCATGAAGTTTCCAATAGTTCCCATATAAAATATGATTGTTCATTATTTGAATTAAGAATTTTTTACTTAGGGCAATAAGATTTACTAATGAACAATCAAAGTTTTCCACTTTATTCATTAGTCTAATTAGTGACCCTTGAAATTCATACTTTTACTTAATCCTTTATCAACATTGAGAGATCTAAGCGCAAACTCAGAACAAAAACTTAAAATTCTGCGTTTCTGTTTTACCTAAACATTTGGACTGTGTATTTTAATATTTTTTTTTTGTTTTTATTTGATAAAAACCGTATTGATACCCATCAAAATCGTCAATCTTCGAATCACTCACTTCTATTATTTTATTTCCTTTCGCAATCTTTCGAATTTTACAATTCATATTTTCATTTATTATTATATATATTTTTTTTCTAATTATTTTAATACACAGACAAAGCCCAAATTTATCACAACGATGGGTTAGCTTAAAAACCAAGAGTAGATTTTAATGCCCTATGGGCATTGCTTCCAACGCTTTGGTAAGAGATTTTGAATATCTGAGCAATTAATCAAAAGTGTTGACAATGATCAAATTCTTGAAAAAGGCTGGATATCAAAAAAAAAAAAATCTATGAATAATATTCGACATATTAATGAAGTTGTTCCAAAATGTGGCCGCACTTAAGGTGTCAAATTTTTACCTTGACATTCTTAAGTGTTCACATTAAAGTTTATTAAGAACGTCAGTGAAATATTTTAGTTACAATTTTTATATGAATTCATTTCAAAAAAATTAAAAACATGTGTGATAAGTAGAGATGGCTTTATTACTTTCTGATTTAAAAAATTTTGCAATATCATTGAAAAATTTTTCTTCAAGTTTTCTAATCATTTTTAAATTTCTCTAAAATGCTAATTAATTTAATTTTAGGAATTAATAGATTAGTATCATTATTACTGACAACTTTGAACGCAATCCTGAATTGGGCCATGTTAAACCAGTGATGGCACTATTTCTTAAGCTAACTGGAAAGTAGTTGAACGAACTCTGCTCAAGATTTACATGAGGGTCATCGGTTATCGTTTACTTTGATCAAACCTCTGTGTATCTCTACAACAATGCCTATAGACGAAAGGGAGGTGGCATATAACTGTTTTAGTGGATCAAATTCAACAATATTCGGCTATCATCATTAGTCATAGTATAGGCGAACAACACTGTCTTGCGAGATGGTGATGATAAAGCCCTTAAGAGCAACTTACGTGAAGCACTTGTCGTTCTGAACAAACAATTACTCGCCTCCACTGATTCGAATTATCCCAAGATGTCATCGCATAATTCAGATTTGTACGGTAAGCGAACATTTACGACCAAAAAGCTGTTCTCACAAAAATATACCCAAACACATAATGTCGTTTCATTCGGCTATCTAATACTTAGTGTTTAGTTAACGATGCCAGTAACCCACTTATTCCATTAGAATTCATCTTAATATGTCTTTAACTATTACGATTGCAGTCAGTGATAACTAATTCAACATATCCACCTATCTATCTTAATTTCCATTACTTTTTACACTGTAAAGTATGAAATATCGCTTATTCATAAACCAATAATATATTCGTTCCACAGTTAGGTTAGCTCGATTCTTGATTGCAAGGTGGTCGTAATATTAAGATTAGTACTAATACAAGATTATTTGTATTTGTAATTCAGATGTAAATAAATTTAAAACTGATTGATGTTATATATTTATTACAGAAGAGAGAATATATATGTCAAAAGTATTAAAAAAGAAATAATTTGTTTTCCACTGTTCTCAAAGTGCTACAGCGCGGGTGTTTAATTAACAACCTACGACATCTGTTTCCAATAAAGTTAAAAGCCTTGTTAAGAACGTTGGCTAATAAAACAACATAATCAAGCTCAGATTTTGGACCACAGATTCACAAAAAATTCAGTAATTCTTTCACGAACTTTCTTTTTAAATGATTTAAGCTCGGCTTATGCCGGAAATGTGCTAATTTTTTATTTTTATTGAGTATTTGCTAACAAATATTTAAGAGCTAATAAAATAAAAATCGCGCGTTAAAATCAGTAAATAAATTAAGTGACGAATTGATTGATTTCTTATGTTACACTGACTTCTCCATTTTTTTTCGATGATTTATAAATTTAACATAAATTCGCAGAAATCAACACCAGTTGGTATCTCAAATAATTAAGTGCATGAATTATGTATGTCAATCTGGAAGATATTTACAAGTTAAGAGCCAATGCAAAAATTGTTAAAAATGTGTCAACTTCTCATAGCAAAAATCTATTGAACGATCTCGTTTATTATTTAAGCTCCAGATTACCTCACACTATCTTCAACAACATCGTATTGAAGTGTAGCTGAAATGCGTGCTTGAGTAAATTAGATCGCGCATATTAATTATTTTTTAAACTCTTATCTTAATCTACAAAATTCTGTTAGTTGTTGACTTTCCTGACTTTGAACGTTGATTAATCGTGAAAATATTAAGTAATTTATTCCTAAGCAGCAGTCAATGAGACAATCTCATCAAAAATAAATTAAATATTTGCCAATGATAAAGCAAATGATATCGTCGAAAAACATATAGCATGGAAATTCATACTTGATTTTTGAAAGAATTTCTCATGACCTTATTTGCATAAAACCTCATCCATTCACACCAAATAATTTATGCCTCCTCCAAATTAATTCGAAAGAAGCAGAAGGTTTATATACGTAGAAGCGTACTAAGCACCATGACAGCTTTAATTTCAAAAATTCATAATAAAAATATAAAATTCATATGTGAAAGTAAACGAAAACATTTGTGACTTAAGCAACTTAAGATTTTTGTTAATATTCTTGCTGAGTTTTCTGCTGATTTTATTTGATTTTATCGAAAATTAATATTCCGCGTTTATACGCAACCAATCAATAAGAGCCGTCAAACATTACATGCTTTTTTGGGAACAGTACTGGGCCGTCACAATACGTAAACAAACTAAAAAAGTATTTAAAAAGGTAATTAAAACATTACATCGAACCAAAATGTCAAAATAGGCGTTACTTCTGGTCATCGTTCGCTTCAACAAGGAAGTACAAGCAATTATTTTAAAATTTTGATGCAGAGTTTTTACTTGACCCACCTTGTTTGCTCCTTGTTATTTTCTTATTTTTAAACTGTAATTACCGATTAACCTGATAGCGCTCCAGTTATCACCAGGCGTTACAATGATTTCACGATTTCGGTAGAATAAATAGATACCGTAAAGCTTCAATAAAAATTGAAAGTCAGATGATTTTTTAAGAATTTTTAACCGATTATGAGACGACAACTCTACATTTCTCGATATTTATCAAAGATTTATTGGAATAGTTAAGCAATTAAATTTGTTCCATGAATCATTTCATGCGTAGTAATAAATATTTGAGGCCCCGTTATATTAATAAGATTTTATAATGTAATAATAATCAGTCTCCCAAAGACAGCAGAAGTTCCAGGGAAGAGAAATAATCGATAACTTTTCTTTGGAATATATGGGTTATGGGTGGACCCAGACAACATACCACATCAGCATCTTAAAATAACAATCATTTGTTGATTAAAAATAGACACATTTGGCTATTCTTTATGCCTACCATTTAAGATTTCTATAAAGACTTAGGTCTGAGGAAAACGCCTTGCAATATCAATAGTAGGCAACATTAGCATAGTTAGGCATATTGAATTTCAACAGCTTCGCTGGTTTGACCGCTTTGTCATAGTGGCTGTGAATATATCGGTTAGAAAAGTTTTTGATTCGGTATCGCATAATAGAACACGAAATAGAGTACGCCTGCTTCTTCAAAAAAGTATCCAGTGACAAATGATTTGAGAGCGGAGGCCTCCAGACCTGACCAAAAACAATCTTAGGCTGTAATAGCCAACTAAGTAAGTAAGTAAGCTTTTTGTCATATTCAAGAACGTATTCTTCAAATGTAATATGAAATATCATTTCTACAGCATTTCCGAGGGCTAGGAGTAAATGCCATTTCATAATTTTATCTTATCAATTTTAAAAGGAATGATTATATCAGTACCAAAGTATTGGATTTGGAAACATTTTATTTTCAAAAATAGATAAAATTAAATATTTTAGATTTGATTTTATGTGTGAAGGGTATTGAAACTTCGGTAAAACTATGCAAACTTTTATCTTCCTTCTTACATTTTCTTATAAATAGTAGTGGAAAAAACATTTGTACATTATTGTGTATATTTGAAGTAAAACGTGGGCTTTTCATTCATTTCCACAATTTGCTGCTCCTGGCTTTGGTTGCTCTTGCATATCTCAGTGTTCGATCTTAACGACCGGATTAAGGAGCCGTTGTATTTGCCATTAAGTAAGCAAAATTTGCGCTTTGCCAAAACTTATTAACGCTTACATTTCTGAGTTAGAAACTAGTTTAGATTGTATAAATTAAAATTTAACTACTACAAAATTGAGTCTCACTTTTTCTATATTTCTTGCATTTTTCCCCCTTAAAGAAAAACTATTTTAATAATTACGTAAAATGGCTTTAAAAGGTAAAAGAACTGACAGATCCGAGCTCGAAGCATTGCGTGAATGAGTCACAGTCTGAGTTTTACAAAAATAGGAAAAATAATGCAAAACAGTAATCGGGTAATTCATAAGTCTGGATTAGCGGTCTAACTTGAAATTGGCTTAATTTTGTCTGGATTGACGTAAAATGGGCACAAAGTACTTCGGGGTGATATGAAATATGTACAAACGCTTTGTGCATTAAATAACGCCACTAAAATTGGTTTCCATGGAGTCTTACAACTGTTTTGCTCAGCTGAATAAAGCTGAATAAAAAAATAAATTGTATTCTTAATTTAAGTAATTTCAATAATTGATTGAACGTATTTTTTTTTTTTTGATTTTCCATGTAAATACTTCGACCAGGTACTCATACGACGAATCACGTATTATGTTAAGGAACGCTGTTTGCATGTCAGTTTATTTGACTTATCATTTCAAAGGTGCAGAGTGCAACTGCTCAAATTATTGCCCCAAGTGACAACAGAGCTCGATTCACGCACCCACTACCGCGTTTCCCGTATGCCATTTCATAATGAATTTGCCAAAAACCAAAACCCGAACAAAAATTTAAGCGTTGTACATGCTTTGCATAAACAAACAGAAACTAAAATCGCTAAAATCCAAATTTGTAGCGAAAAAGACCACTTGATATGCCGAAAATGTTACTTTTCACCCATCGAACTCACACATGAATTCTTAAGCAAACAAACTGCACATAAGTCAGGCCTCGTTTGAGCCACTTGAAGGCAAATTCTGAGCGTGATATTGAAATCAAGATTATAATTCTTGTCCGTTTGTGTGTTTTTGATGCACGTAACACTAAGCCCGGCTTGCGCTTACTTTGACCCGAACTCAATGCTAGTAAGCCGCAACCGATAACAGTAGTTTTCGTACGAGCTCAAGTGAGGCAACACCTTGTGGTGTATTCAGAAACTCATCAATCATTGTTAACAGTGAATAAATATTAAAGTCAGATACAATTGAAATTTAATAGCAAAAGCAGCAGCAACAGCAATAACTGTAAAGATAATGCCTCTCTAAAGATTTGGTTTGATATGAAACATAATCGGCATGTGCTAAGGTTAAAGAGTTTGTAATTACAAGCTGAGGTTAGTACTCGAGTGGCAGATTTAAAAAATAATTATTTGTACAATACTTCTCGAAATACAATACAAACATTCATACATTTTACTAAATACCAAACAAACATAAACTAATTATCAATAATTTGACACTTTAGACGAAGTGTAGTCGGTACAAGAACTCATTTAACAGACTATTATATTTATCTCGGGCAAAACTTATTGAATTTCATTTTATACTTTAAACGTGTGCTATAATAAGCAAACAACTTAGGTTCAGAAGCCCTAAAGAACCTCATACATTTATTAAATCTTATCTTTTTATAGTTAGTTTTATCCACAAAACTCATCAAATTTTATTCGTTTTCCTCGGAAAGACTAACACAACATTGTCGGGTACATACACATAAGGTCAAAATGCCCGAGAGCGATAATTACAGAAAACACGATTTTGGTATAATCCAGTACAACATTCTAGAGGACATAAATAAACAAAAAACAGCCGCAATTCTTAAACTAATGGTCGAGGTTAAAATTGTCTGTTAACTGGACAGAGAATCAAGAAGTCTAATCACAAGTCTAATTGTCATTGTCAAGGAGTTTGCGGTCTATGTATTATCTATCAGTGGGAATCTTTATACCTCTTCTGGTTTAAAAGAATGGCAGTATACTCATACGAAACAAAGCAAAGCAAAGAATTTGAATGGATATTTCTCCCTGTGTCTCATAAAACTGCAGATATCAGCATCTTTGAAGGTGGTTGCTTTGGAGGTTATTACTATAACTGTACATGTACAGTTAAATATCTACAAATTGATTTGAATTTGGATTCATTAAAACCAGGAAACTTGTCAGCATTTCTTTTGTTAAAAATAAATGAGCTGAAATCCCTATCGTCCCTTATATCGGCACTAGATTTCTCAATTTGTTTATATTTGATATTTCAGACACAGTTGACAAATGAATTCCTACTATATCTATACCTATCCTGCTAAGAAAATGTTGGTTTAAGTGAAATCTTAATTACATTCAATGGGTATGTAATCATGTTTATCCACAAACAACGCACAACTAATTGCGGTAATATTGTCTGATAAGTATTTTTATAATGTATTTGAATATCACAATTTGGAAGTAAAGTGTATGTTGACCACGTTCGCTATACACAATAAACTGAATTCTAAGCCTCAGACAACCATGATCAAGAAATTAAGATATAAAGTAAAAATTAAAAATATATTTAATTGTTTTAGGATTTCATTTCTGTTTTAAAGGAAATAAGTAAGTTACAAATTATAACACTTGCTGCAGGGTAGTTATGATTTTGAATTTCATAAATCACTCCTTCGCCATTACAGGTTGATAATTCAGGCTTAAAGTCTTGAGCCAGACAGTTGCAAGATAAGATAAAACTTACAAAATGAGATAAAACTCATTCCTGTTTTTACACACCTCGACTTGATCTCGTTTCTTCCCTCTGAATATGCGCGTCTCTATCTTCCTCATCTCTCAATATTGTGCACGCATGGTTCGCGTAGCTGACCTGACAGCAGGGTCCTTTTATAGATCGCGTTCTTTGCAGCAATAGTTTAGTATCACTCCTCCTCTTGGAAAGCGGGAACTAACAAAAACGGACTATAAAGCTAAAATTATATATATTTAAAAAAAAAATAAACTATAAAAGAGAAAAAATAAATCCAGCTGTGCTTGCAGGACATATAGGTCTTTGGACTTATTCCCCCTTGCAATAAATGAATAAATCAATATTAAATATATTTTTTGGAAATCATTAATCAAATTTGGCCATCCAATGATTTCACTAAAACAAAGCCTTTAAACCTGAATACAGAAGTTTTTTCTACAAAATAAAAGCACAGCTCTTACCATTAACCCTCATTTTATTATGCTTAAAACATCAGATTTCTAAAATCAATAAACATTTAATTAAATAATTAAAAATAGAATCTGAAATATTAACTATTTTTCTTTTATTAATAAAAAGATTGCAATTGATTGTACAAAAGTCGATCATAGGAGGATGAAGTTTTTGCTTGAATAATTTATGCAATAAAATCGCGCATTTTCATGTTTTATTGAATGTTCGTTGCAGAATTTTATTGTTTAATAACTTTTTATATGAAACACAATAATTGCATCATTTTCCATAAATTATGCACCGCTGCATAAAGCAGTTTAGTGCAAATTGCATTTACTTTCATTTGCAATAGGAATTTCACTTTCTGACTTACTGAAGCGAGAAACTGAGCTATTGTAGCGCACGATAATTTAAATATTTATTAACTATTTATTAGGGTATCTCGTACTGGACTCTCCTTCGTATATTGGCAATAAAATTAACATGAATTATTATTTCAGACAAGTATTTAGAAATCTCACTTACAAAGGCCTATATAAAAATTTCATAAGAAAATATTACCAACTTATGAAAGGCGCAAATACGTTACAAAAAAAAAAATTTTTTCCGAATACCTAACATGAATTTTTAAATAATATATTTAAATCAAAAATAATTTCGTTTTAGAAATATCAGTGTATAACATGCAATTCGTTTAGAAAATATGAGAGTTAAAGAATCGATTGACACATCAAAAGAAACACCAGAACAACAGGGTGTACGCATTGAGACAAGCCGTGTTTGCCAAATACTTTGTCAAGAAATTCTCATGTATTTTGATAACATTTGTAACACCATTAAAGAAGTTTATATATATGCAGTGGCGGAGCTAGACCAACTCTGCACGTCGGCGACATCAGAATTGCGAGGCCCCCTTTATAACCCAGTTGTAAAAGTAAATAAGTTACATTCACTAATACGACAAAGCATGATAGAAAGTTTTATTGCTAATCAATTTAAAATAAACACAAATTAAAATAAATGAATTTTCCTACTTTTAGTATTACCCTATTTTTTTTTTAAATTATATCATAATGAAGATAGTCTCTCTTGGACCATCATATTTTTCTAGTACGTCTTAAACAATTTTAACTTTGCTTCTTTCTTTTCGTCGAAGCTATACTGTCTGGAACTGTGAACATGAATCTGATTAGTATATAAACATTAGGGAATACTTCGAATATATTTAATGCCATTATCAAACCAAATTGCTCAAAATATATATTAAGTACTTAGAATCCACAGTCGGTAACTTTTTGCGAGGTCTCTGCGGGCGCGAGGCCGTCGGCGGTCGCCGACATCGCTGACGCCTAGCGACGCCACTTTATATATGTTTCGAATGCAGTTTAATATTTATTTCAATTATGCAGTTATGTTACAGCTGCACATCTATAAAACGTCTAGATGAGATCTATAAAAGTTATTAATAGAATTACGGTCGATTTTAACTTTTTTATGTAGAATAATTTAAATCAAAAAAGAAAAGAGAAAGAGCTATTTTTCCTGATGCATGTTTCAAGCATATAATCTTTATCAAAAATTAAAACTAATTCCAAAGACAGACTTAGACTGGAGTATCACAAGACTGAGTTACAAGTCCAAGTGTTACTCGTATGATAGATAGAATAATAATTTGGACAGTAGATGGAATAATTAAAAAAGGAAAAAAATAAAAAAAAATTGTTTATCATTTCTAATGCAGTTGAACGATTATACGAACATTCAGACTTTTCATGAAAAGGTGCACATTTAGGGGAGTCGGGACTAAGAAATAGATCCCTGCGACAATATAATCTACAGAGTCGTTTCTGGAATATGCACTTCTTGACTCTTTGTAATTCTTTCAAATACATTTAGAAAAATATTCTCTGGTTTACACAGAGCGAAGCGGAAAGGTACTACCATATTACTATGATACTTGACATTATCCTCACATTAACAGTACTTTTCCTTGGCGTCTGAAATTTATGATTTTCCCTAGTATTTTAACTTTTATGAGTTTTCTGTCGTCGACAGAAATTGGCACGTTTTGCGTATAAAAGTTGTAAAATATTCTTCGCAATTTTATAGCAGATTAAACAAAGTATCAAACAGCGTTTCCCAAACGAAACTTATTCACATCTCAGTATATTACGGACATATTATTGTACATAAAAAGTAAGTGTAAAAGAGGATTTAGATATTCTGATAAATCGAAAAATAAAAATTTGAATTATACGAGTTGAATTGTAGTTTCTATATTAGGCATATCACTTCTTCGAATAAATATTCCGAAAAGTAGACTGTGCTGGAATTGTCACAATAAAAAAGGTATAGAATTAATTAATCAAGTAAATTCAATATTTTTAAGACCGTTTCTTCAATGAACTGACAGAGATAACGAAAGTTCTTAGTTCCAGCTGTTCTTACTTTTATTTGGGAGAGTTAATGATATAACAAGAATAATATACGGAGACAATAACGGTTAGTATGACTTGCTTTTTCCATGCAATTTTAGGACATCACAATAGGCAATAGATGTCTTGGAGTGGTACTACAGGTAAATTCATCAGGGTGTTCCCTGTATATACATATAGTCATTTATAGTCATATATATAGATCGTATATAGTGCTAAAAATATTATATATTTGAATATTTATTTTTTGAAGTACAATATACAAGCTTTAAAAATATAGTTAATAAATGTTCTGAATTTTAATAAAAAAACTTTATTGATTGCAATTTAAGAATCGCTGGAAAATGAAACTTATAATAACAATGTATCAGTGGAAGCACAAGTGGCAATCAAATCAAAGCAACAAGATGATGAGTAAGATATTCTAACAAGTAGGCAAAAAAAGCTTAAAGGATAACAAGGGTGCTTATATCAAAAAGCACAACAACAAACATATTTAGCCAACTAAACGCACTCATGGGGAGTTTTAAGGGGTCTTGTGATATATAAGAATGGACGACCTTACACTGATTTTTGAACCCGCTCAGTTTACAACGAAAATAAAATTGAATGGAAGGCATGAAATCAGCTTTATAGAGCTTTATGGTTGGTCGGTTTCTGAATGAATTGTGTGAAAGCTTTTCTAACGGTTTAATTGTTCAATAGCTTTTCGAAATGAAGCCTCAAAAATTCCTCGCAGCTTTGCCCAATAATGTATGTACTAAGAATTTTCAGTTGTTTTTAGTTGGTGTTTGAGTTGAAAACTCAGCCCGCAAGGATATTTCTAGTGTTTTTTTTTCGTACATTTTTAATAGTTAAAACAAATTTGCAAAAACTATAATTTGTTATGCTTATTACGATTGCTTATAAATGAAACTTATTAATAATTTATTAATAATTTGTAAAGAATAAATGAAAATGAAATTGATGTGAAAATCTTCCATTGAAGTCTTTGACGAAAGTGATTGCAAGTGGAGCAAAGACTTCAGAGTGACACATTCATTTAATTTTTAAGTATTTTGTTTCTCTTAAAATAATTTATTATAAATAAATTGCAAGTAAAAAAATACTATTTTGTTTAAAATAAAAAGCCTCACATAAAGGTCAAATTATCGACTTTAAATACTTGAGCGTTTTTTGCGTGTGCAAATGCATAAATAACACTAATAAAAATAAAAGCTCGACAACGGCGATGCTATTTTAAGTTCGCACCTACAGCGGAGGGTGTGCGGAGTGGCGGGCTACAACAGTTACACACTTTCAGAAATCAGAAATCAGCTGAGTAGATAACTTGTAAAGCTGCTGATTTTGAGTCTGCAATCCTCCCTCCCCTGCGCCCACTACCATTCCACAAATTAAATCACCAATTGTTTGCTTCCCTGCAAAACGAAGCAAGTGGAAGAAAAAAGAGAAAGTAAAATATATAGAAAACTGCGTAAACGAGTTCAAGGTTGAAATTGCACATTTCAAAAGAGCGGGAAAGCGGACGGAAACGGATATCTAAACACCGCAACTAAACTGAAAAGCTGACAAACTGACAAACTGACAAACTGGCACCATTCGAAATCAACGCAAACGTAAGAGAATGGCTTTGATTCGTTGCTGCTTTGAGCCAGTGGAGCTACCGGAATTCTTTGATACGTTCATACAAAAGTGCACGGATCCGACATGTAAGTTTAAATAACAGAAACAAAAATAACAGAAAAATAAATGCATAAATTACCGAATTTCTCTAAGTGCCATGACAATTTTATTTCGCTTTTCTCTTACAAAATTTCGTACAATTTTCCACTCAAATTACCATAAAATTGCCATAACCGCCATGGACTTTTATGGAATATTTTTCTGCCCGAAGCGCCTTCAAGTAGTACAACGTTGGGGTACATAAAATAAAAGACCAGAAGGTGCAACTAATTTCAGGCATTAAACTGCAATTTGTGCATTTTGCTGTAAATAAAAAATATATTAAATAAAAACATTTAAAAGGTCAAATGTTATGAAAATATAAGAATTAAATAGGTTTATAGGTTTATAGGTTGAGGTGGAAATATGCACTGGATTACAAAACACAATTGTAGAAATTTAAAGTTGACGTCATATTTATCTTTAAATCATAAATCGATTTAATCAAAATTTGCAATGGAACTGTTTCATATTACCAAGGATTTCCTGATAATCCTTACATAAATGATTGTAAATGACTTGGATCATTATCCTCTTGGTATAGTTTTCTGTGTTCTTATTGCCTTTCATCGCAGAATTGAATGATCTTTTATTAAGCATTGTACATATATGTATGAGTAAGATTAGCCTCATAGAAGTACATATATGTAACCGGCATCGACTTTATAGGCAGATTCTGTTGTATCAGTTAACCAATAATTGTTCGTTTAAACCATGCAAGTGGCAAAAAGCATGGAGCTACACACTAATGAAAAATATAGTGTTACGAAGTGATGTCACATGGGCTCCAAGCATTTCCATCTACATAATTGTTCCAGCGCAGGTTAGTTCCTACCACATTTTTGCCTAATAATAAATTGGTTTCCCGATCTAGCATTTTTTTTACTCAAGTAAACTAAGAACACTAAATCAGAGTTTACTGAACCTTTATTTTGTTTATATATCTGCTTCTAGGTCATAGCACACAGATCATAATTGTAGCGTAATTGTAACCTCCATACCTCACATATGGAGACAAAAATTGTCTATTAAAGTTTTCTATCGAACTTAGCCATGAACTTAGCTATCATCATTATGAAAATACTACCTCAATTGCGGGGTCGATGCTAATTATTAGAATTACTTCTTATAGTGCACATTTCTGTAGGTATACTTCATTTAACTTGTGATATACACATGATGAGTAGATTTTTTTAATAATA
>NC_051847.1:2227961-2242411 GCF_002237135.1 Teleopsis dalmanni | reverse complement strand
AAATTTGAAAAGTATGTTGACCAAAGACGTAATAACCTGTCAGATTATGGAATATACATATTAAATGTCATTATAAGTACAGTTTTATTAAAAACTATTTTCAGGTGTATAGTATTTTATATATGTTATTTGCTCATATATAATAGATAATTTTTAGAAATTTGTGTATATAAATTTTTTCAATAACTCTCTTATATATGCCACTGACTTCATTCCACCTGCTGAATTCAAAATTTCAAAGTAGAAACTAACTTTTATTAAATTCAATAAACCATCTATCCTATAATATAATACATATTTTAATTTTATATAATAAATATAATTATTACTTAGTGTAATACATATTTGTTAATATATAATATATATGTACTCATAGATATAGTACAACATATTTAACACATAATTATATAAATATCTATATAATATATTCATATCATATATAATTATATTCATGTAAATATAATAATGTATTTATGTCATAATTGCAGTTTTCTAAATTAAATTTGTCCCTTTTATCTTTATTTATTTCACTATAATGTTTAATTATATTCATTTAATTATTTATAACAGATTTGTTATAATTTTAATTTTAATTTTTTGATTTGCAATCTTTTTGCTACGATAAGCGAAATTCTTGACAGACGATAATCACAGGAATAACTGGACCTGGTCATTGTGACCGATTGCTATAAAATAACTATTAATTAACTATTACCTAATTTATATTATTATTGAATTATATGTTATAAGTATATTTATTTTTAATAACATAATTATGTTATATAGAAAATATTGTTATTAATTTGAACAGAATTTATTTTTTAATTTTTAATTTTGATTTATTTTTTTACTGATTATAAGTAGTAATTATGTAAATATTTATTAATTTAAATTATTTATAATATTAAGAGTATGTTTTTATTATATACAAATATTTGCAGAATTGAACTTACCTGAGAAAGTTATGATCAAAAACTGTTCCCAATCCGCTGCATTACAAAGGATTTGAATCCGCAAGTGGTTGAGCAAATATCGAAGCCTGAAGCCTAGGAGTTCTCAGAGTGGCACCGAAAACTTCTTTATAATTTTAATTTGTTATTTTGAAATTTTAAATTTGGAAAAGTTTTTTATTGCTAATTTTTAATTTTTTCTTTTATTAAATTTTGTACACACACACAGCAAGAAGCCAAAAAACACAAAAATGACGAAAAAATTGTAAAAACTTTAGAAGCCAAAAAAGTCAAAATTCGTACTGAAAATGTTTGCTGTGTGCGGAGTTCGAAGTTTATTTATTAAATTTTAAATATTAAGATTTTCACAGTTTTTTCCGAAATTTTTAATAAAATTGCACTTATTTATATTTTTAAATTTTATAACACTTTTAGTTTATTTATAATTTTGTTTTTTTTTTTTTGTAAAGTTTTTGTTTATTTTAGTTCGTTGTAATCCCAAAGTAATTTTGTGTTAAATTGTTGTTCGCTTTTTTTCTTGCCAAAAATAAAATTGCTTAAAATTTTTATGCAATAAATAAAAATTTTCACATTTTCGAAAAAAATCTAAAATCTTTTTTGTTTGTAAAATTTTATTTGAATTTTGCTGTTCATTTGTTCATTTTTTGTAAACCAGAAAATTTTCTCTTGAAAACTGCGACACGTTGCGTTGTTGCAGATTCGAGTGCTCAAACTTGAATAAAACTGCTTTGCGATTGCATGCACAAAGTCATTCCAATATAATTTTCAATATTTTTTTCTATATTTTCACAGCGAAGAAAATTCGAAAATAGAAAAAACATTCAACAACGTCACACAATCGCAAACGCAGCCAAAAGCAAAACAAACAAGCAAAAACAGCACAACATTGCACACAAAATAAGGGGAATATCGTTTTGAAGGAAAACCACACACATACACACACATTCACACAACTAACGCAGCTACGGTTCGTTACAACAGGGGAAATTTTCGATAACTTTGCACTATGAAAACGCATTGCTTTGCTTTGCTTTGGCTAGTAGGGGAAAGGTTCAGCAAAAATGACACACGCACGCATTTTCAAATAAGTTGATAGTGTGAAGGAGAGAGAATGAGCGTTGCATCTCAGTCGACATATATTGCATATAACAGTTTTCGCATGCAACGCACTAGCATACGCATTTTTTATGCGCTGCGCCTTCTGCCGGTGGTGGCGGTATCATAACTTTTTTTCTCTTTATTTTGGCTTCCTTGTTTTTCGTAAAACAAAAAAGTGTTACGTCCACTAAAGCAGGTTGGCTGGCACTGTGGATGTTAAAAGACCTAAAAAAGGGTTTGTAGTTTTTTTTATTACGCTTTGAATTTCTAGTTAAAAATATTGCCTCTGCTGCCAAAGCGTCAATTGGTCTTAGCGCTACGATGTTTTGTTTTATAATAGTTTTAAGAGGGGTAACGCTTTTTTTAAGTTGAGCAGAAAGAATACAATACATAATTATGCATAGTTAAGTGGCGTTTTAGAATTGTTTTGATAAAATTATTTTTATGCAGATTATTCGAAACTATTTAGATGAAATTATATATAATTATAGAGTTGGAAGTTGATTCATTTATTTCACAACTATGAATCATGCCATTATGTTAGAGAAAGGCTAGCCATTAACTAGCCACAGAGAACTTTACAATTTTCTTAAAAAATAAATGAAGTGTCTATTTAGAGTTCTTATTGTGAACAATAAAATTAAATTTTAAAATTACAAAAAAATATTATATGTTAATATATATTTTATATTTATATTAGGAATTCTCTTGATGAAGGCAAAAACGAATTTGCCGAAACACGTGTAGAGATACACAAACATAATATTCGAAATAAAATATTAAAAAAACACAAAAACCGCCTTTAAAAATATTATATATTGTTTAGTTTATTAAAGTCTGTGCTCACTTCTCTATTGTTTTCCATGTAAGAATCAAATGTTCATTTAATAGCTTGCACTAGAAAGGCCCTAATATGCTCTAATAGTGGCAGAAACTGAACAACTTTGATCCATTTTATCTTTCTTTTCCGATAGATAGTGTTAAGTCAATTGTCACAAGCGCTCATTATATATGTGGCAACACTATCGTCCTTAATGAATACATCGTTAAACCATTATTTTGATAGTGGGTGTTTATATTAGTCTATTTTTCTAGAAATTATTTTACATTGAGTTCTTTGGTCTTCTATATTTTTCTAATTTGCATAACAAAACAATCATTACCAACTTATGCAAATTAGATAACCGTTTTTTTCTTAAAACCAAACCCGGCAGAGATTAGAAACCCTTTCTTGATAAAAATCCTCACTAATTTTTGGCGCACAGCAATTCCTTTCACATTTGCCCGACCTTTCAAGAAATTGATTAGAGCAGAGTGTTTGTGTTGTTGCACTATTTTTATGCAAATTAAATGCAATCAAAAAATAAGAAATCAATAAATTTCACTGTTGCATAAATTCGCTGTCAAAGGATTAATAGTTTTATGGGTTGGCTTGGCTAATTTGCATATGTGAGAAAACAACAAAATTCTACACAGAGTGTATGTTGTTGTTCTTGTTGTTGTAACTGTAATTTTATGTTAATTTTTTTCTTGTGAATTGTGTAGAAATTGTAACGGACAACATTGAATGCAATTGATGACTTTATTATTGTTTATTTAGTGATTTTAATAAATTTTAAGCGCATTGTAATTAAAATTTAAGATTTATTAATAAAAACCACAAAAATGAATGCCTACACCATATTGAAATTGCCTTGAAAATTCCCTTATCCTTTATCCAATCAGAATTGATTTGCTTTGATTTTTACACGCACTCCTCTAATCAAAAACTTCCCCAATCAATACAAATTATCAGCCAAATGAAGCCAAAATCTACTAAATTGTATTATGCATGCATACATGCCTTTCCCCGCTTTTCATATTTTCGCTATTGTAACGCACAAATTCACATGCAAGTCACACACACGCACATCAGCGCAGAACATTCATGTGAGTTTTCACAATGTGAAATGCATGCGAGTGCTTTTTCTCTTTTTTACTCTCTCACTGCCATTGCACGCATTGTTGTTGTGCTGCTTTTTCATACGCAGGAAGAGCAAAAATTAATTTTCCTTGCAGTTAGCGTTTGAATTACTATTTATCAGATTTCGAGCCTTTGATTATTAGCAATAATATTTTTTTAACAATTTAATTAAATGATAAACAAAAATTTTCTCAAAGTCCACAAAATTATTGGATAAAATAATCGCCAGACATTGAAAATGTGTTTTAGGTTTAAATAAACAATAAATCACGTCGTCAAATAGTCTAAATGTTAAACACATAAGCATGAGCTGCCAGGTTCTTATAAATTTCTGAATCTAAAATTATCTTAAAAAAAAACAATTAAATTAATATATTTTAATAAACATATAAAAATTTATTTTCCAGTCAATTTTGTTATTTACATGCATTCATCTCCAAAGCAGCGTACCAGCAGTAATATTGGTATATATTATTACAGCGGAAGAAAGCATCAGTCCATACATTTGTAATGACAATAATTTGTTGTTGGTGTGCTTGGTGCTAAAAATAGTAAACACGTTTTTGAAACACGGATTCCTTCTATTCTTTAGAGTCACAACCACAATAAATATCATTACAGGGTAGACCCAGACTCATAGCATGTCTTCCTAGTACGCTGCAACTTGTCAGCACCGATACCGAAAATGCCTTGATTTTGGCTGACCAGTTTCTGATTTAGTGAAAACAACTGACTGTGTCATTGCTTGTCCAGTGTGAAGGAAGTTGATCTTAAGACCTGACAAGAAACTTCATTTGCCCAAGTTTTTTTAGTTTGACCGTTACAAGTGGGATTCAAAAATCCGAGATATAAATGTCAGAAAGTAGAATGCATGATTTGGTAAGTTTGTCTGTCGTACAGTTGCCTGAGATATCCCTATGTATAGGTACCCAAATAAACATAGGGTAAATCCCTTAACGGTTACTAAAGATTTCATAGTAGCTTGTCTCTCCCAGAATATTACAACGTAAACAACGACGACCCATAAATCCTATCCTTATTGGATACGCATGAATCGTCATTATTTCTGCCTGTAAAACACTTAAATGGGTCGGTAGTCGAAGCGAGACGCTAAGATCTGATTTATAGGAAAATATACCTGTAACTCTTTGATGAGTGAATTTTTTATCTACTGCTTTAGTACTCTACTCTAGTTACAGCTCAATGTTGTCTTTTAGGTATAAGCAAGTTGAACCCTAGATCGAGTTCTGCGTTAGAGGAAGCGTCACTGCTACATATTCAATCTGTAAGGCTATACTCAGAAATTAAATGCAAGACATTCGGAGCATTATCTTATGTCTCTTTTAAGTAAAATATTATCTTAATACATGGGTATTTGTAACATTTAATGATGTGATATGTTCTTCAGAGACCATTGGAATTTCATCCATTTTGTTTGTCTCAAAAACTGAACATATAGCAGCAGATTAACAATCCACCAAAACAAATAGGAAATGTGATAATAACTCAAAGAAGTAAAGGAGAAGCGCAAATAATGATCGAAGATTGTGACGATTGTGTGGGGTGTAGCGCGGATAATAGAGAGTATGAACAGAGGTATATTCAAGAGGCATAATCTGAAATTATTACTTTTATTCGCAGTATTTTAAGAATATTTTCACCCGCAAACCAATACTTTAAGTTAAGTCTAAACGGTTCCTGTTTTTCTGGCTAGTAAAACGGTATAAAATAGTATAATATATTAATGGGGTTAAAGATTGAAACGAGCAGTATGATGCTCCTAGAGCAATATTCTATTTTACTAATTATTATCCTTCGAAAACTATGTCGTAAAAGTGTAATTTTTTTTATAAGAAATATATATTTATTTAGGCGGTGTGGATATCTTCTCTGCATGTACGTGCATTATAAGTGTTTACAAACACACTTCAATAAGTACGGTACGGTGTCTATAACCAGTGCTACAAAACCTCTGCTAGCTTACTGTATCTATTCGATGTAAATGCAGTATGGACAAATCAATTAATCATTTTTGAAATTAAGGTCAAACATTTTTCAAACAGTTTTTGGTTTTCAAGAGTCCCTTTGTATTTGTGCTGAAGTGGCAGCACAAATGGGCATATGCCTGCCAATAAACCAGTCCAGAGTTCATTTCATTTGCGTTTGATGCATTTTCGGACTCTGATAAAAAAAACAACAAAATTGCAATTAAAAAGTCATAAAAAGTGGCAAATATGGTCGAATCCGTCAACATGTGTCGGCAACATTCGTAAGCAGTCAACCCACAAAGCAGACAACATGTGTTTGCAGAATTATGCCATATTTTTGAAGATCCTTTAAAATGCATAAGATGCATTGCTTCAACTATGGTTGTTATCAGAAGTCGGATCGAAGGAATTTATCCATAAAGTTCTATTCAAATATAGAATATTTTTTATTAATTAATGTTATTTTTCTACGTGTTTATTGTCTTATCTAAAACAATACTTAGAAACTTGGTTAACTTCTGTTAGCATGCCTTTGTGCATTGGCTAGATGAAGTTAGCAATTTGCCATGTTGACTGCAATGATATTTTTCTGGCCTCCTGGTTGATACTGATATGTTAATATAGACTAACTTGCAGATTAACTTGGTCTGAGTTAGGCTTTCCAAGACTAAGGTAATCAAATCTTTGAAGGTTTTGAGTTATTGCTTTGTTTATATTTTTTGTACTTTTGTTGAAAAAAAAAGGATTCGTTAGAATCTTCCATTTATAATCCTTTCTTATTACTTTTAAAACCGTTCCACGGTTTTTTTTTTGAAGACAAATAAATTTGAAATAATTTTATGTTAAAAAGTATTTAATGAAATATATTTATTTGAAAAATTTTCTAAACAATACCATCACAATCTTTGTTGCACAACAATAACTCTTTCTTTTTTATTTTTAAATTTTGCACAGCAAAACTCAGAGACCTTGGAAAATCCACTCTGTCTCAATTATTTGTATCTCAACTCTTTAACGCTTACGCAGAAAATTTGATTCATACAAAAGTGACAGACAGAGTTCCCGGAAAATATTTAGCAAATGCTGAAAAGGACATCCATGAAGAATGAAATGGGAATTGCGAGAGTAAAGTCGGCACTCGACAGGTACGAACGTATGCCGACTGGCTGGGAAGGGTTAAGGTCCTTGCTGTTTAAAAAATTGCACATTTTAGCACTTAAGTGCGAAAATACGCAAATCGTCATTAAATCATTAATACGAAAACCCTTTTGGTCAACATTGTCTTCTTACTCTTTCACTTAATTATAGTAGTTGTCCTTGGAATGGCATTTAAAATGAATCCCAGGTTAAAATAATCGCATACCTCGTAGATATTTTGAAAACATTTTTACTATTTTCACTATTTTGTGTTATTTATCTGCAAGTATGAAATCTCACTGGGAACATGCAGTATTCTGTATATAATAGCAATACTGATAACACTAATCGCTTTTGGTTTTCAAAATAACTAAAACGGAGATTAATCTAATATAAATTTTGGAAAAATATTTCCGGACTTTAAATTGGCAATTCTCTCAACCAGCATGGAAGTGAATGCGATTTTAGTAAGTTATCTCACAGATTGTATGAAAAAAATTTGCCCACATCAAGCAATCGCAAAAATTTTCCTATCTCCTGTAAACTGTTGGTCCCGCTTCACTTCATCATTGTTTGGTTTTATAATCGCAAATTCTCAAATATTTGTAGTCATGGATAAGAGGGTGCCTTGGTCAATTTTCATACTCTCTTGTGTTTCTAATGCGAAAATAAATACTTATGCATACTGGAATAGATACTCTTGAACCATTGTCTGTGATTATATGTGCGTCATGACCCTCGTAAGTAAGATTTAAGTGCAGTTTTGTAATTAATTTTCATTGTTGCTAATCAGTAAATTGACAAATATTGCAAAAGTTCATTGCACTGCCGAAGTATTTGGCGGTGGCGGATAGCAAAATTTGATAGCATTTGAAAAACTGCACTTTGGTTGTTGTGTATTCGAAAAATTAAGTGTAATTAAAATATTTTTATATATAAAAAGAAACAGTGCTATAGCCAGGGAAACGAATTGGGTTATAATACTAGATTTAAGCTATTATTTGGTCTCAATTAGACAAATATGCAGCAATATGTGCCATTTATCATACAAAATCCAAATCAAAATGTACTAAAGATGTTCATTAAGTCTTAGTGTAAACATAGTAAAACCCTCTTGGAGACCAAATCTTTAGAAATTTTCATGTAATTGTAATAGTCCGGTAGTATAGGAAAAGTAACTTATGTATTTATATGTTTTTCTCTTCTGGAATGTACTTTCGTTTAAGTTTAGTCCATTGAGAACCATAATATTCTTTGTTAATGTGAAACACTAAAACATAATATCATAATATAATATATACTATTTTTCTCATCATCTATATCTCATTCCATTTCAAACAAACTGCTTATTAATTAAAAGTTCTTCGAATAAATCTTTGAACCGGTGCTCATATTCCATAGAGTTCTAAATTCGGAACAGAAAATCGCAGAATGTGAGTAGATTTAATAATGACCCTACTACCTGTAGACTTCATAGAGTTTAACTGGATTTGCAATTTGTGGTCGATTGCTAATCCCTCTACCCGCAATTTAACTGCGGTTAGATGAACGGCAATTTTGAAAAGATTTTAATCTCTTTAAATACACAACATCCGTTTTATGTACTTTGAAATAATGAAGATCTTTACTTTTATATCTTCAAGCCAAATTAAAATAAATAACTCAGTAATGAAAACATCAAACATATGGAAAATTTGCGGATTTGTCTGGACAGTGGAAGTCAAAAAGTCAGATTAATGATTTTTAAAAGTAATTTGCAAAGGCATTAAAATAAGTAAAAAAGGATCAGAAGAGGATTTAAAACAAGCAGAACTTAAGAAGTCAAAACACTGCAGGAGTTAATTACACTTTTACGTCCTAAATACCAATCATTTGTGAGTTTGCATTTTCTGGAAGATAGTGTTTGAAAGATAGTTGAAGATAGCACATGTCCAATGCAATAATCAAAATTGTGAATGGGCATTTATAACTTCATCAATCACAAAAACCAAAGCAAAAATAAGATGTAACTGATCTTTCAATTTCTACAGGTTATTGGCTACATTATGTAGTAAGAATATTGTGTTGATTTTAACTACTTTTTGAACTAACGAAGATATAGTGCGTTAAGTGAAAGGACGTTAAAACTTCTTAATTAACTGGAGAGAACTTCTACAATAGCACATACTTCGAAATTTTGTGCAGAGGACTAGGTATTTCGTAACCAGAGCACATTGCATATTTGTAGGCGACTAATTGTGTAGACTAGAGTGAGTTGGGTGCCCACAAGCTATCATCTAGATCACGATAAACCTTAACAGGTGCTATGATGTGGCAAGTCAAGACTGTGCTCAGTTCGCATATGCTTGCGTCCAGAAGAAAAGAAAACTATCTCGATCTACAGGAGCTATAACGGGACAGGTAAAGACAAGCCCCATATCATTCAATATATCAGTGATATACTGTATCACTATATCTAGTGCCCATTTGCTTGAATCTATAATCGGAATATGAACTGATAACGGGACTCTATGGAAATGGCATCCACTCCAGTGTATCTCCATTGCCAGGAAATAACACTGTAGTTACTTTTGTATTACTCTCTTAAGATATAAATCCATTTTCAATTGTACGTTACTGGTAACGAGGTGAAGGTCGCTTACCTTGTTGTGAACATTACTGAGACAGTACTTATAGTACTATAACTCTATAGTAGTGTTAGACAGCTTGATTTGCAGTTTAATATTCCCTCTGACGAGGATAAGGAAATTAATATTATGTGGTAGATATCTTTATATTTTACTGTAAGTTTAGATCGATGAAATAACTTCATTTGGAGACTGATGAGAATATAGATCTCATTTAATATCCGTAATGTAAGATATACTCTCGAGATTGCGAATATGTCTGTTTAGAATATTGAAATGAAGTTGCAGAGATAAAAGGCTTGGCACATCCCAAGTCAATAGAGTAGGCTCATGCTCTCATATCACTATTATAAATAGCTATCCTGCCTTGTGTTGTATTTTTATTGCTTCTCAAATGTCGTATATTCATTGGATAGTTATCGTTTAATAAGTTATTTGAAAAAAAAGCACTTTCTTTGATGTCAATGAATATTTGGTAGCGAATAAAAATGTTTTCAAAAACACGTACTTTCCAGATTTGTCATATTGATTTGGACGTTTGACGCAAAACCGATTTAGGGCAAAAGTATTTGATAATTATTCCCATAAACCCTTTTCAATTTCAATTTTAAAAAAATATTGAAAATGTTATCAAGAAGTGCAAAGGCCTATGAGGTTCTCAAATATTATCAAGAATCAGAAAACTTTTAATGCAATACTTAAAAGATTTCCTACATTTGAAGCAGCATAGAAACGCATTTTTGCTGATAAGATTAAAAAAATTAAATAAAATAATAAAAAATGAGTTCAACAAACGCACTGCAATTTCATAAAATATATTTTTCGGTTGCTTATAAATAAATTTCGACATATACGCAAGTTTCCAAATATGTTTGCTTTCCAAAAAGCAAAAAAGATACTCGCGCTTTGGAAAATGCATTCAACTCAATAAGTACTGCAAGGCGCACGGGTACGGGACGGGTGCGCGTATCTGTATCTGTAGTTTAGTTTAGTGAAGTGAAAGAGATAAGATGTGCACATTTTGTGTAGTACGAATATGTTTCTGTATGTGCACGTAACAAACAATATTGTTTATATTTATTTATATATTTTAGATAAAATTCATATGTATGCGATTTTTATGCGGTAGTTGAGAAATGAGTTTGGAAAAATTAAAATGGAGAATTTAGGTGAATGAACTTTTAGTTGATTTTATCAGAGTGCAGTAAAAGTGTGGTTTAGAAATTGAAAATACTTGTTTATGAGTTTAATTCAATCAATTTTGTTTTTTATACTCTTAGGTGACACTTCTGAGAGTACTAATCGGAAAGAAACTTTCATAAGTTCCAAACTTTCATAAGACTTAGTAGGGACCTATACCTATATTCTAGAAGTTAGAATGTCTAGGATATTCAAAAATTAATTAATCGTATCTTCTATTA
Source organism: Teleopsis dalmanni (assembly GCF_002237135.1). Taxonomy (NCBI): domain Eukaryota; kingdom Metazoa; phylum Arthropoda; class Insecta; order Diptera; family Diopsidae; genus Teleopsis; species Teleopsis dalmanni. The sequence continues at coordinate 2,231,206 of NC_051847.1, read as the reverse complement.
TTATGTTGAGGCTAGGTAAGTCAGTGTACTTCAGCACTTTTACTCTCTATTAACTGCGAGGTTTCTTCATAACCATTGACTGGATTATTGTTTATCACTTCATCAGATTAAGCAATAACTGCCCTTAGATCTACACACCTTCCCGAGGAGCCTAAAACCATTCTGAGATTCGATAACGCAGTGTTGGTAAGCCTGCCAGTTTTCGTATCTTCTGAACTCACTGAATTTTATATATCACTTCTGAAAACATATGCTTGCAAAAACCTATGATTGTTTTAAATTTCTTTATACTATCACAACAACTTTCAAACGTATCAATTTTTTCTTGCATTAATATTAACTAAATTGCCCAATCAGTCTCCCACCAAGTAACTGTGGCTAATACTCATACTACATAGTACTTCTTTTGAGTTCATTAAGTATCCTTCTTTAGTATCCACTGCAATAACTCATCAACCATTCCTGTAGTAAGACCACAGTGCTCCGCCCCACTCTTCAAAGTGCCTTGGTACACACGTACAAATGACATGTTAAGAGACCTAAGAATAGATCCGGTCAAAAAATACATAAGGAACAGAATTATTCTAATTTCAGAATTATCTCTACCTGCACGGGGCGGTACACAGATCTTAGATCACTCATCGAATAATCACGAAGCTTTTGAAGAATACATAAATTAGTCAATGAGAAGGGTAAGACTCTGCAAAAACTCCTCAGCTATCAAAGAGTTAAAGTGCGCGGATACCTTAACTCGAAAAAGACTCAACATCAACTTGAAACCCCGAACCTATAATATTCTAAATTATGCTATATGGGCTCACTGTGAGTATATTAATTGAATGTCTTTGCTGTTAATGAACAAAACCGAAACGTAACGTTTAATTTAAATGGTCCACATTGTGTTCGAAATCAGAAGGCCCTTTGGCCTCAAGGCCTTGATCAATAAGGTTCCTAACTTCGAGTTGTCATACACGACTACGTGTAACTTGCAATAAAACGGTTGGATATCAACTGTTAAAATATTTATTTTTTTATATTTATTTCATTTATAAGTTGAAGCAATAAGATAAACTGAATTTCATAGATATTTACACAAATTTTTTTTGAAAAGTGTTCTTTCTAATAAAAAACCAACCCGAAAGTAAATAAAAGTGCGAACTGCATTTGTTGCCACTGATGTTGACAGTCTTAATTTAGTAAAAAAAAAAAAATAAATTTATATAAAAAAGTATCTGGAGAAACTATAGGAAAAGCGCAAACATCAGTAACAGCAACAACAAATTAGGCAATAGCGCTAAAAACTGTACAAAATTAATCAAACACATAATAAAAGAATTTGATACCATTTATACGAATTACTTAATGGCGCTACGCTCTACATACGTGCACCTATATATATAATAATATAGTCCTTTTTAAATTGAATGGAACACCATTTTTTCGATCTTAAAAAGGATTACTAAGGGTTGCGGTTAATGAATACATACATTTCTGAATAACATCTACATCATCATCAGTTCTTGAGTTAACTGGTATGAAACGCGATAAACTCACTGAACAATGTTTGCTTGTGCCAAGCTTAGGAACGTAATCCAAAAATTGATGTTAGGATGGCCAATACCAGTGTAGAATCTATCTTAGGGGTAATATTATAATGTTCAGTACTTTATATATCCTTGGCAAAAACTAGAGGAAGTCCTGATATTAAGAGAATTTAAATTTAGGTATAGTTAAAACACTTTTTACCCAAAGCCACTAGGAAGATACTCGAGTACATTTAATTCAGTGATGTGTGCGATTAACTCGTGATCAGACTATCATATAAGAATTAAGTCAAGAAACAATTAAATATAAATCGTTTGAAGATACCTTAAATAAACAATATGTAAACAACAAGGTATTAACTATATAAATACAAAAAACCAGTTGAATTCCTGACAGTGAAATTGGCCGGCCACGCGACCAAAAATTTAATTCTGGAGGGGCTTTCAAATAAATTCCCGAATTTTAAAAATGATTTTATTTTAACAGTCATAATGCATAATGCAAAATTAAATATATATATTTTTATATATTTATGTTGTTCTTTAATTCATTTGGAGAGGGCTTCTGTCTCCCAAGCCTTCTCTGGCTACGCGCCTGCAGTGAACTATATGGAAAAAATACGAACTTTTCTATGGAATAGGCAGGATAAAATAAAGAAAACAGTTTCAGTATGCTATACTGCAAAAGGAAATCATGCCTAAGACAATATCAAACTTTTATTCCGGATTATAATTTCAGACGGTATAAGTGATTTAAAATACTAACTAAGCAAGATTTGGTTAGGTTGGATTAGCAGACTTGTGCACCAAATCTTACTGAAGCAACAATAATGACTTGTTGTGATACCACGGATGAAACACCATCCATAAGTCTGACCTGTACACCCTTGAAGGTAGAAGTCCTAAAAAATTATTACGTAATACGTTCATGACGGTCAGATCAGTTATGTGACTTTATAATTCACGATCTACTGTTGGTCATTTAAAAAATGATATATAGAAGACTGCGAAAGCTTCTCACCAACCTACTTTGCCTACTAATGAAGTAGCGCAGAAGAGCAAACCTAAAAAATTATCGCGCGTCATTAAAGCTGCTTTTTTGGCGTAGTTGTTTGCTGTTGTTGTTATTAAATAAAAACTATGCATTTTTGGTTTTTAATGTTGTTGTTGCTGTTGTTGTTGTTGCTGTTGGTCTTCAGCGTTGGCGGACGCATGTTCATTGCTGCGGGTCATTGCACTTTTGCAACGCACAATGCAGCAAAAAAGCATGTAAAAATACATGCACACCACAAATATTGCAGCCATTTTTGTGAAACCCGCAGTAGACAAATTCGTACGCAACTCCACCAAAAAAGATAAATAAAAAATTAACAAAAATTCAAAATATAACAAAATTCATAAAAATGTGAAATTTTGTAAAAATACACAAAGTATCGCATATAAACGCACATAAAACGAACAAATTAAACAAACGAAGGGCACCAAATGCACCAGTGCAGATACGAAATAGCAGATACCAGATAGACGATAGACGATATACGTTAAACGTTATTAGATATTAGATACATTGCACTGCATGTGTTGTCGCTAAATATAGTTGCACTTTCTTGTGACTGCAGTTACTTTTCCATTATTTTTAATTTAATTTTTGGTGGCATGTTGAAGTGTTGGCATATGTTGTTCTTGTTGTTTTTGTTGTTT
>NC_051847.1:2221435-2227861 GCF_002237135.1 Teleopsis dalmanni | reverse complement strand
AGGAATAGCTAACCGAGACTGTTGTTGGTGTCAACTTGTCTCTGCGTTGAAATTACGAAAAAATCAGAAATATTGAGAAGGGCAATTTAAGTTGATATAAAGCAAACATATGTCAAAGATACAAAAGGCAACAAAAATATCTACAGCGAAAGAAGAAAAATTATGAAGCAAGTCATGGGAAAATCTCAAAACGCTAAAAATATCGTTACGAAAAATAAGCAATACGCAGTAAGGACGATAATTTAAGAACAACATTCTGCCCAATTGTGAAAAATGGAAAATCAATCGCAACGGAGCATAGCATAGAGTGCGAAGCAACTGTTGCAGTTTTCAATTTATTTTGGTACAAATAACAAATACATGTGTACCGAAACCGAAGTCCCCTCCAAAAATTATCAACCATCGATGTTCCTATGTATGTAAAGACATTAAGAAATGCCAAGAAAAATATATAAAAAATTTCCCAGCGAATTTTCCACTCACGCAATAAAAACGCGCTCGGCAAAGCAGCAGGTTTCCGCAGTCACGGAAAAGAACACGAAAGACTGCCCCTGACTTCTTCGTTGCGTACAATTGATTCAATAATTTTTTTTTTATTATTTTCCATTATTTATTGAACTCCAACAATCTTCACATTGCATTTAATCGTTGTTGTTGTTGCTGATTCTTGCTGGCTGCATTGATTGCACTCCTTGCGCTATTATGTTTCTGTTTTGAATTTCTTTCGCATCTGTAATCGTGTGACTTTTCCTCCTTTTATAATCAAAAAGCCAAAATTTCTTTCCCAGCCAACTCTACTTATTCACGCTCAAAGGTTTTGTCTATCAATTTAAACTGATCGCATGCCTGGCGTGCCTTGCATCCTGTTGCATGCACGCGTATATATGCAGGTCTCTGCGATCCTTGTGTGGATTCTTTTCTGGTACAGTTTTTATGCTTTCCATCTTTTATTGTAGCCTTTGAAGGGATCAATAAAATTTGGGTTTTAATGCTGTTGTCTTTTTTGTGTGAATCTGCATCGCGCAAGGTGCTGCAACTTTGTATTTCTTTAGGGGTTATTGAACTACTAACTGATTTAGAAGATTTTTTAAGGTTTTTAAAGTTGGACAATCTGAATCTGTAACAATACAAAACCAAAAAAAAAAACAAAAATATGAAGGTGTTTGTATTAAAAAATTTTACTTGCCTTTTATTGGGAAATGTTATGAGAAATAGTTGCGCCTATAGTTGACTTATATAATGTCCAAAAATAATGCGAATCAGTAAGATATTTTATGACAATAAAAATCTATTTTGAAATGGGCGCATATAAAATCATATTAGTAGTTGTAATTTTTTAAAATTTATAAGTCTGATTTATTTGAGAATATTTCAACGATTCAAAATAAAAATTTTGCAACTCACAGAAACTAGGTTTTGGTTATAAGTACTTATGACATATATCTTTGACAGGGCAGCAGGCCTTCCGGTTGAGGGCGTCCAAAATAGTTATCCTACAAATAACAAAAGAAATAAGTTCTGAATAGAGATCACAACATGCTTTATTATAGAGTTCTAATCATTAGTTATAATCATCAGCACCAATATCCTCCTCCTAGCAGAGATTGAACCTTCCAGCCACAAAGCATCTAACTAGATTGAATTGTAGGAGTATTAAAAACAAATTATTGAACACATTAACTTACATAGTTTTTAACGAAATTGTGTTAACACTCAAACTACAATTTAAAAAAATTATGTGGAGATGAACTTATAAAGGTACCCTGGTTAAAGCTTTAAAACGTATAAGAGTTTATAAACTAAAAATATTTTGCGAATTGCGAAAAATTTATAAATTTGCGAAAAAGTTTTGCAAAAATTTATGCGAAAACCTAAATTTATTTTCAGCGAAATAGCAGCGAGAAGCTTTTAAAGCTTCAACAAAGCAAACAAAAAAAGCTTAACTAAGCGATCAAAACACAAAGCGAAATATAAACAGTTTTTAGCAATAACTAAAAATAACAGAAAAATAATAGAATATTACATTTGTATTATCAATCACTCATATATACTCAGGTACTCAGATACTTATTCAATAAACACAACCTATTAAATGACGCAATTCGCTCAAAAGTAATAAAACATATGCCTATGAACAAAAAATAAAATTTTGCTAAAAGCTTGCAAACTACATAACAATTTAACGGAGACTTATCAAGCACACAAAACAAAACGACATCACCTACATTTCCTTGCCCCGTCAATAACTATTGTACATTCGTTGGCAGCTAACCGCATGCTTCTACATAGAAGCTTATAAAAGTAACACATTTAAGCAAATCAAGCGCTTATCTCTACGTAGAATAATAGCAGCGAAAAACCGCACACAATACAAAAATTAGCAAGCAAGCAACGCCACTGTAAGCAACCAATTTTTTCTCTACTATACCGCAGTTTATTTTTGAACTATGGAATTACTTACGTGTTTGTGTGTTTGTATGATATTTTTGCACAGTGCTGATTGGTTGTTTATGCAAAATTTTCGTACTTCGTATCTGCTTCGTAAAAATTTGCGAACACAAGGAGCGAATAATATTTTTGCACATGACAATCGTATTTTGTCGGTGGTTATCGTTTTTGCAATATACTCGCTTGTTAAGTTCGTTTACTATACAGCTTTGGCATTTCGTTGCGTATGTGTGCGCTCTCAGTTTGATTGTGGTAGGTTATGGATGCAAAAATGTTTTCAGAAGTTCCGAAGAGATTTGTGTGCCAATTGAATTTGTTTGTATTTGTATTTTAGAGTAGGTTTGAATGAAAATGTGTGTGAGTGAATGAGTAATTTAACGTTTTTGGCACTACAGTTTTTGCAAGTGTGATAAATCAAATAAAAGCTTTTGAATTTGAAAACAACAAAATATTCACAACATATACTAATCTTAACAGTATTTTAAATTTATCCTAAATTATTTCCTTTACTATATTTATGATAAAGTATTGGTTTCATAATGTATAACTAAGACCTTAGATTATTAATTGAAATTTATAAGCATTGTAAATTTTAAATATTCTTTGTATTAGTTATTCTAATGTTCATATATTAAAATTTTATAGTTTCTCGTCAATCATGCTGAAAATTACATATATTAATCTTTTTTTTACAATTTTTATAATGTATAAGAAATTCTACATGTTCTGAACTAAGGCATTGATTTCAATATTCTGTTTTTTATACATACTTTGTAATTTCTTTAATTCAAATTTAAAGTTTATTAATCTACAAAAATTTAATAGATTTTTTATGGTAAGAATTTTTCGATTTATTCTAATATTGAATGATTTGTTAATTGTAATAATTTTTTTCAGATTTTGATAGATCTGCACTTTATAATGGCATATTGCTAAGACTGTTAACGCATATTTATTTCAAAATACTCAAGCGAAAAATGTGTTAATTTGACATTTATAAAATTAATATAACAGTTACATTACAAATATTTTTTTAAATATGAGTAACTACAGTAGAACTTGACTGTTTTTAAGTTAAGACTATAACAAACTGAAATCAACTTTATTAGTGATAGCATTTAATGTAATTATATAAAATAAATTAAAAATAGTAATAAATACTTTTTTCGCCTGTTACTTTTTCTTTATTAAACATTAGATACTGATGTATACTTAAGATAATCTTAATTTTTATAGTTTCTTAGGTCTTTATAACAGTAAGTGTTCTTGAGCTATTGAAGTTTTGAAATTTGCGTCCAGTGCATTAGAAACTTGTAGCGCTAAATTGAAGGTCAACGTAGCTGACCATATTTTCGCATGTTATTTGGCGAATATTTTTTTAACTGCAAACTCACGCACTTTTCAACTCACTTCTTTATACTTTTTTTTGCAAATGAGAGCCCCTCAACTTGTTGAGTCTCACTTTTTGTATGTTTTTGCTAATTTCGGTGCGTATTTTAGATAAGCGCTTATGTATTGGTACATTTCGCCGGTATCCAGACAGTGTTTGCTCTTGAATTTTTGCGTATTTCAAGTTCAAGTTTATGGACGGTTTTTGGTGGTTTTCAATGTTAAAAATGTTGATATTTTTCTTTGTATCGAAATATTTCTCTTTAAAAGTTTCCATTGTTGTTCGCATTTCGTGGAAAAAATTGCACATGTTTCTATTTAATTAAAATTATTATTTATACGGTATTTTTGTAAGTTATAACTTATTAACTCAACTTAAGTCTCACACATATATTGCGATTATGTTAGAATTTTTAGTTTCTATTAAATATATTTTAATGTTGTCTTTATGAGAATATTATGTTGTCCAAATGTTAGGTAAAATCAAATTTTTTTTATATTATTTCTATGTATATGTAAAAAAAGTTCTTCTATTTGTGTTTAGCAGATATTTTTTATTATTTTTATTTTTATATTTTGCAAAAACGAAATGCGCCATTTTGTATGTCATGCAAATAAATGGCGCCGATATGGAGCTTAAAGCGGCGCAGATAATGTTGCCATAATGATTTAGAAAGTGATAGTGTAGTTCATCCAATTGATATACGTATCAATTTATCTTACTTTAAATAAATGTTTTTTAAAGATCTACATTAAAACCATAATATCTGTATAAATGAACTTATTTTTTATAACTTAAAAAATTATTTAAAATTATTTACAATTAAAGTTCTCCTCCTTAATACTTGTGTACACATAAGCACTATCGCAACATTTTTTACAGTTTGTATATACAATGTATATAATTATATATAATGTTGTATTTATAAATAAATAATAGTTTAGTTTAAACTAATGAAATTAGATATTTTATTACAAAAAAAATATTAAACATTCTCTAAAATTTATTTGACACATTTCAATCGGCTTAGTAATATATATGAGCTTTTCACTCATGTATAATAAATTCAATTTATTTAATATATTTATGACATTCTTTCAGCAAAACAGAAAAAAAAATTTACACACACTTTATTATATATAAAACCTAGTAATATTTTATATACATACATATCATAACTAGAGCATTTTTGGTTGTAAACAAATTCATTTTTCACCGTCCCACTTCTTCACCTACGAAATAGAATTAACGACGTAATACGCAGTTTTTTATTGTAAGCAAAAATTAATAACACAACAATACTTTTATGTAACATTTGACCTTAAAAATATTAACAGCACAAATTTCAGAAATTATAAGAATAACTCAAAAAATTAATTCTATTATTTTGAACAATATTTTTGTAATTTTTTTATAAATAATATTAAAATAGATTATTTTAAAGTTACAAATTAATTTACAAACTTTTTGCAACACATGTTTAACCAAAATCCAACTATAGAATAATATTTATAAAGAATACAGAATATGCGAAGAAGACAAAAGAAACCAATAAAAGAAGGGCTAAAGTGTATTTCAATGAAATAAAAGCTTTTTTTATTATTTTTTATTTTGTCAATTTAGTACTTTTTAATGCCCTACGAGTCGCATATTTTTTTCACTGATTGGAGATCACTGAACAAAGATCTAATATAAAATAATTTATTAAGTTTTTTTGAAAATTATATTTTCAATATGTTTTTATTATGAAAAATAGTGTAAAAAAATTTTTGCTTTGATTTTTTACTTTGTGTAAACGCGTAAAATAGTTCTAAAACAATTAATATATTATCACAATCTTAGGTCTGGGACCAAATATTAAAAGCAAATTTTTTCCATTATTAAACTTATCTAAAAGTAAAAATTTAAAATTATGTATAATGTGAAATGTGAATATCTTCCTAGTGAGCTGCTAAATCATGTTGATCGTCTTCTTAGAGGTTTCCTGGTGCTTCTTGGTTTTCCTTCTAATGCTTCTTCGTTTCACTTATGTTGGAGTAAAACTTCTTCGTTGCCTTAAAGTCTTACACCAACATTTTATAGCGTTTTCTGTTTTCTCCAATCTCTAATACTGGCATTTTAGGTATCCTAAAGTAATCTTACACAATTATCTAGTACTTTATACAGTTCTATAAACAATTTTACAATATCGCTGAATTAATTGAATTATGAGAAAAGATTAAAAATAGAAGTATTTAACATAGTGAAAGAACTACTATTTTACAAAAAGTAACCCAATGAAATTTTTAGATATTAGATTTTAACTTGATCACTTTTTTAATGTAAGTAAGTAATAATTAATTTTGTAATATCTATTAGCATTTTTGTAATTACTATTATTATTAGTATCTGTGTAATTCAGACCGATTATAGTGCCACAACTCGTTTACAATATTTATTATATACATATGGGCGTCTGCTCTGAGAACTTTTTTCATCACATAAGTATTTTTGTACATATTCTAATATATATAAATTTTTATATACTTAATACGTTTAAGAAAAATTAATAATTAATTCAATTATTAAATATATATATATATTATAAA
>NC_051847.1:1885846-2221335 GCF_002237135.1 Teleopsis dalmanni | reverse complement strand
TTTCGTGTATTTTCTTAATATCTTCGGACGCATCAAATGTGAGCATAAACATGTCGAGTGGCTCTTTTAAGAAGGGCTTCCACTTATTTACCGCATTTAGAATGTTCAATCCTTTCTCTTGCAGATCAGTTACAATCTCAGACGGGTCACATGACTTTGGAAGGTGTTTAGCTATTACTTTTATCGGACGCAGTTGTTTATTTTCATAAGAATACCAACAATTTTTTGCGTAGATAGTGCTTTTGTTATTGATCTGTAGTCATTAACCTCAGATGTACTGATTTTGTACAAAGTACTATTTAAAAGTTTGATAGAAAATTCTTCTTTACAGTTGTTTTTAGCAATGAGAAGGAGATCTGAGTAGTTCATTCCTTCTGAGACCATAATTGGCAGTGGACGTGATGATTTTTGGTCTGCTGAGGCATTCTTAATTGCATAAACTGATGCCATGTTTTTGTCCTTGGAAGGAGATATGGAGTCAGGAGAGCGATCAGGTTTTCTCTTCTTAGCGGGCCTTTTCTTAAAGATCCACTCCGTTTCTTTCGCAAGTTCATCTTCATCAGTTTCGTATACAATTTGATTGTGCACATTCTCAGACTTTTGGGTAACAGGTAATGGAGAACCTTTAAGCAACTCATTTTCTTTTTTAAGAACTTCTATCTCATTTCTAAGTTGAAGACATAGCTGCTCCATATTGTTTATTTTTTCTATATATTTAGATATAGCACTACTTTCGGCTTTCTCTTTAAATTTAGATACTTTTCCTCCACCATAAAGTGGAGGTTGCTGCGGATTCATATTAGATTAAGTTCTTTGCGTAATTTTTGTTAGTTGATATATATATAAAAAGAAAATAACTTACAACTACGCTATTAGAGCTGACAAATTGAATTACACAATAATATTTTTTTACACGATGTAAAGCCAAAAATTGTGCACTAGTTTAGTAGTTTTGCAACACTATGCTGTCTATATCAGCTGATTGTATATGTGTAATAAAATATCAAATAACAAATATTAGGTGAATGTTATTTTTTGTTTTATGTTTTTGATTTTCCGTTCGGAATATTATAAAAAAAATCTAATCAATTAATAAAATAACACCGCGGGCGCGATATTTCGGCACTTTCGGCAAGTTCTTTAACTAATTATGATATTATGTTATATTTTTTGGTACTTTCGCATTTAATGACAAGTCTTTTACTAGGTTTCACTTCGAAAAAACACGGAGCGCACCACGAACGCGACTTACTTTTTCAAACACGTGAACACGATTGTCTTAACAATTTATAGACGTATGAAATCATATTCCATATTTTTATATATCAAAGTGTGGACACTTGTCATAAACATATCATTCCAACTAAGAAGTGTAGGGAAATAAACATAACCCAAATCGCATCGAAATTTATGACACTTAGCGCTTCAACGGCATATGTATACAAAGCACATGTACATGTCTTTTTTCTTAGGCGCCCGGAGGTGTGTTAGGACAAATGTAAATACATTTATTTTCGTAGACGTGAGAGGGCTTTCAAATATCCATAAACGTGTTGTGACTGCTTACAATGTATTTATGAACCATTTAGATGATTCAATTAGATTAAGGAATAAACTCTAATATTTCATGCGGCATAAAGAAATCACTCACCAAACGTGACATCTTTTTGTTGTTGCTTTTAATTTCCAAAATAATTATTTCATTAACATTTGTTAGAGAACCGCTTATGAATCCTTTCTTTAAACATCAAATTTGACTTCAAATTTCAAATTAAAAAATGTAGCAAAAGTTTATTTGAATTCAAAATAATATTTATCCTATAGTAAGAATATTTGACAATATATCTGTTTACTTTTGCGAATTTAATTTACAATATATATGACTTTCATATCTGAGGTGTCCATCCGATTTAAGTTGTACAACTTGGAAAAGAATAATTATAGAATTCATCAAGAATCTTGTTCGCGCGTTCATATAAATTTTGATTATTGATTTTACCAACGAATAAGGCACATTTAGTCTTATTAGTTTCTTCAACCTTGGCTCAACTGCCACCGATAATCATTGCAGGTTCTTTATTTGATATACAAAGTAAAGACTTCTCAATTTCTGATCACATACTCGTATTACATCAATCACTTCATCGTCAGCAACTGAAGTAGTCTCATAACTCATTTAATTGGCTGAGAAGAAAAATTTCTTCATTTCTTACTAACTGACCTCTTGGACTACTTTTCAAGAATCTTAGGCAACTGCTATGACATGATGCAGTAACTGAAATGAAAAATAATGGCAGTTATGTATTTTATATGTGTCATGTTACACTGAAATCCAGAGACCATAATATTGCAAAGAGCAGATCAGCATTTCATTCCTTTCCACCTGAACCCTACTCTAAAATGAGTGAATTCATAATTAAATTCTTGATCGAAAAGAGGATTGGTAGACAAAGATGCCACTATTGAAGTGAAACTCCGAGTAACCACAAGGCTATAGAACTAGTTCAGGTCACCAATACATGCGTTACCATCATAAAATGTATGTTCCGCTACACTGATGGCAAATGGGACTTTATTTTCCCATTACTTGCTAATCAACGTCAACAGTCTCTATCTCATGGAAGTTTGGATTGGCAGTACCTTACCGTGTCGTCTGTTTTTTGACTCTCGAGTACTTGAAAAACTTTTGAAGAGTATATACTATAATATTTAAATGCTTGTATATGAGCACATTATAACAAAGAAGCTATGTTCTTAGAACTTTTATTGATAAAATAGTAATTTTTTAATTTCATGAGGGTCTGCATGTTGTTCCTCTTCTGTAGTTTTTGAGCATTTTGAGAGCGTGGAAAACAGTTTTAGATACTGAAAACTGACATGATGATTAGTAATACTTCTAATACTATAGCTTGAATAATGTTTTACGAGTAACTGCAACAATTTAACATTGTAACTTCATTGTGATATTTGTCTTAAATTGATTTGGTTCAGTTCTTCAGTTATTTAAAATTAAATACTTACAAAGAGTTCTACATTAAAAGATTTTCCAAGTTTTTCTAAATTGAGTTGTTGAATTTTTATTTGAAATTTAATTATTTTGTTAACATAAGCATAAGTCCCTAGTGTTTACTTTGATGTGTTTTTAAAATCCTCGAGGAAATTCCAATGTCTATAAAATTTTCAAAGCTTTCCCTTTCGCCAGATTCTCATTTTCATTTCAGTTCATGCAAAATACGCAATAAAATTATTCCTTAAAGATACTGCAAAGCAGCTCCGAACAATTTCTATGCAAATATTTTCCATTTTGCTGTCGTAAAAGTTTTAATATTCACCACAAAAATTTTCTCATACAGAATGTTTAGATTTTTAGCATAAAATGTATTTAATTAAATAAAAAATTCCCAATAAAGCCGCCAACCGAGTAGGGCTGTAAAAGCGTGTAATTGCAAAAGTATCTGAGTTTTGTTTGAGAATTTGTGTCAATAAAGTTAAGCACTGATAGAGCATAAAATTTAAGCAAGTTTGTGTCATTTTATGACAATCACTGAATTACGTTTCTCAATATGCTTTCTACCAGAAGCGCATTAAGCCTTGCCTTCAACCAACTAACACTTTTTTATATGAAAACTTTTATTACTTGGAATGAGATACTTTTATTGCATCTCTGCCAACCAAAACTGCGAGCACCAAAATGCGTAAAATATTTGAATATATTTTTATAACTGAATAACTGAAGCTTCCGTGGTGGCAAACATACTCGACTTCATTTTTATTTTATATCTGTTTATAGCACTTCATATATGTATTATGGTTATTTAAATAAGAGTCGTTCTTGCTCCGTACAATCTTTCGATTTTTGCTCTCATTTCACAGCATCCTTTTTTGGATTTGTTATTAAATTTTCATTTCATTTGAGGCAATTTTATTCTAAATTCCTGAATTTTCTTTACTTTCCTTGGTCCTTTTTCATTTGGTTGACGTGTGTTTTGAATTATACGCGTTTTACATGTTGCACGTTGAGCTACACTGGCACAGCTGCTTCAACTTATCCAATTGCTTCAAATATTCCTGCAATGCTGCTGTAACTGCTACTATATCCGTTTCCGTTCCGTTGTTAACATGCCACAGGCATTTCAAACTTAAAAAGAAAAAGTACGTACCAAAAAAATTCTGCGATGTACAAAATAACTTATTTCAAGAACGCCGAATCAATGAAAACCTACAAAAAAGCGCTGAACTAAAGTGAAATAAATACGTAAGGATTTCTAAAACAACTCATAAAATGCAGGAAAATATAGAAAATTATAAAAAAAATGAGTAAAAGGAAAATCTTAAACATGAGAAGCCATTAAATGTAATTGAAGTGAAATTTTGTATTTTTTCTGGAAAAATTTTTAATTCTACACAAATTTCATGTCACATCGGGATTTGAATGGAGTTTTGATGTTGCGTTGATTGAGTGGAATTAACTTCCTTGCCTTTTGCTTTCAAGCAGCAAATTGAGATACATTATTTAAATGATTTACTTCATTTCAAAAGTTGCAACTTATCAATTTTTTACGAAGCATTTACTTCCGAAAAGTTTTAAATATACATAAATGATACAGAATTTAGAAAGAATTTACAAAACAGTTCCATATTATACAAAACTAAAGCGATTCGTTATATTGAGGAAATAATTCAGTACAGATACACAGAATGTATTCTAATATACAGAAAATGATTCTTTACTCCAAGAAACGACAAAAATCAATCCAATTGATTCAATTTGAACCAATAGAAGGAATGAATTCCTTCTATTTGATAAAAAAAAACACCCTATACACATATACAAATCTATATTGAAGCCAAACTTACAATTTTTTAAGAAAACCTATCGCTCACAGCACGATTATAATTTTCTTAGAAATATTATAGAGAGCGAATTTTTATTATAATAATAAAAGTTGAGGTGCTTCATCTCATCACAAATCTTAATTAGTTGCATAATTTACAGAAGCAACTGCCCTTCAAGTTTAAAATTAATTGTGTCATGGCAAACACTTCTTAGCAGTTATCCTTCACACATATTTGAACAATGATTATATTTATGACATTTAACTTCAATGACGACTTTTTTACACTTTGCTAATTTAATATTAATTATAGATATGCACTTAAATGACTACTTTATACATTTTTAGTCACATTTAATGTAATTAAAATAGTTATAGATATTTTAAATCCGACTTAGAACATATAGTTTTAGAAAACATCAAAAGAAAAATATAGAATCACATAGACATTTTCTATATCTCTATAGAAAATGTATCTAAACATAAGAATTTTAAAAGTATACTAAAAAGAACTAAAAATGTTCTTGAGACTATGTAATCTCTACCTAATACTATAGAAACATATTAACTTAAAAATATAAAATGTCTATAATAATTATATTTATTCGCATGAACATAGACAATCTATAGCATATTTATAACTATACATAGTCATCAGATACCAAATATATTCTTTATCATAATCCATCTGTATTCACAAAACACAGATGGAAAACAGAAGTTTATTTTCAAAACTTAAACTAAACAGTTTATTCGAATTAACTAATGAACTAATATTAATTACCTTAGACTTCTTAAAAATTTTACCATAGATAGTATTCAGAATTTTAAAAAGAGCAGAACAGAATATCTATACTAGTCTACAATTTTAATTTGATTCTCATGATATATAAAGTTCCATAGAAGTTTAAACCAAATGATACTGTGTGTTGAAAAAATGGGCCTTCAAGTATTTTATGAAGAAACATTTTCTACGGATAGTAAAATAGCATCTACAGATCGCAATATAGCACTAGAGTGTTTAAAGTTATATTGCATATAATATATTTATGAAAAGACATCATAAGACATCATAAACTGTCAACCGATTCTGAACCGAACTAGATTTAGATCATAAAGTGAAGCATAGTCTTTTTAATGCAAAGACTATAACAATTCTTCTTTAAACTGAAGGTGCTAATGGTGCAAATTATCAAACCATTAATCCCTTCTACTACCAGAATTTCTACGGTTCACACCCATGTAACTACATTGCAAGTTGGATATAAAACCAGGTGCGAAAAATGTATGCATTAAATTAGCAAAAAAGTATTATATGGCGTAATACCTATTTTATTGGGATATATATAAAGTAAGAACTATTATTATGTAGTAAAAAATTAAAATTAATTTTAAAGATATTTTCTTTTAATAAGTAGGATATTTTTTTTAATAAATGTAATATTTTTTCTTAAAAATTAGTAGAAAATTCTAATACTTATATATGCTTTACACTGTCATTCAATATCAGAAGTGAATGATAGGTAGACATGTCCTTGTTATCTCATAGAGTTTTAGTTCTATATTATATTACTTTTATATTTTATTTATTTTATACAACCTTTGCAGCAAATAATCAAAACATCAAAGGTAAGCATCAATGATCAGAAGACGTAAGAGCAATATTGTGACATATCCTTGCGAAGCAAACATACGCGCACACACACAAGCTTAGCTATTTAAATATAAACACAATTTCAGGCAATTCGCTTTGCTTTTTTTATTGTTTATTGAACTGAATATGTTGTATATTTTCAGGCGCACACGTTGTGCTGTGCATGCAAAATAAACCTTCGCATCCGAACCTACATACCCAGGCGTGCATGCCATTACGCGTGCCTCCAAATATGCTAATTTAACGAGGAACGCGACACGCTGTGTACTTCGAATACGCACATTTGCACATGTGCACACAGGATACGGATATGTGAGCAAAGTATGTCCTTTATTGGTACGCCATATTGGTGTCAATTTAAAAATGGTTGCGCTTTAGTGTGTTTAGGGTTCTTTGACTTTGGTTTGCCCTTTCTCTCCTGACTTAAAATGCTGTTAAAAATATGCTGATAGGGTCCTTAAAAGGTTTAAACGCAACAAATGCACTGTACGTGCGACGCATATCACAAAATAATTGTAAATATTTTTTTGATTTAAATTTGATCCTTACAAATTTATTTCGATAAATAAACGATATGTGCGCTCAGCAACTTCAAATACTGAAATAAAATTTTAAAAAAAGAAAAGGAAGAAAATTCCCTTCACAATTTCAGCACTCATCCCGTTCTTCCAGAAGTAAATGATTGCAAGTATTTTTCGTGTTGTATGCGGCGTGTGACACAGAAGGACCTTCACTTCAGTGTGAGTTTTTCGCTGTTTTTGCTTGTGGCCTTTTTTTAGTGTTATTTTAAAACTTTTCTGTTGATTTTTGTTTTCGCGTTTGGCATTTTTAATAGCTTTGGGAATTGCTTTGATATCGAGCGTTAAGGCATAAATCAAGCCAATGAAACTGAAATTGATAATATACTACAAGACCTGCGAAGTGGCTCTGCTATAGATATGGATAAGCCAAAAACAACAATAGTAAGGTACATTGTGGGAAGCTTCATCTTCGTTGTGCTTAGTTTCTTTGTAGAATGCAACAGACATCTTACAGTGTCGTCTGCTGCTCCACAAAGGAGCCACTTACATTTCCCCACTGGGACTTATGCTAATATGCAGCTCCAATTGCTATGCATGACAATGGGGGACTTTTGATTGCGTGGTGAATAAATGTTTTTTTTTGTTATTTTTTCAAATTTGCATTTACAATTGAAGAAGTTACTTCCTTCTTTTCCTTGTTTATCTTAAAATTTTTACATAATGATATGCTTATTATTATTGTGACGTAAGTAAGCCAGCCGGGAATTTTCGATTACCAAAAAACAACTCAGTGGCCTAATTCCTTGTTCATAAAATGCAAATTATATATAAAATATGCTCAATAAAAATGTTATGCAACAAGCAATTATTAACTGCAAAAAAAATGTTCACCCTGGTAAAAACTTAAGGAATCTTATATCTACTTTAAGGAATTAATCTTACTTATATTTGCAACAAAAAAAATATTCTTAGAATACGTAACATATCTATAAGTTTTGAACAAAATTTATGTTATTTAAATAGACAGATTAAAACACTTTAAAAATTAGAACATATATTTATTTTAAGTGATTTCAATTTTGGGTACCCATGCAACTTTTTCGATTATTGCTAAGTGCCCAACATCATCTTAGATTTATTTATTCATAAACATTCATTATTTAAATACATCTTTCATTTCTCTAAAATTAATGGTTCTACCACTTCTTTTTCACAGTTTTTTTTAATAAGTCTAAGCTAATAGAAATCTTCTCAGAGCCTGGCTTTGTGCAAATTCTAGCTGGCTGAACGCTACACATCCATATCGAAGAGACGGTCGAATTATTTGGTTATTTATCAGCTTCCTGTACTAAGCATTAATACTTTATTTCGCTCTGTTTTTCTCTCCACATGTGTTTATCTTACTTATTTCGTTTGTTTTAATCATATTTAATAAAAAAAATATATATATTATTTTAAAATTCACTTAATTGATAATCCGACGGATTATTACCAAAACCCTATCGAATCCATATCTGAAATATAATATAATCAAATATAAAAAATATATAGATGAGGCTGGGGTAAGCTGGCTTGTGTTAACGCGAATAATATTAGAAAAAGTTGTGTTTAAATTGATTTTATAATAGACATATTTGGAATTTAAAGAGTACTTGAAGCTTGAGCCAGATCCACTAAATATTTTCTAAAAATTTTTCGAAACTTCTTTTTAGACCAAAATTTTGTGGCTTTTAAACCCAAAACCTATGTATCGTAGTTCTAGTACATATGTATAAATCTAACTGAAAAAAAAGGTTTTTCAAAACTATTTTAAGCCGTAACTGTAATCTCAGCGAAAAAATGTAAATATTTATTTTTTCTTACGATTTAATTAGACTTTCGTAAACTTTTCAACTTGTGTTTGTTTTTCTTGATTTTTAGCGTGATACTATCCTCGAAGCATTCATTTTTAATTTTATTATATTTCTTAATCCCAAAAATGTTTAGCCAACAAAGTCACTTGAAGAAATCCTCATTAACATAAAATTAAAGGCACGAAAGCCCAAACAGCAATAACGCTTACGTTTAATTTATATATTAACTACCATTTCCGCTTCCGTGCGGTACATCGGGTCGCGCTGTGGTGTTTAACTTTCCTTGAGTGGGAAAACTTTCGACATTTCTTATTTTGCCTTTCTTCAAAGTTATTTTAAAAATTCATCTGAGAGCACATCTAACGACAACAGTTTTGTGATGCTCAAGAAAATGTTTTTGAAAACTACAATTTACTCGTTAAACGCTGTTTCTGATAGCTCTACAAAGGCGCTAGAAAATAGGCTAAAATTACCGGGAACCGGAGAAAAAGGTTTAAAAAAACTTTACTAAACTGAAAAACTGCACTCAATAGAGAAAGAAAATTTAATGAAACACAGCGGAACAAAAAAGTATCAAACAAGCTAACGAAAGTTTAAACGAAAGTTTCAAAATACTTTCACATTTAATGAGCGACATCAGCGGCAAAAATTGGTAAGCAACCCGCTAAGAATATATCGCAAAATATGCTGCCCCCCCTATGCCGGTTGACGCAAGGGGCTGCTAAGCACATGCATATGTGTGAGTCCTTCTGCTGTGTGCATGAGTTTGTATAAATGTTACTAAACTAAAATGCCACCAAGCAGGGTAAATGCAAAAAATATATTGAAAATCCAAGCCACGGGTGGTATGAGCAACCATCCGGGAACGGCAGACAGTGGAGTGGTACGCAGTCAGTGGTACCACTGACACGACGTGGAAGCACAAGCATTTACACTTATTTACTGCAATGTAAAAAATTAAAGTTCAGCAGTGCAACTTGTGTAAAGTTTAGTTGACAAGTTAAGGATATGCGTAAGTACAAATTTGATATGTTAGACAAGTTTTTGCGCACTGGCGGCACTGAAAAAACTTTTGGCACAAAACTGAAATAAAAACTTGTGAAAAAATAAAGAAATAGAAATTAAATTAATGTACGAGTAACGAGTAGCAAGTAGCGAGTAGCTAGTAGCGAAAGTTTCACAAATGCCACGTAACATGTTAAGCGCTAGTAAAGTGAAGCGAGAACTGAGAAGTGAGCTCAGGGAAAGTACCTCAGTAACGGCAACAAATTAACAGCAAGTGTCTTACCTCGTCCCACTTCCACAAGTTCTTTCGCACATTTTAAGTAGATATCTAAAGTTTTGCCGAAGACGTGTGGAATATAACGCGCTGATCTATCACTCATACGAAATTTCCTTGGTGCTAACTGTGCTCCACACGTAAATGAGCAAAGATTTTACTACCAAAATGCATGGTGCGGTATGGAGAAAACATACACAAATTCGCTAGTTTGATTATACAAAGTAGCGCATATCAATCATTAAATTTACATATTCCCTAACTGAGTTACAAGTTAAGATACACATCAAATATAATTTTAGTTTCAACATTGCTTTATTTGTGAAATTAATTTCAATGCAAGATTGCAACAATTTTTCATTGAGCCACTTTTATAGAATTGTTTTTTATTCTCCACTTTCACAAGATAAATTTTGTAAGTTTAATTATATCGATATATAAGAATTGTACTCAGTTAAAGAATGTGGATGTCATAACTGAAACAGAAATTGAAATGCACTGATCATATATCAACCATGCCAGAAAACAGGCTAACAAGTTAACAAGACTATCAGTTAGAATGAACATTAGCGATTGAAGTGAAAGATCCAAAAATACTGAATCATTGCAACTAAGCAATTTTATCTATAAATAATCAACTAAATCCAAAATAAGAAGATATTTTTAAAGCAATATTAATAGATTTTAAACGGATATCTTTTTAATCATAAAAATAAACGAAACCAATTATTTTTCATTATAATCTAAAACTTTAAATCCCATATGACTTGTGAATTGCCCATTAAATCAAGCGATTACTTGTAACTACATATTTGTGTAAGATTATGCAAGATCATTCCTTATACTCCCGACACTGTGAAAATGCCAGCTATATACCGACAAATCAACCACAACCGCCTTAAAACGATCTCGATCATTTTAAGGACGCTTTTCACACGTAATGGTAAAATCCAAACAATGGCAAATACAAGTTGGTTTTATTTACGTTTACTTGCGGAACCAAAAAAATTTTGGACTTTAAAATTAATAATGTGATTATTTTATTCATTTAACATAATGGACTATTTAAATCATGTAATAAATAAAGTTTTAGACACCATAAAGTGATCTATCTGTACAGATAAGAGATTTTCACCTAAGCCAATATTAAACTTAACTTCTTTTTAAATTAACTATCAGACATTAATTATTATTATTAACATTTCACGAAGCAATTATTAAACTTATGCATTAGAGAATAATGAAGACCCACAGTATAGTATACAAGAAATTGTGGTAGCACTTTGAGGTAGCAAACTTTGTTTGAGAAAAACCGTAAGAAGAAAAAGTTTATAAAAATATGAATAAACCCCGTACATAGTTTAATAGCGGATTCAGAAAATACCTCTTAATTTAGTTAACCCTCCCTATGCCTATTGAGGCTCTTTCATAAACAAATTTACATTTCCGCAGCACCAAGGAACTCATATCAATGATGCGTAGTTAAAACACTTCAATAGAGAATAGAGGGTACTAGCTCCTAACGGAACGGAGTACTGCGACCAGATTGATCTTAGTTCGAATATAAGTATTATGATAATATATTTGCTTAAATATATATAAAATAGATTTCATTCACAACCAAATCACAAAATAAGAATTTTCTCTTTGATTAAGCTGACTTTCTACACCATTTCTGTAGACATTTACTACGCCAACCTTAAAAAAGTCAACTTGGAAAATATGGAGCTTATTAGACTATCTCATCTCTACTAATGTACTATAATGATATTTCAGTGATTAGATTTTCAGTTTTTCAACTTCAAACAGTTCATAATAAACGGAATGACTTTAAATACCGTCAGACTTAAAAAGTCACAGCTCCATATGTCGTTAAGGTCAACGGGAAACAAATCGATCTAATTACGGATATTTACTCGAGTGATTTTACTTAGAAAGCTCAATAAATTGAAAAACGGTAGACACGTCAATTTATATCATACATATCTTTTATCAGACCTTTAAAGAAATGCGATTGTAAAAGAATTCGAAATGGAATGAAGAAAGTTACATTTGTTGTTCAAAAAAGAAGAATTAAATTAAAAACAATAAAATATAAAATTAAAAAAAAAGTTCTTTAAGTGCAAACGAAAACAAAAAAAAGAATCCAGAAACGCAAAGAAAAGTCATTTGCAATAGGTTTAAATTTTTTTCAAACTGCTCCCTCTTAAGTCCACCTCTCTTCTTAAGCACTTTGTGAAAGTATTTATCTGAAATATTTCTTTGGAAAAAAGTTTTTTGATTAAAAAATTTAACCCACTTCAGTAAAACGTTGAGCTAAATGAAAGTGTAAAAAAGAATGAAATAATAAGAAAGTAGTAGAAGAAGTGGGAAAAAAAATAAAAGAAATGATATGAAATTAAAGAAAAACTCAACATTGAAAGCTGAAATCTATTGGCACCACTTGAAGGCAAAACAAAAGTACGCAGCAAGGAAGACAAAAACCGGAAGTTGAAACAAAAGCAGGAAGTTGCAAGTGTAGAAGACAACGCAACAAAGAAAGAAAAATAAGAATATTTAAAAACACTAAAAAAAGTAATAGAAAAATTTATCAAGTGGAAAAAAGTACAAAAACGTAACAAAAACGTAGACAAACACTTTCCGGAAAATAGAGTGCAGAAAGGGTATCAATAACGGTAGCAGGGGTAATCGTGATAAAGATTTGATTTTATAGCTTATATCCTACGTAATGTACTGTGAACTTCCAATATAAACTCAGCTTGTTTAAAGCAGTACCAAAAAATCGGAAAATCGAAAAACAGCCATGCAGAAGTACAAATAATTTTATTAAATAATTTAATTTCATTACATTGTACCAATGAGTCCTCAGTCACTGCATTAGCAACTCTTCAACTCTTATGAAACGTGATGCGACCCGGTCAGTACGAACGGGTTAAACAAATAATGCGCATTAAAACGATAAATATATTAACCCTTTCCGAGCTTCGAGAAAACTTCGCGCAAGCATAAAATTCATTTTTATGAAGGGCGTGAAACAATAGCGCGCGGGTTTATGCGCTCCTCAAAAGTAAATTCCACTTGAAGTGAGACGCAATGCAGGAAAGGAAGGCCGTCCTTTAATGATTTTATTAAGTTAATTTCTTGCGTTAAAAAATGAACTGACAAGAATGTGCAAAACTGCTTAGAAACTCTTAAGCTTTTACAAAGGGATACGAAGTTGTGCTAAGATCTTCTGCTTAGCAAGAGCACTTGAAAATATTATAAATAGTAATTTGAACGTTAGACAGGATATTAAATTTAAACAGGAAACAGTTATTAAAAATTCACCTTTTCACTCAAATTTAATTTTTGCATTAAATTGAATCACAAAATTCTTTCTTCGTCTTAGGAACACTAAACGGTTCCTTATAAATAATAATTTTTTTAATTAAAATATAATTTATGTCCTTCAGTCAACTGAATCACTTAACTGAACTATTAAACTCCTGAACTACTTGTAATTTAAAGTAAGCAAAGCTACTAAACTAGAAACTACAAAATTTACAATTTACTTCGTTTATGAGAAATATTGAAATTTATAGATACATTTATTAAGTATAATTATCATAAACAGTTCATAGAACCTGCATAAAAGTCAGAAAAAAGAGCGATGTAATATTTGTTATGAGGGAAAGCTATTAAATTGAAGATCTTTTTTGATTCATTCATTTTCTTGTGCTTTATCATCTGAATACATTGGATCCAACGATTCTCAAACTTTTCTAAGCTTAGCCAATAATACAATTGGTCTGACAGTTCTAAATCAAAATGTTAGCAGAGCACTAAGTCTGCCGAATATACCGGATATGATATCCAAGTTCACAAAGTTTCATCATATGGTGGCGTTATTCCTTCAAATTATAGTTGGATCGAACTAACGTGACATTGCAGTAATCCTAACTGATAATTTCTTTTAATAAAAGCAATTTAATACGTTTAGAATTTAGTGTTTTCCTTTTTCGTAGTAAGCTTGTCTGTTTCTTAATTTCGAGTGTGCAAACATGGATCCATGTCTTGTTCAGAATATGTTAAAACAATTCGAAACAATATTTTAAAACATTATTTTATGTACGTGGATCCCATTCAAAAATCTTGCAGACATCTTAAAGACCCGACGTGCAAATCGCAATATAAGTCAGAACAAATATTTTAAATAGAATAAGCCGGTTTGTCTTTGTTTGGTTCTTATACTGTATTGCAACTTTCTGTAAGAGTCGTATTATCCATTTTAATAAATGTTGTTAAATGTATATATATTTTTTTATCCCATGACATATTAATGTATTATCTTTTTTAACAGTATTGGAAGAGAAAAATTATTCACATTATTTTTACAAGTAATACAAGTAATTATTTTCAGCGGACATATTGTCTGAATGCCTTTAGATACTAGAATCCCAAACACCATTTTATTCAAAAGCATAGCTATGTCTCCTAAAAACAAATTAAAGTTCCGTTTGAATAAAATAAAATTAAATTGGAAATGTTACGCACAAAATCAATATCAGCAGAAGCGTGCCATGAAGTCTTATCAGTTCCATTTCGAGTTCTTATTCCAAAGAGTAAAAAATTGAAAACTCATACTAAGAAACACAAAAACGCCAGGCCGTGAATCCTCCAACTCACAAATTTACAACTTTGCGATCATAAAATGTGATTTTTTCCTTAATGTGCTTTCGTTCGATTTGTTGTGACAATTTCACTTTCATGGCAGCCAAGACACCAATTCGAACTCCAATTCCCTACTGTTTGCACTTCAGCAGAGGTTAGCGAACGCTGCCGTAGCATTTCCAATTGAATTGGCGTACGTAATCGACAACAAAGCAATGAATTTCAAAACAATCTTTCATACAAACAAGAGCACAAAAGTCCTAAAGTAGTTGAAAATGTGGTTCGAATGGAATAGAAGCAACGGTAGTAGGAGTAATCGAGAAACATTAAGACTGTAGAGCATTGTATGCGCCAACAACTATGCCAATGTTGCAGTCTCAGCTGTTTCGAATAGTCGCCAATAATGTGAAGTGAGTCCAGTGGGTGATGAGGAGCCACACAACAAGGTAAAATGCAATGTTCGTTTACGGTTGCTGATGTCGTAAAATCGATTTCGTTAACTGCGTGCGGGAGTTGGCACTCACAGGACTGACAAGATAGCTACTAAAGGGCCATATTCCTTTAACAGTTGACTTTGATTTTTATCGCTAGCAAAATTTGGAATGTTTCGCGTGGGTCTTTTATTTTTATACTCAGTTCTTGTGTGCCGCCCAAAAAGGTGGCACAATACTCCAAGATGTTGATATTTTGCTTCATGAATTTGCTGAGCTAACTTTGTCTTTTTATTACATTTAGTGGTGCTATATTTTTTTATCGTATTTGTTCACATAAGCATTTTTGTGGTTAAATCGAAAAAACAACATTAACAATTTTCACATTAAAAGTATTTAAACAAAGATTTGTTTTCTTATTTTTAATGCGTTTTTAGTGCAGTTAATCATACTATTTTTTGTTTCGTCGCTTTGTGGTGCTATTAGCTGGCACATTGAAAAATACCCAAAATAATTTCAAACCGTCTGCATTCAACCCTAATTGATGTCTTAGAATCGTAATTTAACCCAGAAAAAGCACACTTTAATTCTAGTTATAATGCCATATTCAGTTATCTTATACTTCAAACAAAATATAATATTATAATATTGAAATGTATTGATATTAACTTTTTATGCTGTTCATTGCTTGTAACATGAGAACTTTTGAAATTTTAAAAGCCAACATGACACACAAAAGAAAAAATATAGCCAACAATTATACTAATGAATCTGTCGACAGTTTGAAATAGTACTCTGTACTCTTCGTCTCTCGAGCTGACCTATTGCATGCCACATAGAGTGTATACTAAGCAAATAGCACAAAATCTACAAATTAAACAAGACGGAGAGGAAATAATGAAAATATAAACACTGAAATTTTTAGCTACTTTTATTTTGTGTAATACCTATCCTGCACTGGCATCCCTCTCTGCACTGTTTACCAGCATACCTCCATCTAGCATGACTTAAATTAATTAATTAAATGCGCTGCACAGAAGTTCGCTAAGCATTTTCAGAATTGGTTCACATTTTTACCCAGCGCCACCAAGCACCTCCATCTTAATCCTGTAGAATATTTTGCCTTCCCTGGAATGTTTACAACTGAAAAGTTTTTAATGTCGACAAGACAAATGAGCATACTTCATACTTAGCAAAACAAAACTGATTCTGCTCCAGGTGTAAATTACCATGAGAACAATGGAAATTTTACTTCTCGTCCGCAGTTCAAAATTTCTTTGCTTTGTACGCAAATTTCTTGAAAGCAGCACTCGCCTTTGTTCGGAGCATACCTTTTTTAATTAAATTAATTTAAATATTTCTCTGCAAATATGTAAATAAGAAGAAACACAGCAAACTCCAAAGATAGGGAGACCCTAGTAAAATTACGCTTGTTTTATAGAATTAAGTAAATAATTCACTTCCATAAAACTTCTCAATTAGATTTATTTCCAAATTTATTTAGGGATTTTAGCAAGGCAATCGTCTTCAAAGATAAACTAACAAATTTATTCCATAGAAACCTGAAAGAAAATAATTTTTTAAATTTTCATAAAAACAAATACAATCGCAGACATCGATACTGAATTTATTTTAACTTTTTTAACACACTACACCTAGAATTAACTGTTAAAAGCAATCTACTTTAGAGTATTTAGATATTTTCGGAAAACATTCCATGATTATACTGAGGTCTTTATACTGAGGTATAATCAAATCATGTGCTGTAAGGAAATATACATCCACTTTGAATGAACCACTTGAATGACCTTCGCACTACTTTGAGTAAGATATAGTCAAGATTTTTCTAGTATCAAACAACATTTTAATTGATATGTTCTTTATCGCGACGAATCACTTTAGCGATGTTCATTTATTGTTTTGGCTGTCTGTCTGTCTTTTGTCCCATCTCTTTACATGTGTGTTTGTCCATCAACTCATTAGTTGACAAAGTAAATCTCAGATTTTCAATAATAAAATATTAAATACACTTAAAAAGTATATTTTTTAATCATTGATCAATCTGCCTATTCTTTTGTAAGCATATCGCAAAAGAACAACATAAAATAAGCACTACTCTTCATGGGAACTCTAAAAAAACCAGAAATTTTCTTAAGCTTATGTATGCAAAACACGTAATAAAATTTAAAGTCGTCTTTGCAATTACAGGCAAGAATATTTTATTTTTTAAATTATTGTGAATAAAATTTGTATTTGCAGGTTTTTTTAACAATTGAGTATAATTTATTAATTTCAGTCAATTAAAAAGAATTGAATATTATTTATTAAATATATGATATATAATATATTTGTACGTACTTCTGAAAATCGTTCACAATAGACGAATTTTTAGTCTTGGCAACCATGCAATTTTAGCTGGTTGTAAGTTTAGCGGTTTGAAAAAAATTGGACTAAGCCAGCTGTGTTGTTGTTTCACATATTATTTTTAAAATAAGCGGTTGTTCTTTTGTAATATGCTTACAAAAGAAAATACCTATTGTTAATAAAAAATTATGAAATAATAATAGAATAATAAAATAAAAGTGATCAACAAATTCATGGAAATATTACAAATTAATTAATTTTTATAATTATATTTATATATTGCATTTAATTCAATAAAACAATTGCAAAACGTGTGCAGCTAAATTAAATTTAATATAATATGTATATTTTAAACAATGAATTTTTGATATTTCAGTGAAGGCAACTTTTATACAGTTCACTGATTAAAATATATTTAAGTATAGTTTTTATTAATACATGAGTTAAAAAGTGTTAATAAATTTAATACTTTTTATTTAATGATATTTAACAGGAACACTCCACTCTTTAAACTATACCCAAAACAACTTAAAAAATAAAGCGCTATCAATACATTTTAATGGAATTAAAATATCGGCATATATTTTCACTGTTCATTTATTTGTTTAAATTTTATTTGACGTTTAACACACAGTCTCGGTACAACTCTCAACTGCAATGAATTCCACAGCCGCAAAGCAATTACCTTATAGCTGTTTTTACAAACATAAGTAAACCTTATAAAGATAAAAGGCAGCAGATTGCAGCATATAAAAATGCAGTGCTATGAAGTTTATTAAATAAAATCTCTTTGTGCAAAAAATTTTATAAGTGTAATTTCATGTATATTTCGTTTGTACTTTTTTAAGTTCAGCGGATTAAACTCCAATTGTTTTACTCTGCAAATTCTGTTTTATAACTTATCACTGTACACTTTTTGAATATTTTAATTAAAAAATTTGTATCGAAATGAAAGAATGTATATATATTTTCATTTATATTTGCACTATTGCACATAATACTTTGAATTGAAGAGAATTTTCCGCAAGTTTTAAAAATAATAATTAATGTTATATATTTTATATGAATTGTTTAAAGGTTTTATAACTATTCAGCTCAATATATATACAGTTTTTTACTAAAATAGTACTTACGTGTCTGTATTTAAAAGAAAGTTGCGACGTGTGAATCGTATTACTCATTACTGATAAAATGCAACCATGTGCGTCAGAGACCGCCATTTTACAACTATATGATTTTGTGTGTAAATAATAACCTATTAAAAAGGAGAATTGATTGAAAAGTTACAAATGATTGTAAATGGGTTTTTGTAAGGTTTCATTAAATACTGCTGGAACTTAATTATAGATATATCAAAAATTATATATAAAGTATTAGAATATTTTATTACGTGAAATATAAATATATCATAACTTATTATAATTAAAAAAAATAATATTGTGATATCTTCCATACTTGATATTACTTTTAACTATTTAAATATTTATATATATACATATATATATGTTCCGCATTGCTGTTACATGTTTTAATGCACTAGGATGAACCCTTATGCCACGTGGATGAGATTAATTGTTGATAAGTAAGTCCTTCGTCAAAAAGTTGGGGCTAAGGTGATTAAGGTGAAATTTTAAGTCTAACAGTGGAATCTAATATTTTTATATCAATAAAATAATACTTATAAAAAAATTATTTTACTAATATTATTTTTTTGAAAATGTCTCATAACGATAATAAAACAAAACTATAATGAAAGGTCTTAATTAAAAAAAGAAAGAAAAATAACTTTAAATATTAAACATACAATTCGTTAAATTAATACTTAACATATCAATGATATATTATTTTCATTAATACGAAAATATTAAAAGTCTATTTTTGGTATAATTAGTGCATCTTAATTCAGCTATACCTTGCACTCTCTTATACCCAACTTGTTTGTTAATGTATTAATGGATTAATTTGAAAGATGATAACTGCTAGGATTATTTGGCATCTCAAATTTAAAGAATATAATTTTCTATTCAAGCATTTTTTTCGCATTCATTAAAGTTCATAATCGACAAACGTTATGGGTCCTTAGATGACAAAGGCAGTATATCATTTCTTTCGTGTTACTAAATTAAGAACACATATCACATACATATATAAGTCACACATATATCTATATTTAATCTTTCCCACATACATATGTATATTTCCCATTTCATAACGTGTGAGAGCAATCACAAAAGTTAATTAACTTATAAATGTTTGCTCGAATGAGACACATTTCTGCATTTACTTTTAATTTACTGAAATATTCCACCATGTTTCAGTTCATATTTGTATTTCAAAAATATTTTTTAATCAGTCGTGGAAAAAACATTTTTCACGCTCTGAACTACAAGTCATAACATGAACACTTACTGTGTATGTATGTCCACGCAATGTGCATGTACATATGTATGTAAGTAAGATAATTTATTAAGCATAAATAACAATTCGCAATTCAATATGAAATTTCCCCCGCGTATTTGCACTGATAATTGTTTTTCACTGTTTTACTTCCCACTTTCTCTGTTTTTTCACAGCGTAAAGGAAATTTCCCTTACATCATTAACGAACAAAGGACTTAATTTACGCGAAAAGCACTTCAAAGCAAAAAAATGTATGAAATCTACTTTCCTGCATAAATTTCACACAAAAAGATTCAGATTCATGTTTATGCATATTCATGCGTTCGTAACCAGGCGTTGTACATGGCTGGAATGCTTTAGGGGATTTTCTGTTTTGCTCCAGCCACCCATTCCGAACACAAACTTCGGGTACAGATACGTAATCTGGTACACATTCACACGTTTGGTTACTTTTATGTATGAACGAGCATTGGTGGTATGAATGTTTTGTATCCCAAGTGGATAACTGCGAAGCACGAACAAGGGTAAGACGGCCAAATGGCTGTAGTGAATGTGTAGGCATATTAAAACCAGATAGTAGCCTTGTCCACCTGTTGAACGCCAAGAGTATTTCAGTCATTTTATTCAAAAAAAATTTTAAATATTTCACCATACCGACAAAAGAAATATTACGACATCTGTTTGAAATATTGGAAACATCCGCAGTCTAAGTTCATAGATGAAAGGTTAATTCCTTTATACGTTCACTTGATTTAACTGTATATAGATAATAGTACTTTTCCACTGGCTTCATTAAACCAGTTAACTTCCTTGACAAGTAATTCAAGCCGTCTGAAGTAAGTTAACTGGTCTAATAGTATATTTCCACTCGAATTACTTAAATCTCAAGTAAGTTAGTGGTCTAACGATGCCAGTGGAAACGTACTATAACGAAGCCAGTAGAAATATACAATAAGCGTGACCGTCGTCTTCGTTTACTTGAAACCCAATACATAATGACAGCAGGACTGAATTTAAAAACTGCCTACTCTCATAGAGTAGTCAAAAAACAGTGATTAGCAACTTATAGAGATATCTTCCACATGATAACCTTATATAGTCATACAATTTTTTCATGTACTGATTTTCATATAAAATTTTGGCTGATTTGTACTTCTTCTACTATTAGTTATTGGATGCAATATCCAGCGAAGAAGAGCGTCGATCTATAAGAAGATAAGCGAATATAATAAAAGTCTGTAATTTTTTGTAGTTTAATTTTGATCAGATGAAGCTAGTGAGCAAACATGTCATTCCTCGAATTCTTTTAAAATATATATGTTTACAGGTCGCTAAAGGTGCCCTGTAAATTTCTGTAAAATTTTGAGGCGTAGTTCTATTACTTAATGTTATATGAATTTTGTCTTAACTTTATTTATAACTATAGACTGTATTCAATGATAATGGGCTGAAGTTCAGGGACATTGATAACAGCTTTCGAAGAATGTACGATGATTATTTCCAATTTTTTTAGTATGATTATAAATAATCCATCCAGCACTTTGAGTAATTTGTCAATTTTAATCGTAATTTCGATTTTACTAATTGGAGGTCGCTCCAAATAGTTAGGTTTTGTGGGGAAAGGGTAGAACATTGATAAAGAGTATAGCATGGTATACAGCATGGTTTAAAATTATTCATTCCTAAGATTCTCATAGTGATAGCTAAGGCTTTTTGTATCTAGTTGTATAGGTATGTATAATATCATATTGCGTATTACTTTATTACAATACCGTCCTTTTAACTTCTCCATATATGTTGTGATTATTCTAAAATAAGATTCTAAGATAAATGATTGCAGTTGTGTTTTCGCTGTTATCTAAGCAATTTTAATATTTGTACTTTTTTGTTTCGTTCCATTTTAATTTATTACAATTTATATCTCGTAGAACTTTTCTCTTTGGTATTTAACCTCGATGAGAGACTATGTATATAAATTTGTGAGAATATATGCACAATCAACCTGGGTGATAAATACAAATATGCTGCCAACTTGTAAACTGCAGCGATAAAATAATAATATGCAATCGACCGCCATTGGCAACCATTTGATGAAGGATAATTCTGCTGATTGGTAGGATTTAACATATTGCTTTTGCTTCTACAAAAGGTCTATTACTTTATTGTGAACGTACAAGCACTTATACCTGTATTTTCCTTGCCTTGCTTACATCCGCACGCCAAGTGTATGGTTCAGTTCTATCCAGCATCTGAGCTAGTGATAAGCATGAAATATTTATTGAAAATGGTCGTGCTGCCCTCAAGGGTACCCTTGTCAATGTTGACCACTGCTGAACATAGTTATATACTCGTATATATATGGTACATTTGTACATTTTTATATATTTACAAGTACAGGTGAATATAAATATGCTTTCACATACAAATTTATGCAACATTTATTTTGTTTGCGCTGAGCCACACTTGAAAAGCGATTAATTTTCATTAATAGTTAAAAAGGTTGCCACAAGGACTTAGTGGCTTTCGGGCGGACTGACCCTGTGGGTGTTACTTTGGCTGTTTTCTACTGCAATATGTAAGTATGCATATTCATGCCGGTAGTATGTATAATATGTTTGTACATATCGTTCAGCTCATTTTATAATAAATAAGTAGAAAGTTATTTTAATCCTTTTGGATTAGTGTGTTTGTTGCAGCTCCTTTCTTCCCGCTTTTTATGAAGCAATTTTTCACATTTTAATTTTGTTTTATGTGAATTTTTCGCATCTCAGGTGCTTTACTCTGCTTTATTTATATTTTTTTAAACAATTTTGCAATTTATTTTATACCTCAAGAATTTTTTGTTTCTCCGTACTATACGATATTTGGTTTATATAGAAAATAACATTTTGTTGCCCGAAGTATTTTTTGTCTTTGGTTTGCGAAAACCAGACGAGGATTTATGTAAATATAACCGCAATGTAGGAACGTTGCAGAGCAAATATTCACCCCTTATCCATTTAATTTTATATCTGCGTTGGTATCTGCCAGTTGTTCTTATTTCTTTCACCTGAAGAAGGATTTGGGATTCATTCACTTTTAATATTCGTCAGTAAAAAAGGAAAATTATTGGCGCTGAAACTGCTGAATACTGTTTTCCTTAGGTAATTTTTCTTCCTTTTAACAAACTTAAGATGAATTTTTTTATACTTGACTAGCAGTTAAAGTTTTTAATATTCATTCCTGGTCAAGATAAAAAGTATTTGCTGAATGCTAGATTGTCGAATGTATTCAAGGTTTTTAGCACTAATTTAACATTATTAATACCACAAATGTTCAAAAACACTTTTCAATTTTTTCATACCACATATCTCTGAATAAGATGTCCACATAATTCAGTATTTTTCTTCTTCGGATAATCTACCAGAGAAATATCGGACATTGGCATAATATATACACCGCTGTCTCTTTTTCTTCTAGCCATAGTCTGCAAGTGTCTTCCTCAACAAGAGTTATTTTTTTTGAAGTGGTACTTGAAGTTTCCATGTTCCGTAATCAATGAGGTTACCCAGCTTAGGGTGCTCCGTGGATAGCTAAGCACTTTTATCTCTTCCCTGACCAAAGGTTTCGGCATCATGAGTTTAGTCTGTCTACAAGTGCTCATCCCTTTTCATCTGTTAAGATGAAATGAAGTTATCCAGTTATCGATATAGGCTACAGTCATGTTATAGCCCAATAGTGTTCTGGGCTGTGCAAGTTCATCAATACCGATATATCCTTTAACCTACATGACTTGTCACTCATTTTCATTAGCACATTCCATGAGCTTCATGACACCTGCTTGTACTAAGCTGTTGTCTATTAATCAGTATATAACTTATATGTAAATAATATGAAAAAATTAAAAAGAAATTAATTTCTATGCATTATATGTATTTCACAGTACATATTTTGATGTTTGCAATTTGAAAAATTACCAGAACCATTCTATATCTTTGAAATAATTACTAGTAATTTAATAATTTTACTTTGCTTATAATGTTACAATCAACCAGTGACATATTTTTAAATAATCAAATCTAAATTAATATCAGTTACCTCGATTAAGTAATTAATGAGGAAAATTGTCGTGACCTGACCACCGCAGCCCAAAACATATTTTATCTCAACCGCGATTCAAATGACACAAGTTAATGGGCTGCAGTATTTCTGCGGTAAATGCAGCGTAACCACAATAGTTTTTACCCTACGTTTCGACATGACATAAAGAAAAAAAAAACAAGTGATGTTTTATAAAACGATGTGATGTTTTACAAACATTAAACGCTGTTTTGTTAATAATTAATGATAACACAGCAGCAATAAAATTCCTTTGAATGGCAAGAGGAACGAGGCACGTGGTGTGTGCTTTCAAGAGGGTGTCCTATATTAAAATCATGAAGTAGCAGAAAAAACCAAAATATTAAAAACAAAATTACTACAATTATCTTTTCAATTAATTTTTCGGAATATTTTAATTTTTATTGTTTATGCCAATTATAGGTCAGGACAACTTCACTGTGTGATTTAAGACCGCAGAACACGCAAATAATTTACACTGCCAAGTCCTTCAACCATCGTACAAATTATGATTTTTATTTTATTTTGTATATGTTTTTTTTTATTTTTAAATTTTTTTAACATATGAATTATTAAAATTAAAATTTTATATATTAAAACCGCATGAAATATACTTCTTGGTTTGCAAGCAGCAACAAACCACTTCACAACTTAATTTTCAACCTTTTTCAGTATGAAAATCACTCGAAAAAGTGCTAAAACTAAAATATTCATTTCAGCTGTTTAAATAAAAATTGTTGGCAATACAACGTCACCGCAGTTTTAATGAAAATGAAAATGCAAATGAAAATTTTATGACAAATTAATTTAATGCATTTCCATTTAACAAAAAGCATTCGAAATTAATTTTGTGACTTGCACTTGAGAGTTTTGAAATTTAAATTAAGTGTTTTAAATGTTAACACAGAAAACATAAACACAAAACGTCAATGGCAATTCCCATTCTTGCCAATGAAGGTAAAAGGTAAAATGTCAAAACCTCAAGTCTACAAAGGACTCATTAATTCTAATGGATTTGTAAAAGAATCTCACATTTCAACTGCACTAACCAGACATTTTCGTGTTCCTTTGAAAAGTCTGCATTTTATTTTTCCATTCAAAACTCTGATCCTTAATTACATTTCTTCAGTGAATGCGCAGTTAATTACCTCTAATAAATGACCACTGGTATTAGTTTAATTACGAGAGACCAATGCCAAAAATGCAAATATAAAAGATTTTTTTTAATATATTTTACACTTGAATGGTTCCTTATTAAAAAAAAAATTAATTTATTCTAATAAGACTGGAATGTTTGCTTAAAAATATATTAAAAAAAAAACTTATCAGACGAATATTCATCGTTTCTATAAAAATTATTTAGAGTTTAAAATTTTAAAAATTTTTCCATCTTCAATTTCGTAAATACGATAAAAGAGTGTAATGCGCCCTTTATGATTCCGAGTTCCTTGAGATCGCTGCCCTTAACTAACAGTAGAACAGCCTTATTAATTAACATTTTGGACTACGAAAGATAATTTGCTCTAGCAATAACAGTTCCCTGCAATTAGATAAGAAAACTACGTGATGAAAATGTACCATAAATAAGATATTGGCATAAATTAGCTCCTACGTCGGTGGCATTCATTTTATGTTTTTTCTATTAGTATATATTTCTCTCGACCTGATCAATGTAAATATGTGATATCAGTGTTTTTATTTCAACTTTGCCTAAGACGGACGTCATAATTTTCTTTATTACTCTGTGTTGTTTGCCGAGAGCACATTTTTTGATGTCTCCACAAAGCCGCTTTAGTTAGATTAAGTTCCAAACATTAAAACTATGAGGAAAGTTAAGAATAGCACTTAATTATTAATTATAAATGTCCTTGGAATGCAACCTAATCGCTATTAAAAATACAAAATCTATAAAATTTGCATTTTAATTGTTTGTTTTTTAAATTATTAGTATTATTATTATTACTATTATGGCATGCCATGCACAATATTTGATTGTATAAACTTATCCTATTCACAAAGAGTTTATACAAAAGTTCTCCAATTTTGCCTATTTCGAGCAATATATCTCATTCGTTTCGATTTATCGTTTTATTCCTTTCATTATTTATGGTTCTACGCCACGGGTTCTACTTCCTTGAGGATTCCAGGTTAGTGTCGCATGTGCTACGTCATTTGTGCTTTTGGGTAGCGTGTGTTTTTTACATAAATTTCAATAAATACATGTTATTTCTACCATTATGGAGGGATACTACTATATCCCAATATGTGGTAGAACTCTTTGTATGTAATTTCTATTAAAATTACGAAAAGTTCAGTAATTAACATAATTATGTCCTTTTATAATTTCATCATAGTATCTTTTAGAATATATTCTTCAATTTATTTCATTGAAAATTCTACTTTATTTGTATCAGACCTTTCGACTGTTAATTATTTGATTTCTGTAATAGTTTATTAAATTAAAGCTCAAAAGAAAACAAACTGTAAGTTTTCTACATTTTTTAATGACTACTCTGTGCTACTTCCCTAGTTTGACGAGTCTAATTTGGAATTTCAATTAAGCACCGCTTCCTGTTGGTAAAAGCAAAAACGAACTGAAGAAGTTCATAGCATGGAATAAAAATACATTACAGATGGAAAAAAAATGATTAGAAAAAAAAACTTTTACATTCGTTGCTAATGGATCCATGACAACCTGAAATAGCTAGTTCACCAAACTTACCAAATACAATAATGCATATTTCAAAAACATTCAAACACCTCCCCTCCGTATTCCCTTCTTGCCTGACACTCTATTTTACTCAAGCTTGCTTTACTAACGAAATTCATATGTAACAGAAATTTAATTTTGAACTTTTCAATTTTCAATTTACACACAGATACTGCTCTATCCGGAAGAGGGTTGGGCGCGCACAGCATCATCCAGTTATTGGACCATCACTCCATGTTGGTGGCAACCGAATCGCTGTCGCATTGAAGAGTTTGCGGGAACACAACGACATTCGACTAAAGCTAAAATGGTGCCACTCGAACAGAAAGGCTCACTACTGATTGCAGGCAATTTTCGCAGTAACAACAGCAAAAACAGCCCCAACAGCACCAACAACACAAGCCATACCAACAGCAACAACAGCAACAACAGCAACCACAACAGCAGCAATGGCAGCAGAAATAGCAACAGAAAAGACAAAGATACGGACGAATTTAAATTATATTTGAGTTCGAACATTTCGATGGAAGACTACAACATGGGCTACTGTCTGACTGGCTTTGTGGAGCGACGTTGCCAACAGACCAACACATTCCAAATGACACACTTTGCCGTTATCAAAAGGCAATGGCCGTCCATAAGTAGCAGCGATGCAAAGTCAACGTAATTATAGTGCTAAAATGATAAAATTAATTATTTATAACATAGTTTGATAGAGTTAAGAGCAAATGCTGAAATCTGCAGATAGAATAGAAGTTAAAATTAAAAATGTTGATTGCAAACTTTTAGGCGTTCAAAAAACAAAATATCAAAGCGAGTTACATGTTGCTTCAATAGCTTTTGCGCTGCCTACGTGCAATGACAACTTTAGTGAAATTGCGAAATATTTTAAATAGATTGCGATATTAAAAAACTTTAAAAAAATTGTGAAATAGTTTAAATAGGAATATAAATATTTATAGCCTGATTTTAACGCTGGTGTGCATAATTGAAAATTTATTACATACATTTGGTCGCTTTAAGTATCTGTAAAATGTACAATATTCAATACAATGCGTTGCAATGCATTGCAATGCATTGCAATGCAATGGAATGTGAAATGTATGCATGTTATTTGGACAAAGCAATTTCATACGACACAAATAAATTTTAAAATATCTGAAGCCACATTAATTTCAGATATTTTATACGCTCAATAAAACGATTTGTTCCAAGCACGCACGTAATGAATATGTCATTGTAAAGCATTATCAACGCGAATATTCAAAATTTTTTTATCTCTGTTAATGAATTTGATTTTGAAATAATAATTTGTATTGTCAACTGCATCACATTAAAATATTAATTGTTGTTAAAAAGCCAAAATTAAACTAAAGTTGAAGTATTCCATATGAAATTCAGATTTAACTATCAAACAATATTTAAGAAACTTGATCTGTGCTATTTAATACCGCTAAAAACTAACTGAAAGTGATTAAGTATGATATTTGTAAAATATATCCTCATAAAACCATCTAGCATATAATGCTTTGCCAGATCTTCAGTTGTATATAGTATATATAGTTGTATATAGTTACTATATATTCATTTTTAATTTTAAATTTTACTTTTCGTTTAGCCCCTTAACCCTGTATGATTATTATTATTGAAAAAACGTGATAGTGCACTGCGACCTAAAAGATCTATTGTGCCCCTTAGTCACACTAAAGTGTTTCTCCAAGTCCGATTTCTTTAATGAAAGAACCTATCTTTCCTAGTCCTGGATCCTTATGATCCTTGAAATACCCTCCTAGGTGTCTCTTCTTCTTGTGCATCAGTGTCGGGTACTCCCCAAGCACGTGATATACAGTTTCTCTCTCTTCTCTGCAGTATCTGCAGTCTGAGTTGGATTAAATTCCTAACTTCGATAGGTTATTATACAATCTACAGTGACCCTGTATGTTATAATATATTAAAATTGATATAAAAAGCTAAAATACCTTTAAAATTTTTACCACACAAACAAATTAATACATTCTCAACACCATTTTTTAAAGTTATTAAATTATAGCATGGGAGCTGAACACTGGCTTAGTAAACCCGCTACGTATGCGGGTATTAATATTTATTAAGTACAATTCAGCAATAGTAATTAATTAACAAAAGGTTAAGATTGTACTATTCATATCCAATACAGGAGGTTTTTCAAAAAAAAATTTAATTATAGAACAGATACAGCTATAAAAGTTATTTATTTCCACAATTAAATGTTTAATTTTTCCTCAAGAGAAAATTGAAATTTACCCTTCACATAAACAAAAAAATCCATCTGATCTTTAGAAATAATTATTTTGGTAATTATTTCTTACAACTTCAGTTTACAACTTTAAAAAGCGAAACAATAAAGAACAAAAAGTGCTTGCTAACTGCACTACGCAATAATAAAAAGTGTGAGAAAAAAGTTCCACTGTAACAACGTTTAGTGTAAGAATTTGTGAGCTTAGTAACTTGGTTTAGATTTTTGCCTCTTATACAAAAATGTTCTAAAGCCTGGCTTATCTACTGAAAATGCTGAACCTTTTTTTTAAATTGATTAATCTATATTCTAAATATTATAGTATTTATTTTCTATTCTAATGCACCATTTGGGCAACATTAAGTGTATTTATGGGCTGTCACGTTGCTTGGCATTAATTAATTATAGTTAATATCTTTTTAATAACTTTATTTGAACATTTTTTTAATTGAAATTACTCGAATTACAAGTTATAGTATGTCCTTTTATTGTGGTAACATTATGTATGCAGTGCAATATATCTCACGAATATCGTCTTATTCACTGATAAGTTTCTATTTTAATTAACCAACTTTGAAAGATTTAATTAAACGGACTTACTGCAAGTTGATGATATACTTTCAGTTGCTTGTAATTATGTACTTGTGTTTATAATAAAATACATTGACTAAGTGTGTAATAAATTGCAATTATTTATAATTAAACACCTTTGAATCGAACACTTTGTACTGTGCAGATGAAACAGCGTTCTTGTCAAGGAAAGTGCTGCTCCAGCTTTGTTAAATCAATAACTCAAAAAGTAAATTTAATAAGGAAAAAAGATAATTAAGAATAGATAATAATAAAGAAAATCTCTGTTTGATAAAATGCACTATAATGTGTCTCGGGGTTTAAACACTTAAGTCAATAACATTATTAAACTATTGAATTGATTTTAAGTATATTTAATAGTTCAATAAATATAAAAGTGTACATAAATAGAATTTAAGAGCCTCAATAACAAAACTCCTTAAAATATTTTTTCAAATATATCTTATTATCAAAAGAAAAAAATAGGAAATAGCAAATAGCAAAGTTTAATATTGTTAAATATAGAAAATAACGAATCAACTCATTCATGTATGAAATTTAATTTTGTCATTTTTGTTTCAAACAATTTTCCCATTTTTCGTAGTAACTTTTTTAGTTTTACATCGAAAACAAAAATTGTCATGGCTTAAGTGTAATAGCATAAGTTTTATGGTAGATATAATTGAATTATAGTAGCAACTAAGTGCTACATAGGTTCGCTATTTTTAAGAGTAGTTCTTTAAAGCCTTACAAGTGTATATTTTACATTTTACTAAACAATGTGTTAGTAAGTAATTGAATTTAAGGATTACAACTAAAAGCAAAAGCAAATTTAATGCCAAATAGTTGTATATATGTTAGTATATTTGTGTGTATCTGTGTTTTTAAAACATTTTATATCGATGTAATATTTAAACATAAAACGTTAACTTATTCCTGCACCGCTTGCGCCTCTACACTACACTTAACCACCTTGCAACAACTAGTACTAAATAAAAACTTAAAATTTAAGCCGCTTCTAATACTAACACTGCTACCGCATTATACTGCCCCCTCTCTTACAAACATCCACCATAACTTCAGAACGACTTGCATTGAATTGCAGCAAATTACAGCCCTAAGCTTGCAACTTGTGCTCGCCTAAGCATGTGATTGTATAAATTTTTGCTTTCTAGTCGTACATACGGACACGGCATACATTATCAACACAAACCTGCACGTAGACCCATTCATATAAATGCAATACAAAATTTTGGGAATATTTCGTAAATATATTTTAAACAGTTTTAGTTTTTTCTTTGTAATGAGCGGGTGCAGCTTTAAGCTGCTTTCTAGCTTTAAAGTCACAATGACAACCCAAAAAATAATTCTTCAAATAGACATAATCGAAAGACAAAATTTATATACCTGTTTCTATACTTAAATTTTTAATTTTTAATTCTTGTTAAAAGTAGTATGTACTTTAGATCTTTACACTTAATCTACCTTCGTCCTTGCAGTTACAAAGATTACGGTGAAGGAAACAAGCAGAAAATATCAAAATTCGTCCAAAAAATTGGAGTTTGATACAACCGGCGTTAAATAGCAACAAATTATATATAGTGACTAACATGAAAAAAATTAGATTAAATAAATTTAGTTATAAGCTTGCCTACACGCCCACTTCAACTCCCCAATCCCACCCACTTATAACCATTTTGCATTGCGCCGGCAATCAGCTCCAATTAAATTTATTATTAAATAAGTTATTGAAATGGTAATAACATTAATTAGCATAGACATTAACGTATAAATATATCTAGTATTTAAAAAAGGGAAAAAATGGAAAAAATTTAATTTAATTGTTATAAATAGTGTTTAAATGGATTAATGCTATGCTGCTAAAATTTAATGTAATTAAATTTACTTTTGTGTGTATAGTTTTTATAAAGTTTTAATCTATCAATTGCGTGTAATTCTATATCTAATTAATTAAGCTATCTTAAATAAACAACATACAAACTATGGTAAAAACTTCAATTACAAAATGTAAAATATAATTTAAGCAACTGACTGCAATTATTGCTAAGTACGAAAAGTAACATTGATTGGAGAAATTTTAACAGATCTAAATATCTGATATTGATATGAGCAAAATACTAAAAAAAAACTCTAGTATTAATATGTGCAATAAATATTTCTTTTTAAAAATGAATATAATATACATATATCGAGCTACTTATTATATTTTAATTAAATTTAACATTCTTTCTTATTAGAAGAAACAATGATATACTGCCATGTAAAACAGTGTTTGAACCGCAATTAGTCTTACGATGTAACACAGGAACTTCAACCAATATAATCTTCTATTGTAAGTAAACCTAATATCTAAACTATTTTACAAATAGGATTCAATTTTACTGTTTATTGCTTAAGGGCTTCAATGAGCACTCTCTTAAATTGATAAACCTTTGAATTCTCTTTGTGAATAGGATTCTGAATGGCATCCATACGTCAATGATATCAGTTTGGACTATTGCTGTCATACACAATATTATTTCTATAAATAAAGTCCTCCTAATCATCCTATTTTATGCATGAAATTTTTTTTTAAGTTACTGTATATAAGTTCCCAGTTGAGAGACATGAAGTCATTAGGATGCAATAACTCTCCTTCACGGTTTTATTGCAGATGATCCAATAATCTCCCTTGAATTATTCTGATTTTTATTTAAAATATTTGTTGCTGTTGCTAAAATCTTATGAAAAGCTCCTATATATATAGTTGCCGTACGAGTAATTGTAGTAGTGTTACTGTTAATATTCTTTCGTTACTTCAGTATCTACCTGCCAGATTTTTCACAACAAATACTCTATTCTAAATACTATATTCTATATAGTATATTCCCAATTAAGTTTTGGCCAGTTGTTGAGATTGCAGTATATATTGCTCTATTTTCCAATCTATGTATCTTTAAGCTTCAGCAAACAAAAATTTATTTTACATAAAAACATAAAAGAAAAATTATTTATGTGTCAGTACCTGCAAATATAGAATGAAAACAAGAAAAAAAGAATAAAAAATAAAATTGAGAATAAAAAATATTTTTTATTATTTAGTAAATAAAGTAACATGAATTTTTGGCTTAAACACGTTATATACAATTTACTTTAATTTTTTTATTTAGCTATAGAAAATCGCAACAAAACAAATAGACAGACACGCAGGAGCTTCATTAAATTTAAGCAAAATAAATATTATAAAATTAACACAAATATTAATAAGCAAATATTGAAAAGTTTAATAAATAAAAATATTTTTAAATTTATACAAACAACAAGCTGAAATATTTAAATATTTGTATTTGTATTTGTATTTGTACATTTAAGTACAGTATGTGAAAAAATAATTTAAAATTATTTTTTTTATGAATTTCGCTTAAACTACTTATAAAAAACTCTGTCAAGAATTTTTACGAGATGGAATTTATTGAACCAAATCAAGAAATATATATATATATATATAAGTGTGTATTATATTAAAACAAAAAAAAACTCAAATCAAATCAAATTTATAAAATAAGTACGAGTAAATATGTGTGCAAAATTTATGTAATAAAAAGTAATACTAATAGTTATTTGGCAATCGATTTTCTGATAATTAATGAAACTGTTGAAAATATATTTTTGCTTTATGTAAAAATGCGCAACTAATAACTCTCAAATGTTATTAACAATTTAGCAAACCAAAACTTAAGTAAATTCAAGAATTTCAAATGCTTAAATACTATTAAATAAAACGCTGTGACTTGTCAATGCTTCAAGAATTTATGCTATTAAAATTAAAAATTTAACTCTTTAATCAGTGAGTTACTTTTTGTACACCCAAGTAGTTCAATACTTCAATCAACTCTGACAGCAAACCTGAAGCTTACTATTATACTATATACTATGTAAAAATTTATTAGCTTTTATTGATCGTATAACTAGATTAGAAATATTATGACTATTGCATTTAAATTATTTATAACATATATGTAATACTAATAAGGCGCCAATAAGCCAATATGCTACTTTTTAAAGCTTTGATGCTCTATTTTCAAAAAATACCAAGCGTTCCGTATTCCCTATGCGGTTTAAATGCCCACTTTCGAATCACTTTTCTGTGATGCGCACCAAAAGTGCATTTGAGGCGCTCCGAAGATAGCGCTTGCTTTAAACGACTAGACAATGTAGAAATACACGCTATACGCAAAGATAGTGATGCGCTTCATTATTTGCATGACTTACTATTGAATTTATACATGTGTTATTATACATGTGTCCTGACAGTATCTAAGTTTAAACAAAAAATTTATGAAAACTTAAGCTAGCTATCTGTACTAAAGACAAGTTTTTGATTTGAAATGTAGAGTTTAATAACGTACAACTTTTATATAGACATCCAATGTTGACCATAAGTTGGCAATAATTAGTAAGCCATCTTACTAACATGTTCAAATTTTGTCATATTTAAAGGCTAAAGCCTTTCCTTTTTAGCATTGAGAGATATAAGAAGATTAAGAGGATCATTGAAGATCATCGAAGTGCTTAATATATACAGTGAGCATTAGCAGTATCGACTAAATAGCAACTTATTTAGCAAAATCAAATAAGACCGAGTGTACTGAAGTACATATATAATAAAGAGGTCGAATTTGTTTAGCCTGGCTTTTATATAGGGAAAATCTTTATTTTTCCACTCATTCCCTCATATAAAATTGTTGTGTTCTGAAATATATATAGTATAATCTTACGCATGAGTAACGATCATACCATAAATTTTGAATAGATATTTAGTTTGTATGAAGTTGGTGTCTCTATAAAAGTTGTATAAATATCTAGTATATATGTGATTTAAGAATTTTTGGAGAAGATTTTATGAGATTAGCTCGAAAAAAAGAATATTCTCTATTGCAGTCTAAAGGGTGTACAAAATAATCAAGCAGCATTCAATCGCAAAAAATTTAAATATTTACAAATTTTTATATAAAAGGAGTGTTAAAAAAATAATACAAAACTTGACGCAAATCAAAATAAAAAA
Source organism: Teleopsis dalmanni (assembly GCF_002237135.1). NCBI lineage: Eukaryota > Metazoa > Arthropoda > Insecta > Diptera > Diopsidae > Teleopsis > Teleopsis dalmanni. The sequence continues at coordinate 2,186,631 of NC_051847.1, read as the reverse complement.
TAAAATAAAATAATCAAAAAAAGTATATATATAAAAACATTGTAAAATAAAAATAAAATTTATTTAAATTATATTTATGCTGAACAAATAATAAAAGAAACTTAAAACTGAATAGGAATTACAATTTAAGCGTTCTATATTTTTACTGGTTTATATTTGATTGGTCTGGTCCATTGGAAAATTAAAAAATTAAGGATTTTTTCTGCCAATAAAGGACTTTTTCAGTGGTTCGGTGATTTTTTTTTATGATTTCGTCCGATTTTTATTGACTTTAATTAATTAAGTTTTTTGTTTGGGACTTGTGGTTGTTTTCGCTCAAATGTAAAATTAATTTCTTTAAATATGTTGTACTAACAATAAAAAATATATATATATTTATAAATAAAATCTATTTATCTTTTACAACTAAAATGCGATAAAATACGTAAAAATTTAAATTTCAAATTAAAACGCAATAAAATTAAAAACTTAAAAAAACGCTGAAATAAACAAAATATTTATTATGTGAAGTGATAAAATTGAAAAGAAAAAATATTGATTTAAATAAAGAAAACTTGTGAAGAAAAACTTTTATAACTGAATTTGTTTTTATGAATACCATTTAATTACACTTAAAAAAACCAAACAAAAATATACCGACGACGACTTCAGTATTTTAAATAAATTCGTAGATGAAAAACAAATAATGAAAACACGTAGCAAAATAAAGAAAATGAATTTAAAAAAAAAACATAAATAGATACAATACTATTAACATCTTTGTATTCCCACTCAAAATGTCAAAAGGGTATATTAAGTTGGTTACGATGTTTGAGATGAAAAAGCACTAGCCCTACAAAGTAGATATGTGATTGATCAGATCAAAGATACTAACATTTTGACCAACCGTCAGTATCTATATCAGTTGGAATTGTATTAGATCTATAGTTTCGGCCCATTAATTTTTTTAAAATTTGATTTTAATCATTTAATAGCTGCAATAAAAAATGAACAATTTGTTTTTAAAACCTTTTTCTGATTCTTATAAAGGTTTTTTTATTAAAGCACATATAATCGAGCAAATATGTTGAAATTTTTTGGGTTATGTTTTTCTGGAACCACTGGGTCCCTCACGATATTTGATGGAGTTAGACCCCCTACCTAAACCTGAAGCAGGCATCTTATAGAATCTAAGCGTTGTATTTAGTAAGTTCAACCTATTCCCTTAATATATTTTCTCTGATCAATTCATATAATAATGAAAAATTTTATTAAATAACTTCTCAAACACAATAAATCAATAGCTTAACTTATTTCTGATAATCAACGACAAGACTAAAATCAGCACCAATTGTCGGAATAATTTTAAATGCATATATATTTTAAGTTAAACTTCATCAGCACGAAAGGAGTGCATTAGCTTGTTACCAAATATTTACAGAAGCATTCAGTTTAAATACCACTCAACATTCAGCTAGACTCGTTCCACTGCTAGGGCTGGCAGGACTGCCAGGACTGCCATTTCGCTGTTCATATACCAAATCAAGAAAAATCGTTACTTAAGCTCTTCAAAAATGTGAAGAGAAAGATAAATAAAATTTAACGGTGCAGCAGCCGGAAATGGAAATTCTTGAAATGAAAACGATTTAAGTAGTTAAATGAGTAAAAGATATAAGAAGATAAAAAAGAAGGCATAAAAAGGATACGAAATTCGTATGGTAAAATATGCCCAAATTATACTGCTCCTACTTAATTTATGCAATATAAAATTTCAATCAAAAATTCAAATAAAGTTTATGTAAAGTACTGGAAAATCTGAGAAGGATATATGAAGCGGAAATGTAGCATAGCCAAGGAAAGGGGAAAAATTAGTTGCTTTTGAATTTTCCTTGGCAGGAAAACAAATCAACATAAAAGTTATTATTGAATCGACAATTTCGTTCTTAAAACTATTAAAATAAAACCAAAAAATATGAACCAAGACCGAAACCAAGACCGTAAGAATACCAAATACCAAAATCAATTTTAAATGTAAAATCCGCGCCATGTTTTAAAATGAGTTTCCTATTCTTTCCCTTGGGGTTGTTCAGAACTTCCGGTAGCAATTTCCGTTTCCTTTTGCGTACAAATTTTAATAAATGATTTACCAAAACTACATATATAATGAAAGTCTTTATTTCTTTTTTTTTAATTTTTTTTTTTTTGAAGTTAAAGTGTTCAATAGCTTAGATCTTGCGTCAGGGTGGGGTGATTTATAAAACGAACCCTTTCTGGCATCAATTTTGTTTCGGGGAGTGCTGCTTGCTAGCAAACAAGTGCTCATTTCCCGCATTAATAACATCAATAATAACAACAACAATAGCAACGATTACAACTACTAAAACGTAATTTACTGTGTAGAGTAAGTTATGTGATGGGAGGGGTGCGTAGGTGGGGTTGGCTAGCTAACTTTACATTGCATTGCCATTTATCATGCCGACAGAAAAATGTCTGATTTAAATTGCTTGACAATTATTACAATGGCGACAGGCGATGATAAATCGTGGAGTGTGTCCCTTTGTGTTTGTGAATTTATGTGAAATTTTCTGCAAATGAAACAAATAGGCTCCATTAGGAGCAGTGAGTAGTGCTGGTGGCTTGGGCCACAATGTAATGCATAAAAAGGTTGCAATATTTTCAAGAAAATTAATATCCTGCTCTGCTCGGCTGCTGACTTTGCTTCTTGTGTTGGAAAACTTATGTCGAATATTTTCCGGAACTTGCTAATTTCTTATTAGTTTCGCCTTCCGATGCTGTTATAGGAGAAAAAACCTAATTTGCATGCATTGAATGCGAATGTAATTAATGGTTTAACAAAATAAATTGCGGGCCAGTAGGTTGAAACTATATGTTTGGTATCTGAATGAGTCAGTTTTTAGAGATGTTTTATTTTCTTCCATTTATTTGACTAATTTGTCAATTTCGAAGTTCAGAAGTTTTAATTAAAGTTTCTTTCCTTATATTTGATTGGGAAGTATAGATATCAAATTAGTTAAACGGGTTTTTTTACAAAAGGATTTTAAAAAACGTCAATATACTTAATATACTATATTTAACTTGTAAAAGAATCTTTTGAAATGAAAATATTTATTTTATACACCTCAAAGTGTATATTCAAGATATTTTACGCGCATATATGTCATAAGTAAGAATACTAATGATTATTAATTCTAAAACAAATACCACGAACATGCACAGCTCTATCCCTCTACGATTATGTTGATATCTTAATTACTGTCTCAACTCTTAAATTCTTATTCTAAATTGTCACAAAATTTTTGAAAACATAATAGCAAAACCAATGAGCGCCATTAGAAAAGCTATAGCTTGTTTGAATGATTATTGTTAAATAATCTGGACATATCGTTAACATCATGCAAATTGTTATTGAGTTCCTTCTATACTGAAAGATATGCATGCAATCTGGCCACATTCCAATGAAAGCAAATCCAAAATTCTCATCAAGACACCCTGCAGAGATATCAGTCTTTTGGTAGGTTTACTTACAGGTCACTTTAAACTAGGAAACCATGCTAAAAGATCTCCCTTTCAATCAAATCTATCGCAGCTGTAGGGAAGACGATGAGAGTGCATCTCATCTACCATGTTTCTGCCCAGCTGATGCACAATGGCGACCCCATTCTTGAGGATCTTGACCAATTACAGGAACTAACACTAATTAGCAATAGGCCTAAGTAGATCCACTAGGGATCGCCGGTATAACATAATCTAACACTAATAGCAAAACCATAATGGCTGTACACTCAGTTTATTCTATCTGAAATCAATGAAAAGATTAAAGTCATAGATTTTCTTGTCACTTTATTTGGCCAGGACTGTAGACAACTGATATGCGCGATTATTGATCGCGACAGATTGGACCTCACTGACACTAGCTTTTGTCCACTTAGTTTTAAAAACCACTACACTATGGGTCTGACGTATAACATCAGTAGCTTAAACATTAACTTCTTACATCTTCTGCGCAAAGTACTTAAATATGTTTCTATTGTAAAAGTTTTGAAATTTTAATAAATGCAGAATGGCGGATACTATTAACAATTACTGCAGGTAAACAAAAAGTTTTCAACTAAGAAATCGGCTGCAGTTTTATTATAATTTTTGTTGTTTGATTCTGTCAATATTATTTGTATACTTTCTTCGAAGTGAGACCGAAGAAATTTGAACGAATTTTCATATAGAAAAAGACATGACTCAATCTTTGCATATATATTGTTGAATCTTGAACATGAAAGTTGCTTTGTCTGGCAACAAGTGCCCTCGACACAAAAGGACACCGAGGGTCATAAGCTAGCGTTTTTGTTAACAAAGCAACGAAAGGATTTGTTGCCATTTTGATGGTGAAAGCGTTACGACAGACTATTATAGCAACCAGCAGGATACTAGGCGAGGCAGCAAACAAAAAAGCAACAAGGCTATTGCTTCCACCTCTTGAAGTTGCACTTGTGTATCTAAAAAGGCAGCGAAAAGGTGGAAATGCCGTGAAGACCAAAATAAATAAAGCGTTTAATATAACAATGCTCTTCTCCTAGTTGAATAAATTAAGAAATATTTCATTTTAGCATTTCATTGTTTAATTTTTTTTATTTTTATTGTTTTTTAACAAACTTCATAAATCTCAATAAAATTTTGAGCAGAAAAATATTAGTTTCCAATGCACCAAACCCGAAATATAACAGCACAAATAATGTAAATGGAATCTTGGTGATGCTTTTTAAAATAAGATTAAAGGTAAGATTCATAAATTAATTAAAATAATCTAAATATTTAATTTTTAATTAATGGTGAATATTTATTCGATGAAACGGAATAAATAATTAAAAAATTCATACATACAAAAATAAATTTTTATTCGCATCATCACTTGTTTGGGTGTGTATATATGAAAGTATAGCTATACGCTCCATCTCAAACAAGCTGGATGCAACATCAAACTTCAGTGATCTACAAAGTGAAACTTCATGAAAAATAATACAAAAACAAATCTGAGATTCTTGGGAAATGTGGCGAATCCGTTCGAGCAATTAACAACTTACAAGTAAATGCCTCACATACGAAGAATAAAATTAGTACAAAAATATGCGAGGCAGACACTTTGGCGACGAGTTCCAATGGTTGTTGTTGCTATGATATCTTGCACACTCCAAGCAAGTTAATGACTTTTCTAATTGAAACGTAATAAAGACAAATCGGCACATTTAAGTTAATAGACCCCACTGCGCACCTCTGCGACATTTTAAGGTCATTAAATGCAGATATAATGGAGTACATAATTATTTTATGCTGTTCATACTGCTTATAAATAGAAGTTGCATAAAAATTAATTGCAATTTTAACATAAGAGTAGACATATTCTCATATTTTAAATTTATGCAAGCAGAATATCAATGTCATGTGTCATATAAGAGAGTATCTGTCGCAACAATTAGCTGCTTACTCGTACTCGTACTCGTGCATCATCTGCATCACATGTGTATGTATCGCAAAAAGTATCTTTTCTCCTCAAAAATTTTTTCTGCATTTTTTAGATATTCAATTTGGTTGCATTATTTTAAATATCTTCTTAAATTCATCAATTGTAATGTGAACTAGAAAATGTTAATGGCAGACACGTGAGTGTCGAGTTGTTAATTATGTCGCAAATCTGCGAACTCGTAGTGCATTGACACCTCAAAATTTATATAATTTATTTGAAAATAATTGTGTGTTCAAGATTTTTATTTTTGAATAATTTTTTGTTCAGCAAATGCAACGTATCAAATTCACCGGTTCAGCCTCTTTACCGGAAAGTGAGTTAAGATTAGATTGTGCTAACACAGATAAAAGACCTTTCGCGTGGCCACAAAATACATTTATATGAGAATTTTCCTTATTCTGAATTAAACTTATGCATATTTTTCGTTACACTAGGACTTCAAATTTTAAATGAAATTAATATTAAAATACTTTAACTCGTAAAAATTTATTTCATTTGAACTTGACTTTTTACAAAGCCATTTTTTGGAACGTTATTTAAGCAAAGTAAAACAGAAGCACTTACCTACTGCTGGCTTACCTATATACAAAGATTCTGTTAAATTCAATGGTCTGCAACACATTTGTAACATCTCATTTATAAATATCAACTCACTGAATTCAAATTACTCTATATTTGGGACATAAATCTGCTACTATATAAAGTACCGAAAAAGAATTGAGCAGGGGTGTTCAAACCAGGCATACAGTCAGGGTGATGGCTTGAGACCGTGAAACTTAACTCCAAATAAATCCATTAGGTTTATTTACGCTATTGAATATTCCATATTAATTCATCATGACAATTTAATAAATTTTAAATGTTTTTAAATTATTAAAAATATCTGAAAATCCTCCTAAGTATAATTATTACTTTACCAAGTTACGAGTGAATACCTGATTGAGATTAGAATTGTTGAATACTGACATGTGTTTATTTAATAATTCGTAGCCTATACTCGTATATCAGAAAACTGATTGATTATTGTACTTATATGACACACTATAATGTTTTTAAAATTTAATAGTTCCAACATTAGAAGGACATTAGGTTTTAGAAGTTGTATAGGTTTAAAGAAAATTTAATCCACCAATAACATCAGTAAAAATGTCTCCATCAGAAACTATACTTTTCTTGATTGTAAAGATTTCTAAACAAGATTCATATTTGGTGGTATCAAATTAGCCATTTGATGATATCAAATATCTAATTTGGTAGTATTAAATATACTAGAGCAGAGTCCACTCATTTAATTCACTTGTCTTTTCAGATGACTAAATTCCGCTCAGCTATTTGACATCCAAAAAGTGGTGGGAACAATAGAACTGCAGTTTTATTGGCCGGAAATTTTCAAACCGGAAAAGTAGTATTAAAATTGGGATATAAACGCTATTTTAGATTCTAAGCGAATTTAGTACCGATTCTGAAATGCTATTGCATTATATGGCAATGTATTAGTTTGAGAGTCCGTATCTACTAAGATTATCTGAAATATTGTTTTGCCAATGTGCAGCCTTTTTCAAAAAAAATTTTATTTCTATGCGCTGACAAAGTAGATCATTCTTTATATTGGGTTTTTTGCTCCATTCTGCAATTACAAAAAAAATGTACTTTAGTGGCTCTTCCAAATCAATCAATTATTTTGTATTACTGAACACTGATTTCTGTCTATTTATTTTGTTTTTAAATTAAAGTTTTGTACTGCAATTTTTTTTTGCCTGGTGGTTAATATTTTTCATGGCTTCATTTTCATTTCTTATTTATAATAAGTTCGTTTAATCTGTGAATGTTTTATACGCAATTAAGTTATCATATACAGCTTGAATAATATAAAACTAATTTAAGTTTATTTATTTAAGTTGCAAACGATGCAAACAAAACAAAATGATCTTGGCTGAGTATATATCGTAATAAACAGCTGCTACCACAAACGTCATTTCTTCCGCCGAAATCTCACTACTCGGTGGCGCTGCAAATCAAACAGAAAAAATAAGACTTCAGTTTCTTTATATCAGAGAACATCCTTTATTAGAGAAGAAAAGATCTTATCTGTTTTGTATGTTGAATTGAACAGAAAACTGATTTACAATTTAACACTTTTCAAAAATTTTTAAAGTAAAACTAACAAAACCTATAGAAATCAACAAGCAATCACTTAAAAATTTCAAATCTAATTCAACACAATAGGTTTTTTCCACGAGCTACTCGTAGTAACTTTGAGTAACACTGTGTATACACAAGTGCGTTCCACCAGCAAATTTTCGAGTAAATGAGAGCATCTCAGAGAGTGTAACATCCCTGATGTGTGAATCAGCTGTTTTGATTTGAATTTAAAATTTTGTATTATTTATTTGCACGGCACTGGTGTTCTGGCAAGATTTTACACAAAGCTGTTCCATAAAAATCTGTGTAAAGAGCGAAATTTACCACTTTGTTTGTGTTCCGCTCTCAGTTTGTACTTTGTGGTTTACTGGAGTTTTACTACTAGTAGCTCGTAGTACTATTACCAAGCAGAAGAGTAAAAGAGAAAAAGAGAGAATATGCGATGAGATATGATGTATCTCCTTATCCCTTTATGATACTTTCTATATAGTCGTTATAACTTAAAATGAGTCATCTTTTTGTACCTTAGAATTTTCGGAGGATATTTATTAACTTCTTTTCAATATTCAGGCTTCACATATATTGATTAGAGTAGATCCAGTAAAAGTTTTATACAAGTGTAAATTGAAGATAACGCACCAAACAAACGTAAAGAGCGAGATAAGAAGAAAGAAGTATAGTTGGATTGGACACACACTGCGTAGACCTTATGAAGATATTGCAGATGCTGCAATATTACCTGAAATCCCCAGGAGACTAGGCGCAGAGGCAGACAAGCAATGACCTGGATAGAGCCCTAATAGAGTATGGAAATAATAATAATAATAATATAACTTGCACTCAATTGTTAAATACCAACTTAAATAGAAAAATTTCATCAATTAACGGTTTTAATAGAATCAGTTTAACTTTGACAACATTCATCATCCAATTTTATATCAAAATTCCTGACAGTGTTAAAGAACACAATCAAATCAAAACTATACCATTAATGCTGGCCTGATTAACACTCAAGACCTGGAAGCTGTGAAAAGCAATAATAATTATCCTTAAATCTCACGTTAAAGTACTTCACGATATTCTTTGTGGAATTCACAAATGAGTCTGTGCCGAACATCATATGGAAAGCAACGCGAAGCTCAACTTAACAATCAGAACTTCAACACAAGGCAATTTCAACTGCAATATCAACCACGAAGACAAAAACTGTACAACATTCTAATATTTTAACATTAAGATTCATTAAGTGCATCCTCAGAGAGATTAGCAGACATCATATTCCACCAGACAATGCAATGGAAAATATGCAACACAACACAGTAGGATTTCAAGGATGTGCTATTTGGCTGTGTTGGGCTATAATATTTTGCTACCTCCTTTTTTGTTTATATTCTGCACCGCCATTATGATTAAGGATCTCATCTTTATCTTGTTTTAAATTGAATTATTCCGCCACTAGATTTTGCAATAACGGAGCAGATAAGCTTAAATTCTATAAAAAGAATATCATTCCTTCTTCATTACGTCAGTCTAATGCAGTGTTTTATGTTTACCAGCAATAAAAAGGATAATTGCTATTCTCTTCTCCAGGATTTTCATTTCCACAAGCTAATACGAAAAGCCAACTTGCAGTTCCAATAAAGAAAATCATTGGGATTTCTAAACTGAACTGTTAACGAAATTGCTGAGTATTTATATCTCACCAACTTATTCATTAAAATAAATAATGACATATCATTTACTACGAGTTTGTTGCTTTTACTTTCAGTATTAGGATGAACACTTTATCAGAACTAAGATAATATATTTTTTACAAATATAAGCAAGTGGGTTATATATTGGACAAACTAAATTTAAGAAACATAAAATGTAAGCTATTTGCAATAACGGTATTTTTTAAATAAAAATGAATAAAAAAGTTATTTAGTTAGCTTAATATTTGCCATTCACATGATCCTAGAAGTTATTCGATACATTCACCTGTCATGTTGCATATATGTTTAGATACCTCTAATATAAATTGTTTTCAAGGTCGTGGGATGATGACAACAGGCGTTTAAGTCTCTATAGATCTGTTATTAAGGATTCATACTAAATTGAACATCCTCCTATTAACTACCATCTTTCATATACTGAATTAAGTGACATTCTGTAAAATCCAAAATACTGCTTGCCTATCTTACCTATATAATTTCTGCCGTTGTCAAGAAACGAATCTAGTGCCCATGTCTGGGCTTAATTGAACTGAATCAGATGTAAATTTGATTATTAGGTTCATCTATATTCTTGGTTTATCTATGTTAAACATTCGCAATGATAGCAGCTGACAACAGATCCTAAAGATTGTAGTATAATATTGTATCTTTTAAGAATTTAGAGGGTTTTCGAAGAGCAAAGAAAGAAAGGACAGATACAAAAATTTTTAGTTAATTTATTGAAATTTGGCTGACTATATTATACAACGCTGTTTCGAATATTGCCAAGTACTCATCATCAGTGGTCTTAGGAAATAATCGAATTTCTTAATTAATTTATATAATTTGTTTGGACTGCAAGTGCCAGGCTTAGAACTCATGTCTGTCAAATTGAAAGCGATGACTAATCGTTTTTATCCAAAAGTACAAGCTAAAAAACTTTCAGTGCTTTAGTTTCAGGTTTTTTATATTTTAAGAATAAAAATAATAAAGAACTATTTTACATAATTATCATAAACATAAATCTGAAAAATATGTGTTATGCCATACAAGTTACTTGTAGGTTTATATTAAAGTGAACATGTCAGGAAAATAGAGTATGGTTTCATATCATCTAAAAATTCTATAAATAATGGTTCACTTATTACGACTTAATCAAATAAATCCAATTATTTAAACAACACAACACATAACCATTGTTTAAATGATATTTATGTTTTGTATCAAATGACTTCAGGAACTTGTATTAGGTTAGGAGAAACATAACTTCCATTATGTATATATCATGTCAACCTGATCGCAATATTAATATACGTGATTTGTGTCATAAAATGTTCACTTTTTTTAGAAAATAAGATACCGTATAAATACAAATAAATATAAGATAGCAGCTCCAAAATTAATTATGCAGACGCCGTCGATGTCTATGACATCACAGAAAAATTCATTAGATAGAAAATGATGAAGCAAATATTCCTCAGATACAAAGTCCTAAGTGCAAAGGTAGGAATAATAAAATTTAATAACATTTAAGGCAATTAATAATCACAAAATGCTCTAACTTGAGCAACTGATTTGAATCTTAATCATGTATTTAGAGACATTTTTATAATTCAGCAGTAATATAGAATTAAAGTGCAACAAATAGTTCAATTTAGAGTAAATAAAAATGTTAAGTAAACCAGAAATTAAACACTTAGACTGATAAATAAAAAAAATTTATTTGCAAGCTCAAAGTACACTTCAAGTGTGTCTTACGCAAGTCGCTGAGGCAGCTGAGGCAGCTGAGGTTTCTTCACTAAAATATTTTACTTTGCAGAATGACACGAGCTTCAAGTGTACGTAACGACTGGCCACCACAAACCAGATTCCTTTACAAAATCCAAGATCAAACAAAGTTAAAACAGCAAAAAACGTGATATTAAATGTTTGCAAGAAAACCCATAATATTAATGACCTTCAGAGATGCGAGTACATCAAAAAATTATGCGACGGTGGATATGTCTCTCAGGATGACCGATACCGATGACGCATCGATGTGTACAAAGAGTGTAAGTGAAAAGTTTTCTTTTCATTTAAACAATATTTTATTATATACAACACTTATTTTTTAGGTCAACGAGAGTAAAAAGAGCTTACTTCAATAAAAATGGGTCGAGTCTCTTGTCCATGCAAATTTATGTGCATTTATTTCATAATATGTGGTATAACTGACATGGCAAAAATTATGACTTATTATATTGGAAGAAAATTATGTTGCAATAAAACAGGATGATCTAGGTCAGGTCAGGAACGGTACGTAAAGAAATTGCATTATTATTAAAATATGAAATACAGTGATATTATTTCTAAAGACGTCTTGTATTTGATCCATTATAACCTAAAACATAATGAAAAAAGAATAAGTTAGATTTGTCAAAATTTTTGTAGGTCAGTGAAGAGAACATTGAAAACTCCAGAAATATCTACATGCACTCTGGAATAGTTCTGCAATGTTAATCGATCTAAGAATATCCATCATTAATAATAAAGTGTTAAGTGTTAATAAAACACTTGGAAGCAATTCCAAAATAATGAACTGATTGGTGTATCCTCAAAAAGTCTTCGTTGGGGTTGGTAATTTGATGTTTCAAGGTGACTGATGGGACTAAAGAAAGTGTAGATGCGAATTCATAAACCAAACTCACAACAACAAACTCCAGTGAACGACTGAATGTGACTTGACGGTCATTTTTATTAGCAGGTTTGTAATGAAGTTGGGACTTCAAAGCATTTCTCATCGTGTCTTCTTCTAATATTGACTTTATTTATATGCTTTATGTGTCTCTACTAATACATATTTGACTTACAAAGATTTTCATAAAAAATTGTCATATTCGTATTATAGAAAATAAGTAAAAAAATTGCTTTTATGATTATTCGGAGTATTCAGCTGCAAGCCAGTCAAGTCAACATTGTTAATTTAGCCAAGGCTTGTTACTGTTAATTAATATCTAATATTTGGCACATATGAAATTTAATCGCTTCTTTCGACTTTGTAGTTATTTAAATAGTTTGATTTGTTAAAAAAATTGAATCGATCGAAATGTTAAAAATTAATTATAATATTTGCTACTAGCACTCATATATCATTAACATTGATTTTATCCAAAATATGCAAATCAGTATCAAAAAATTTAATACATGTTTCAGTTTCAAAAGTTTATGAAATAAAATTGGCAAAAATATAAAAACATAAAAAACAAATTCACCAGATACAAAAGTATTGCTTTAAATCTATTAATTGAAATTCGTTTCTTTAGTATAAAATATCGATGACCTTCTACATTCGCCGACAGACAGAGTTTTTGTTAAGTCAGAAAACGGAAGCAACGGTTTATAATGCTTGGAAATTACCAAAATATATTATTATATTATATTATATATATATTATATATATTATATTATATATATATTATATATATTATATTATATATTATATATATATTATATTATATTATATTATTATATATTATATTTATAAATCATTTAAAAACACTTAATAATCAATTTTTTGCATAATATTGGCTGAAGATATATTTATAGCTGTCAAAATATAAATTATTCAGTTGGAAGATCTATGCAAGTAATTATAAAAGTTAATTAAATCATATATATAGTTTAAGTAAGGGAGAGACTAATACAAATAAAACTAATATACATAATAATAAACAGTATTTCATTTTATTAAAATTTTAAATTAATAGGCAGTGCGTATATATATATCTTTAGGAAATCTTTTGGATTACGTCGACACTTAGTCATACTTCTAAACTAGAGCTGCATATCAAGAGTAAATATTTTAGTTTTTTATTTAAAGTGCTTAAATTTAAATATTGTAATATCTATTATCTATATCTATTATATTTTATTATCTATAATCTTTTAAGTCTTGTGTTGAACTCTGGTATAGTCTGAGTATATCCCAGCCTTGAAAAGGTCCGACAAAGGTCATTACAATCTTCATATCCAAAGGAAACGTGAGACTGACGCTATTATTCTTCTTATTCATATAACTGTCTACTTAACATGACTGTCAAGCAAGTAGCAGGGAGTAGTAGGGCGACTTCAGTGGTTGAAGCAACCCCACCCCAAAACAAATCGAAGAACTATATTTATTTATATATATATTCATTATTACCATAATATATCAGCATATATATTATCCTATTAGAGATACATTTTTTTTTATATTATGAGAAAATATCTAAAAGACTTTTTAAGTTAAATTCTAGCTACAGTCGGACTTAGTTAATAAATGAATGATTCATAAAGAGGACAGTTAGTTCAATTCATCGAGATCAGTAAAAAGAGATTCCAATTTTTTGCAAGCCTTATCGTGATCATCAGTTGTAGTATCATTCGTTTGTAAATAAAAAATTAAAATTTTGAATGAGTCTTCTACTTCATTCTTGGAAGACTGATAAACAATTTCATTGGTTTGGAAAAAGGGATTTCCCCTAACACCAAAATGAATTCATACTTAAAAAGAAAAATTCATTTTATAGAATGCACTTTTACTTATTTCAATTGGCACGTGACAATATTTTTATTTGAGTTATAGAAGTTCGAGTTATGGTTCTTCCATAATTCGAATTTCTATTTAGAAGTGTAATTTGTTCTTTATAGCCCTGTTGCACTCTTTGTAGTTCCAGTTATAGAAAATTCGAGTTATAGAAGTTTGACTTTATTTGGTTAAAGATTCATTGTATATCTGGATAGAAAATATATAAGACTCTATATCAGACTTATTTTATACTTTCTATATTTTGCGTAACACACATACTATATTTCTTTGACATACTTTTCGAAAATTCTAATATACTAAGATCAGGAAATCAGTTTTCGAGGTAGACATGCATAAAAACGAGTGCTATTAAAATCATTCAAACAATTATGTACAAAACGCAATTGTAAATTTATTATAAACAATTAATAATTACAATCAGTTTTAAAATTCAAGCAACAACAGCTACAGTTACGACGCTAATATTAACTGAATTAACAAATTACAAAATGAGCAAATAAACAACTTCATATGCAAATAAACGTAATACAAAATACAAAAACTAAATAAAACCAAGACAAATGTAAACATGCACTGCTTAAACGATGTTTACTGATAAATTATTGGCAACTGAGCATCATCAGTAATGAATGGAACACAATGAAAACAACAATACATCTGAGTATCAACAACATTACACCAACAAAGCATACCCAAACTAAATTCATAACAGCAATAAACGTTTATGCGTACTGACCACATCAAATAAGCGCCAAACTCAATACAAAAACAATTCTGACAAAACTAGTGAGACTAAATACAGCAACAACGAGAAGGGCAATAACAATAACAATAACAACAATGTGATTATGAATTCGTTAAGCACACGCCGCCTGAGTACGAAAATTTGTGCATCAAAATGAGAACAAACAAAAAATTAGCCGGCAAAATTTGGGAATGCTCTCCCAATTTTCACACCTGTGCGACATAGCAGCGTCGGCAGATGAGCAGCAAGCATTCCTCAAAGCTAAGCTCAGGGCTGCTAACTGACCGGCTGTACGAATCATTTATCACACACTTTCGATCAGTTTCGCACGGCGTATGGTTGTCGTGTGTGTATACCGGAAAAAAGTTTTGGATTGATTTACGCGGGTTAATTCAAAATCAAACAGAATTACTTGAAGAATTGTTTTGTTAAAACTTCAACTGAAATACAAACTGCAAACTGCAAAATTGTGTGTGCAAATAAATTTAAAAATATCATTGCAAAAAGAAACAAAAATTTTAAACTGTTTTAGTTTTACTGGTTGGTGTATGTATATATGCATAGATGGATATTTACGATCTTAATGAATTATTAATTTTGCATTATATTAATTAAAACATATGTGTATAAAATAAAAAGTTTATATTAGGGTTTCTTTTAATATTTTTTTTATTAATTTTTTGTTCTCATTAATTGTCCAGTGCCAAAAAAATATAAAAATATCCTTATCATTAACGTTTATATATGGTAATCCATTAAGAAAAAATGGAATTTTTATAATAATTGCTTTCATAATATAAATAACAATCAACTCATTCTTATTTACACTAAGAAATGTCAAGTGATATTTATAAATTAATTCTGAGCCATTGAATAAAAACTGAAATTTACGGACATTAAAAGTTTTTCGATTTATAAGATGAAAATTTTTTACACATATAAATAACAATTCTTAATGATTTAATGAATTTATTAAAAGTATGGTATGTTTTCCAATCAAACTTTTTATATAAAAAAAAAAACTCACTTATACTTTAATAAACAAAAATATGTTACAAACAAAGCAATAAGAAAAAATAAATAAAAATATCAAAAATTAAAAATAATTTTAAATGTTATTCACAAAAATAGTTCTAACCTCGATTTTCAATTAATTTCATTTTTTTATTTGCTTAATTATGTACAATAATTTTATTGGATATAAGTTGTTTCAAGTGATTTATTTGTGTTCCCCTAATTCCACTTTATTAGATTTTGAAGTAAATTTGAAGAAGACTTAATATTGAAAATGGTTACCTACTGGCTTCTTGCAAAGTATCTGTTAAATACGCGTATATATCTTGTTAAGCGAAGTAGGAAATGAAATTAATTTATTGTCTGCGTTTTAAGTGAATTTAATATAACTTCATTAATTACAAATATTAATATAAATGAAAGCAATAAACAAAAACAAAACAAAGAAAAACTATGTTCTAAATATATTCTAAAAAATCTAATAATAAACAGAAAATATTAATATTGGTATCTATAAATATCTATAAATTAAAATTGCTCTTCCTAACATAAATAAAATAAAAATAAATAAAAAATTTAAAATGCAATTAAGAACGCAAGTGTCGCTCCTTACTTTAATAATAATAACATGCGGCCTTTCACACGTCAATGGAAAGGATTTAGTTTGTCAGATAATTGAATCAAATAATTACACTTGTGAAACGCATCAAGTGCGCACAGAGGATGGCTATCAACTGACGCTACATCGCATCCCTCCCAAAAATCCCAACACCACAAATCATTTATTGCCTTTTCTGCTAATGCATGGAATAATCGGTTCGGCTGCTGATTTCGTGTTGCCTGGACGTTCGCGTTCACTAGGTTGTATTCTACACGAACAGGGCTATGATATTTGGTTGCCGAATGCGCGCGGCACCACTTACTCAAAACGTCACATTGACTTCGATTCATCGATGCCACAATTTTGGAATTTCACTTGGCATGAAATTGGTTACTACGATTTACCTGCCATTGTTGATTATATAAGCAAAGTCAGCGGCAAACAACAATTACACTATGTAGCGCACTCACAGGGTTCCACCGTGTTTTTAGTTTTATTATCGGAGAGACCGCAATATAATGAACGCTTTGCTTCGGCCACACTTCTGGCTCCTGTTGCCTACCTAAAGCATTTGCAAAGTCCTCCATTGCGAGTAATGGTCGCGAAAAGTGACAAAATCGAGGTTTGTATTTATGAAAAGTTATATATTAATTATATGTAGTACCTACACAAGCAACATATAAGTGTATATGGCGTAATAAGAAATTTATTTAAAGAAGATTTACTGGGTCATCCTAATGATTTTGAACTTTATGTGGTATTAGGTTAGATTAGATGATTGTGTCAGTTGGGTTAGTTTACCAACCCGATACCCAATGCGACACCACAGCATAACACAGGACATGATTATGCAAGATATTTTCAATATTGCTGGACACTTCTATAAGAGAGCAAAAGTCATGTTCATTTAAAAAATTCGCACTGCTCTAGGTTGAACTGAACAGACACAAAAAAATATTTTTATTTTTCTTCTTTTTCATCTTTTGCACAACTTCTACAGTATTTATACGGGGTATCACTTTCAGGAAAGTTTTCTGTATAATATGAGTCTAACATATTTCATGCAATTTCATAGAAGTTTACACACCTTTCTTACTTAGCTGGGGACTACAGGAAGTTTATTTTGTATTGAAAAGAAAATTTTAGTTTAGTTTTTTGAAAACATTGCATTTATAGTTCGTTCTGTACAGCTTGTTCTCGTGGCCATTAAATTTCGGAGAATTTTAATAAATATATTCGAATATTAACCTTTAATTGCCAGGCAAATTTTAATTGGTTAAGTCATCTCAAACTCTTTCACCCTGTTGAATCCACTTTTTTCAAACGACAAGTTTGGCTCTAACCTTCTATAAGCCCGCCATATTGATGAAAAAAAAGCGACTTCGAATGTTTCTAAAGGACGTGGATGTGAAGATAATCGTTCCTATAAATGATGACTATCTAATTATTTTTTTTTTTTTTGATATTCTCTTCCAAATTTGATCCGCTGACCGTTGCTTCTTTTGAGCGATATAATCCTTACGGCTATTCTACCGATCTTTTTCTAAATGTTAACTTCATTGCGGATAGGTGATTAGGAAAATTTTAGCAAAAAAGGATCAAGGATGAAGTTTTCTTTAACTAACCTGTGGTTAATGATGTTTAAAGATATTTAATTTTAGGCTTTACCTGTAATTCAACGTAAAGTCCTTTGAGTTTGACCGTTTTATTGAAGTTTTTAAAATATCATTTTAGTTATAATATAGTTCAATTACACAATATTTCTACATAATATACTTATACTTAAGTGTGTTAATAGTCAAGATTACTATCAACATACATTTTGCTATCAAATTTTTAAATCAGCAGACGTTTATTCTATGAGTTCAATTGAGTAGTTAACTAATTTTTATCTGTACCTACTACAATATACTATATATAGGCCTAAGTTTGTTTATTAATATACCAAATACTCTATTCAGAGTAATAATGATAACTACATGATATTTATTTAAAGTATATCTTTTTTAATTATGTATGATATCCTAAACGGATGACATTTTGCTAATATCGTGTAACATTTGTAAAATTTTGTAGATGTCTTAAAGTGAAAAAATAAAAGGTTTTAAGTAATAGATACCGATTATAAAATGTGCCCGCACAAATTCTAAAACCTTGCAACCTTCTGGGTGCAATTTAAAATTCAGAGAGCTTAAAACTTTAAATGAAAACTGTGCAGTGCCTTGAGCTTCTCCTAAAATTCTATTACCTATACGCGAACACAATACTAAAGCTCATTTAAGGAAATATTTATTCTCTTCGCTTGGTTTTTTAACATACAGTCAACTATTAGAAATCCCGATATTATTATTATTTTGGGGAAAATTTGCACTGCAAATTCTATTCATATTGTACCTCATTCAAAAACTATTTCTCAAAGTCTAATTTCATTTTGTAGTCTTGAACCTGCATCACAGAGTTTTATTTCTTTACCCAATATGAGATACCCACCTAGGTGCATTAATCCCGGGAACACTATTAGCACGTGTTTTGAGTTCTTAACTATAAGAGTAATGTCTCTATGGGAAATTCATTGAGGTGAGATTGAGACTTATAAACAGTTAAGTAGAGCCGTCTTCCATAGAAATTTCTGCAAACCGTTGATCCTTCCTTTATTATACATACTTATTATAGGTATAAATAAAGTTGATATGTGCATAATCAATGTCATAGTGAGGTATTTATAATGCTCTGGATTTGAGATTTAAAATTGTTTCAAAGTGAACTTTAAATACCAAAACCAAATAATAAAAATTTATTTTTAAGTGAAATCCCTAGTTGCTTTGAATTTATTTAAGTTTCAAGTAGAAATATAAGTTTTTAAAAAAAAAAATTATTTAAAAAAGATTAAACGTATATGAAATCCCTGAAATAACTCATTGCTAAGCTCTTCTGCATTTTACCTTTTCCATGCAATTTCACACTTAACACCAATTTTAAAGCAATTTACATACATGCATAAATCAGCCAAACTCAGTTGGGCGCACCTACAAACTAACCGACGGGACAGCATAGGACGCCCACACAACACCGCTTTACACTTTGTAAATTTATTTATACAGCATATATATATTTATATCCGTTTCCGCTTTTCATGTGTGTACAAACAACTTTGCGCTTAAACTCGAATTTGAATTTGAATTTGAATTTTATTCGCGCACAAATGCTCACATTTTTCGAAACAATTGCAACTGCTGTTGTTGCTGATCCTGACTGCGCTGCTTCCGCTGACTCTGATGCCATTGCCACTGCTCATGTCGCTGCTCTCGGTGTTATTGATATGATAACCATTGCTGCTCACGCCGATTCGAACGCTGATATTGCTGCACTTACTATGCCACTGAAATGGCTGCTTATAGGCGCTCCTAAATCATCTGGGATTACACGAACTTTTTCCATCGACTGCCCTAACTCAGCTGGGCGGACATCTGCTATGTGGCAGCGATGCACCTACACAAAACCTGTGCCTGCTGACTACGTTTTTGGCCGTCGGTTTCAGTGACTACGAAATGGATCGGGTGAGTTGAAAATTTATTTTATTTGCATTTAATTTCTTCTTTTTTTTTTGGAAATTTTTGGTTGTTTTTTGTTTTGTGGGATATTACGAGGATACTCTTACTTTTGTTATGTTCAATTTTTATTTTAAAACATTAAAAAGTAGCAAAAGTTTTTATTGCACTCCTGAGTGGATTCTTTTTTCCACTTTTGCTCCACTTACTCGAAGTGTTCTTATTTTTTCGCAACATCCCATAGAAGTTATTTAAATTTGCATATTTGTGCGTTGAAAGTAAAGGGAGAAGGGAAAGGGGAAGGGAAAGGTGCGGAAGGGGTTATCTCTGGTGCTCCACATAATGTTAGTGATGCGCGATACACGGTAAAAAGTGTTAGTGTTACATATTTTTTGGGGAAATATTACTTTTTATTTTGAAGTGCTTATGTCTGGATATGTACCGCTCCGAGTTGGCATCAGACATTACAGTGTCACAAACTTTTATGCTTACCACTAGCAAGAATTTACAAGGAAAGTAAATTTCATATAAAAACTTAAACATACCTAGAAAGTCGTTAGAGGCACTTTGAAACTTTCATATTTTGATGCTTGAGAATATATATTTCCAAAAACTTTCTTAATTGGCTTCGGCAAATCGACCTGAAAAATTTCAGTTTCAAAATTGTGCTTTGCTAAACTCAGAAGTTGGATTAAAAATTGTTTAAATTTTTTAATTGGGGAAATGGGGAAATGGGGAAAGAATCGCATTGATAAGAGAAATGTTCAAATAGGAAAGATTTATGAAAATACTTTACAACTTAACAGATACTTAAAAATTAAATTATAACTTTACGTCAACAAAATAAGGAAATCGTATTAGAGGTTTGTGTTCGAACATGATAATTATTAAATATAACCTTTTGAAACATAATAATGAATTCATAAAAAAGATTTCGAAATGTCATGCCTTCGTAAAGGAATTCTATTCACACGCTAAATGCTTGAACTTATACCTTTAAAGTGATTCCTCAGGTCTGGCATTCCCCTTTTTCATCCGTGCCATCACGACAATCAACAGTCCGTGCCTAACCAAACATAATCACTTGAAGAACAGTAAGTACTTTATATCCTACTATAAGTATCTGAAAAGTATTGGCTTGGAAGTCACCTGACGAGCTCTCAACGCAAAAAAGTATTCTTGTTCTTTTATTCCAAATTAGAACCAAAAAATTAGATTGTAGGAAAAAAAAAGTTTTTAAGAAAATATATTTTTACGAGCAAGCTGTTCAATTTTTTGTTCACTTGCCTAACCTCTAGAGCGTAGTTCACACCATTCTTCTGAGTATTGCTTAGAGTGCAAATAGCTTTTCTGTTCTCAGTTTTTTCCTGACTAGAGATTCATTTTGATTATCGATATTATCTTTGGTAAACGATTTAATTTTCTTTCCTGACGATACTTTATTCGTATCGTATGAGGATTAACGAGTCTGCTGTTCTCCTTGCTTGTACACATATCACGTTATTCTCTAGCCTTATGGGTCGTACTCGGTGAAAAAGAAGAACCCGAGTCGTTGAGAAGACTGCTCGTACTCCAAAAGATCTGGTTGCCTTTTCTATCGGTAATAACTTTCTACTATTGCATTTTTTTTTCTTGATAAGAGATGTGGTAGAATTACTTTGATTTTCACTGCCCATCGTAGAAGCCCTTGTAATATTACCCTAACTAACCTGACCCATAGTGGTGGTGTTAATATTATCAAAAATTATTGCTCTTCTGCTTTCAAAATCGACAAGCTGTTCATAACTTATTCCTGAGTTGTTGCAGCAGGTACCTCATCTTTCGAGGAAAAAAGCGCATCGTATGTTTTGGTTGTGAATTTATGCTCTACCTATGAGAGTTCCGCGACAAGTTCGGTAAGCAATTGCAATCACAAGCAAGCATTTTGCTAAAAGAGCGCATCAGATTCGAGTTATCATTCGTACTCGATCAGAAATTTTGTTCGCTTACGCGATATAAGAATGATATTCAATTAAAATCTGGTTAGTTTGGTGTTTATTAATTTTCTTTAATGTTCAATTTAATACGTATAGGAAAGCGAAAAACCATTACGACATTATAAGCTTATTTTTCTATTTGGCTTAGAATAGCTTCAATCTCCTGTACTAAATTTAAACATAAAATTGTCATTAGCCACAGCATAAAAAATGTAGAGTAGAGCAAAGGAAAGGGGTTCAGCTATCTGCACTAATGTACATTTGGAACATTTTGTAATGCCGTTAAAATTGGAAAATTCATTTTCTAATGCAAATAAAGCAGCACGGAACAGCTCGGAACAGCACGGAACAGCACGGAACAGCACTGCACACCTCATCGGTGAAGTGTGGCAGTGTCGTAAATTACGTAAATAAAGTAAAGGAATAGTATCAAGTGGCAAGTAGAGAAATCACATAAATTTTACTTTTATGCCAAACAATGCTAAGCTCCGACCAAAAAACACTACTTAAGTACTTTACGAGGTCGTTGGAAAACGAAAGCGACACTTTGGCACAAAAATAAATGGCAGCACGGAACAATAGAAAATGTACACTGGGGAGTTAAGCTGAGTTAGTCGAAAATTCGAAAGTAGAAAAAAATTAGATAGAAAAGTACAAAAACATATTTTACTTCTGTTGAGGCAAATCCTATTTGCAACATTCTTTTCAGATATACTTATTTTTATTTTATTGCAATAAAGTGGGAGTGTGGATACGGAAACGGAAACGGAAACGAGAACATCGCTACACTAACTAACTGTTAAGCATATGCACAAATGTTTTATGCACGAATTTGTGCTCCTTAAGGCGAGAATAAGCTGCCGAAGCTGGAAAATCACTCAAAAAAGTTAAATAAAAACAGGATACATGATGCGAAGCTAAGATCAAATAAAGCTGAAGGAGTAAAGAAGGCGCAACTGTAAGGCGAGCGAATAAAAGATGTAAGCAAGGTGACTTGCTTACATGACCGTAAAGTTGTTGCCACTTTCAGCAGGTATTATGACGACATTAGAATGCCATACTTATTAGAAATTTACGGCCCCATATGTATAAAAGAGCAATAGGTCTCATAAACAACAACGAGTGTTACATGCGCCTGTAGGCACATGTGGGTGTATCTTGCTCTGCTCGTATGTATTTAACGGTGCTTCCGTAATTTGTTAGATGATTTGGGCTACAATTCATTTGAAGTGTGTAACAATAAAAGTGGAAAATGGCTCGACAATATGTGCTCTGGAAGTGAGAGTTTAAATGCACTACCGGGAATGTTGCTGAATGTTGAGGTTGTAAAAGTTATTGTTAAAGAGATGGGCGTGTGTCAGTATTAACGGAGTACCTGTGTCAACGCATCGACTTGCAAACATTTCTCATATAAAAATTTGTCGAAATTGGTCGCCTCCAATGCCGTTTTAGGGCAATTGTTATTGCGCTCATGTGGGCTTTGTGCGCCTTAAACAAAATAAATCGAATAATAACTTTGAAAAAAGGTGGCACCTTTTGTGCTAAATCGGCAACACAAGTTTCATTGCTTGAGCTTCGGCTACGCAAGTGTTCTGAATTTTTAAAAAGGATTTAGTTATAAATTTCATTATAAACCGATACAAAAATTTTATAAATTCTACAATTTATACATTATTATTTATCATTTCATATAAATGTTCAATTCAACAAATTTTATTAAAATTTAATCTCTGCTTAATTATGTTTATTTAAAGCAGATATTACTTTTTTCATGTGTACGAGAAATTCAATATTTTAATAAATAAACAAAATTTAATTTAGAATTTACTCTACTTCACTGCGTGTGGGTGTTAATTAAAAAATCAAATTTCATGTTATATCATTGGAACTTATGCCATCCATGTACGCCACATTGGAGCCTTCAGAAAATTCGATTAAATCAAATTTATGGCATTTCAAGTTTCCGGAAATTTTAAATAAAACGCAAAATTCTTAATCTTCATCAATATTTATTTTATCTCCTTCAAAATATGCTCCATTAGAAGCGATACACAAATGCAAACGTTTCTTCCAATCATCAAAACATTTTTTATAGGCGCTTTCCGGTATGGCTTTGAGTTCCCTCTGCGAATTCTGTTTTACGTCTTCTATGGATTCAAAACGCGTTCCTCTGAGTGGTAATTTGAGTTTGGGAAACAGGAAAAAGTCACACGGTGCAAGATCAGGTGAATACGGTGGCTGTTCGATGGTATTTATTGAATGTTTGGCCTTAAAATCGTTGATAATGTTGGCTCGGTGCGAGGGAGCATTATCGTCATGAAAAATCCATGAATTATCCTTCCACAATTGAGGCCGTTTACGGCGGATATTTTCACGCAAACGTCTTAAAACAGTCAAATAATAGTCTTTATTGACTGTTTGTCCTTCAGGGACGAATTCATGATGCACCACACCACGAATATCGAAGAAAACAATCAGCATTGCCTTGATTTTCGAGCGACTTTGGCGTGGTTTTTTCGGTTTCGGCTCGTCTTTTCCTCTCCATTCCGATGATTGTTGGCTTGTTTGCATGTCGTACTCGTAGACCCATGTCTCGTCACCCGTTATGATGCGTTCCATGAAAGTTGGATCGGAATTGGCACGATCAAGCATGTCTAACGAGACCTGTCCACGATGGTGTTTTTGGAACAAATTGAGGTGAATCGGAAAAAGCCGAGCGTTGACACGTCGCATACACAAATTGTCCACCAAAATCAAACGAGCCATCTCACGACCGATGCCTAGCTCTCGTGCTATCTCTCTAACACTCACATGAGGATTTTTGAACACGATTTCCTTTGCCTTTTCAATGTTTTCGTCGGTGGTAGAGGTCGAAGGTCGTCCAGAACGCGGCATGTCTTCGACGGTCGTACGACAGTCCTGAAAGGCTTTGTACCACTCATAAACTTGAGTTTTCGATAAAACTGATTCCCCATAAGCCTTTTGTAGCATTCGCAACGATTCTGCACACGAAAATTCGTTCGAAACACAAAATTTGATGCAAACTCTTTGATCAATATTTTTTTCCATTGTTTTTTTCGCAACGCACTACTGAGGTGAACTGGTTTCAACAGCTGCCGTAAACGAACTGTCTGACAGATCGCGCTCATTTTTGGCATAGTAATTAAGGACAGTGCTGCCAAACTACATAAACTTAAAATATCGAAAAATATACAGCGCGCGAATTTTAAATGAGAATTTCCGAAAACTTTTCGGTCACAATGTAAATAACTTTTCTCCTTTTTTGCATTTTAAACAAAAATTATAATTGTATATTAAACAATATTATTAATATAATCGAATATTTTTGATATCTTCTACTTTTTCTAATATAAATGACTAATAACTATTGGTCGCAGACTACTCTGTACAACAAGTTACTTTCCATTGTAATATCACAGAATAAATGTCCATAATAAACCCATCTGAACTTCACACCATCTGAAAACATAAATAATTCTCTTAGGCTACCTAATGAGGCTACGGTTTTTCAAGCTGAAATCGTAACAATTACTGAAACCTGTCCGCAAATTGCAAGTCATTAACAGCCAGGCAGCAATCAAAGCCCTTGAAACTTTCATAACAAAGTCAAAGATAGTAAAGAAATGTAGAGAAGCAATCGACGAGTTAAATTGGTTGGCTGATATCATCCTCATCTGGGTTTCTGGACATAGGAACATCGAAAGGAACGAGAAAGCTGGAACTTTAGCCCGCTCTGGTGCTTCCGTGGATGTGTCACTGGCGGTAACAGTTTATATTATTCTAGAGACCATTAACAGAAGTACCTTCCTCTACTTCCTGCAATTTGCAAATAACAAATTAACATGGTTAACATGGCCCACCTATAATAAAAACAAATCCTTAGAACTCATCAAAAGAGACCGCGTGAACACTGCAAAACTTACTGCCTTTCTTCCTGGTCATTGGTGTATAGGACCACACCCAGAGAAACTGCGCATTTCTTATAATCCTCAATGCAGAAGTTGTGGAAGTCCACAGGAAAAAGGAACCCTAATACATTTTCTCTGTAAATGCCCGGCTTTGGCATCCAGAAGATTTAGGTTCATAGGAAGTTACTTCTTTGATACTTTATCAGAGTGTTCATCTAAATTCGAGGAATTTGGTAGCAAAACCACGACAAATGACTAATTGAAGTACATGGAAGTTGCCTTCGAGTTTACCTTCGGATTTATCTTGTATTGCTTAATCTGAACTAACCATTCAGAGATTAGAATATCAATGAGATCTTGTAATGTGTTTGTAACATCATTACCTATACATGATTGTATATGAATATGTTTAAAGACTATGTACATTTCTGCAGGGTCCTCTTCGAACAGTCATAATGTCAGCTGCTTATTTGTGATTATATTCGCAAAAAAGGTATTGGCAACAGACTTTTTTTCATATCTAGCTAATTCACTAATGCTTGCAACCATTTTTTTTCTGTCCTTTCCGTCCAGTGAAATATATAATCATTGCGGTATTACTAAAAGAAAAATGTTTTAAACACAATGTTATGTTCATTAGTTTCTGATTTAGTGGATATGTGTTCTCGATGTGTTATGCTAATTAAAATATGTAAAAGCTGCAGAAATAAAAATTGAGTTCTAAACTTTTTGTAACTTTTATGCAAAATTTAAAATATATAACTTGACTATAAATTGTAACTAAAATATAATAACAACCACATCCTTAGTACCATAGCAAGTCGTATGTGTGCTTGGATCAAAGTGCAGCTAGGCAAAAGTATTGCGTTTCGGCTTGTGAGTAACCTAACGACAACTCTGAGGCAATGACTGTCGAAATATGCAAAATGTTAATAATTTGGATGCAAGCAACAGTGAAATGTACATGGGCAAGGATGCACAGTAGCACACATGCACATCAGCACACATTCAGATATTGCTCGATCATAAAATCATGTGAATTAGATTCTATCTAACTTTAAATTTAAATTTAAATAATTTGCAATCAGCTTTGAGATGAGTTTTATATTGGATAATGAGCTTCTATTGAGAAATAAATTACAAATAAAAAGTAAGGAGTGCATGTAGAAGGAAAAAACTGGGATATTTACATTGCTATAATAACAGCAGAAGTATTCGTTGCACATTTCCGTTTCCATTTCCGGTTATCTGCTTGTTTATTTACTTGTGTTTACACAATGGCGCACATAAACACAATTCCGAGTTCATATGCATATGCAGGCGTTCACGCTCGCGCTCGCTCCTACACTTAACTCACACTTATACACACTCTCGGAAGGATCTGGAGGGAACTAACCAAAAGCAACCAGCATTGCGTTCGAAATTCTTTAGAAAAAAGTGAAAAATCGTTGTTCGTCGTTTGTTGTCATCGTTATATGGATTCCCTATTATTTGCGTTTTTACTTCAATTTTTTATTCAAAAAGTAAACAGCAAAAGTTTTTGTATAGAAATAATAAACAGAAAACTGCAGCTAAACAAATATCGAATATAAAACTCCACATGGACTCCCTCGTAAATATGCAAAACTCTGCTGCTTGCGGGCAGTGTTTGTTTCCTATATGCTCGTCAAAAGCTTAAATGCACCAATAAAATACTATCAAAAATCCTGGCAAACCTTTAAGGATATTCTACTTTTCGTAAAGCATTTTAGTTTTTCTCGTTTTTTATTGGCTTTTCCAGTGGAAATTTGTTAGATATTTTAATGCGTAATGGCAGTCACACAACGATTGTGTTTTAAACGACGCACTTTGTATTAGTAAAAGAGGAGGATGTCAAAAAACGACATCAGAAGTTTCAAAACTTTGTAAGTTTCAATTGAAAAAATAGATCCATTTTTTTTACAATTATTTTTAGAAAAAATTATACATTAATACATTTCATAAACCCTCACGTCCAAGAGTGGAATACGCCACTTCTTTGATAAAAGTTAACAATATAAAGATTCCAATCACAATATCTTTGAAGGTTTGATCATCCGTTTTAAGTGTGCAGTGTAGAAACTATCCAGAATTATTGAAATATCATGTTATCAAAATTATTTTTATCATCCGTAAAGTGATTCATATCGTGTGCAATAAACACCGTCAACTCTCGATCCAATCCACCTAATATTCTTCGCAGGCAAATTCAGGTAATGAATTCAGTAATGATTATATTAACACTCGCATAATGCTGTCAAGTCCGTACTGTGTTTGTTTGATTATAATCATTGCTTTTTTCCAAAGACTGAAAAAAATTTATCAAACAAACGGATTTGTCATGTGCGATTTTGAAATTACAAAATCCGAACAGGACTCAACCTGGAAATGTATATCTTCGATATATATATTTCAATCTTGATATGTAATCTATACTTCCAACTTATTAAGCCTACTTCAAGTCTCTTAATAGGTACTAACTTAGTGCACCTCTTCTGCACCTATAATAATACATAAGTTCTGTGGTTTTACAAGAGAACTAAAATTGGCAAAATTCGAAATTTGATTACGTTGGTTTCCTTTTAAATTTTCTCACTATTAGTCTATTTTCTATTCGGAAAATCACTACCATTACTTTACTCGTAATTGACAATGAATAAATAATTGCCACTGTTGTGGTCTTCACGAAAGTTATCAATTTTGACAATCTAAGAACCAACTGGTTATAAGGTTCTTAAGGTAAACAAATTTCGATTAAGTAGGTCATTTTAATCGCTTCTCACCACTTATCATTTTCTAACTTGAGAATGTAGCTCAATAGCCACCACTACTAACTATTAAGTATCTTACTTAAACAAAACAAATAAGTGACAATATAAATTAATAATTAAAACAAATGCTCAACATCATCTAATGGATACGCAATATTTTAAGGCACTCTTCCCACGAATATTTGAGACGACTCCGGCAGGGATATCACGAAAGCAGTTTCAACATTTTTCCCAACTTATAATTTCAGGTAAAAATAGTCTTCGGATATCTACATCTATATCTATACCTATTTTTCTTGTTTTTCTTGAAATTTAAGGCAAGTTCCAACAGTTCGATTACAAATCGAAAGCAGAAAACTATCGTCACTACAAGCGCAAAACTCCGCCGGAGTACAATTTGAGGAATGTACGTGTGCCGCTGCAGTTATTCTATGGCAGCCGTGATTTACTGATGGCGAAGCAGGTGAGTCAATCATCTGGTTAGGTGAAATAAAGAGGTTGTAAATTGGGGCAAACTTTTAGATTTGTAAGTTTTAGCATATTTGAGTTAACTAACTTACTTTGAAAATGTAACATATACAAGTACGTCATTCCCCACTTACTTTCAAGTTTCGATCGAGCGGCGCTAGCACCCAATCAAGCGAGAAATTAGGAAGTCAATAAAGTTAGCAACAACACTAAGTAATTGGCCAACTATGATTCTTCACTTTAAACTTCAATTTTCTTTATGCCAATGTGTAAATATTGAAAAAGATGTGTTAAGCGGTTTGTTTTAGAGGTAAAAAGTTTAAGTTTGAAAGATAATTTAACTTTACTGAAATTGAAGCTTTTTCTCCGAAATGAATTGAAAATATTTTAAAAGGAAAAATAAGTATTTTTTATATGAATTTTAAATAAATATGCAATAAATTTATTATTCATTCAACCATTTAGTTTAAAAAGTTTTAATTAGAAACAACAAAAATTAACACAGTAGAAGACATTTATGTAA
The DNA here is from genome assembly GCF_002237135.1 of Teleopsis dalmanni. Classification (NCBI taxonomy): domain Eukaryota; kingdom Metazoa; phylum Arthropoda; class Insecta; order Diptera; family Diopsidae; genus Teleopsis; species Teleopsis dalmanni. The sequence continues at coordinate 2,157,120 of NC_051847.1, read as the reverse complement.
GAAAATGAATCCTCTTACAGTGAGCGTTCACACAATTAACGAATTGTTGTTCTTACCTCACTAATTGAGCAGCAATTAATCGCATTTCCTGATCTACTACACTATTTATTAATCAATTTTTTTTATTAAGATAGGTTCATCGCACTAAACGACTCATTACGAAAGAATTCTGCGGCAGGGGCCGAAAATACTATAATAATTATTTCACCAATTTTCAAGAAAAAATACAGCACCAAAAACTTGTCTGAAATCTTACTTAAAAATAGCTAATTTAACTTTCATCCTTAATTTTACACACGCTATATATATATATATATATATATGTATATATACCTTTTAAAATAAAACTCAAAGAATAATAATTAAATTTGTTTTATATTATATTTTTCAAAAATAATTGTTATAACTCACACACTCTGCTAGCCAGATTATCATAAGACAACGTGGCTCTCTCGTGATGAATCATCACCGATCCAGATTAATCATTTCACGATTGCCGTAATGCACGCTTCAAGTGTGCTGTACGTACGTGCATTCCGTGGTCCAAATATCGACTCAGACCACTACCTTGTCGCCGCCGTATGGATGAGCCGAAATACCACCATCACCATCTACACTTCCGTAGACAGAAAAAACGACGTCGGTAAGCTGCGATAACGAAAGACATCTTGAAATCTCAGTACCATCTGTACTATTTTGAGGAAAGGCTACCCGACGATATGCGCCAACTATCGCGAACCGAACCTAATACTTGTCGGGTACAAGGTTGTTTCAACTGTATTGTGTGAAAGGTTGAACCCAAGTGCCAACTTACTGATTGGGTCTCATCAATGCGACTTTCTATCTGGTTGCTCTACCATTTACCAAATGTTCACACTGCGACAAATGCTAGAAAAAGGCCACGAACACAACATCGATACCCACCATTTTTTTTTGTCCACTATAAAGCATCTCTGCACCCATCCATTAAGGTAGAGTCGAGTCTTTCTGAATTTTTTGATACCATGCAATCGCCAGACAAGTTGAACCCTTATTATGTGACCTGTTGAAATTTAATAATCATGCTCATGGCAGGTTCATCGTAATGGTGCAATATTCTACAGAGGTGTCTAGAACAATTATGACATCGACATCATTGGGCATAGCATGTGAGATGTTTCTGATGCCTATTCTGCGGTGATTGAGGGCAAAACCGATCGGCTACTGGTAAAAGTGTATGTCGCTCGGACAGACTGAGTAAAAAATTGGGATATAAAGCTCTCTCTCTCAGCCAACAAAACTCACGTTCTATAGGTGACTCCTTCTACCTGTGCTGGTGTATAGCACAGAAGCATTGACGCTATTACAAAACGAAGAAGACACAGTGATACTCTACAAGTTACTGAAGACTACTACATCCGAATGAACCATGAGCTGCAATGGCCTTATTATAACAATGACAAAATATAGGAAATTAACATCCAGCGGCTTCACTGGTTTGGTGATGTCATGAAAATGGATAACGATGTTTCAACAAAAAAGTGTTTGAAGCGGCAGCTGGAGGAGGAAGGCATAAAGGTAGATCGTGTCTTCGGTGGAGTGATCAACTTGAGAAAACACGAACTGGAAAAGGCTCGAACGCAACAGAAGTGCCTGGATAGTAGTATTGTGTCACACCAAACGTCAATAACTTGTTACTATGGCCAATTAAGTGATCAAATAACTATTTTAATGTTTTCACTTAGTCTTACCAAACCCTTCTAACATATTTTTATATTCATGTTTTTAAATTTTTTATTTAAAATGGCACAAATTGCTATTTATTTATCGAGTAAAATACAATAGTCTAAACATACAATACTATAAATAATTATAATATATGTGAAACTGCAAACTTTATTTTTGTTTGCTTTCCTTTTAATGTTATATCAACGTTAGCTGATTTACAACAATAAACATATACATTGTCTCTTTTACGCAAACTATTGCTATTTCTTTCTCTTCTTAACCAAAAAATGAATAATTAATTTAATCTGAATTCCGAACTGTTTGCACAGAAAAACAGAACAATATTTGTGACAGAAAAACTAAATTAATTCTTATGTTTGCCGTTACATTTTCGTTTCAATATTCAAATGATGTGCGTGAAGATAGCGACGATAATAAGTCCAAAACGGAATTGGAACATTTTGGAGTGCTTGAACGATGTAATATATTTGAATGAAGGAAAAATTGATTATTTTATCGAAATTAATGCAGTAAAAAGCATTTTTAAGTAGAAAATTTAAATAATATGCTATTTCAATCCCACTTTTATGTTCAAATAATACAATTTGCATATAAAATTAAAAAAAACGGTCACTAATTTATTAATAACTTTCAAACCCTTCTCGGACGTGGAAACTTTACAACGTTAAGAGGTGACGGAGAAAGTATGAAAAATCTTCTCCTATCCAACTTTTTTTGATAAATAAATAAAAGTAGTTGGTTTTTTAAGTCCTAGTTTGTAATTACACTTGCTAGGCAGTTTAAAAACCGTTATTGCGCATTTTTCGATGTGAAAATTATAGGTTTTTATTCTCCACATATAACAGTATTCATAAAATTCGCCATATGTAAATGCAAACTGACATGAAAATACGTATATGTGAACAGTCCACCACAAAAAGTCCCTCAACAATTCACTTCAACTGGTGAGATACAGATACAAAACTAATGTAGGAGACATGTGGAAGGCTGAGGCGCTGCTTCTCACGCGAGCAGCACTGTCTCCTGACCGCTTCACGATGATGTTAAGATTTATTCCATTTGATAATGAAAACACAAGTGCAGAATATATGAGAAGAGATAAACCTACACCAACACGAACATCTGAACAATATTGAACAGAAATTTGAAAAAAGCTTACGAACCATATGACTGCATAACTGTCGACGAACAATTATTTTTCTATTCAGAGGTCGTACTAAATTTACACAATATGTACCCTCCAAGCCGGCTTGTGATGAATCAAACGCCTACCCTTTACAAATTGTCCCAATTTTTTTCTAAAATTTCAAGAATATCATCTAGAGCAATAGTGTAGAGAACTTTTAAAATTTCAGGCCGCTGCGGTATAGGCAAAAAAGTTATTGCAATTGGAAAGTGCAAAAGTTATCTATCCCGTCCTACTGGGGTTAAAGAAGAAATAACCCCTCATTTAAGGTAAACATCTTTATAACTTGTTCTGGGACAAAGTGATGGATGTCATCTCTAAGTTCTAATTAATTAAAATCTTGTTACTTAACAAAAAATAATGAAATAAAAATAATTTAATAATAGAAAATATATACCTTTGTTTTATATATAATATATACATAATATATTACAAAAAAATGGCATTTCTAGTTTCATTAATAAATTATTGACCGCATCTTTTTGGGTTGATTTTTCTTTTACATGCAAACTACATCATTTAGACATAAAAGTTGGATAGAAATAGCAAATTATTTAAATTTTCTGCTTAAATATGCATTTTACTGCATTTATTTTAATAAAATAATTAATTTTTCTTTTATTAAAATTTTTATTAAACTTTTCAAGCTGCAAAACTTGAAACTTTTCTTATTACAAAACTAATTTAACTTTTATAGTTTTATAGTTCAATGCATAATTTAATAACAATATCGCTTGCCGCTGTATCCTTATATATTCTATAAATGGTCTACATTAAGAACTATCCACTATGTATTATGTGCATAACAATGCGAAAGAATTCTAGTCAGAACTTTGTGTGGTACTTGAATAGTACTTACAAATTCGCATTACCACATTTAAACTTTACTATTACAACAAATTTAAATTAATTTAGTTTATTGTTTTATATACAGGATACTTAACGAAAATTTTATAGTTTCATTACCACTTGAAATGTGTGAAACTCGCTGTATAAAATGTGGAACGTACTGGAATGGAACACAATATAAACAAAACAAATTAAAGTGTAAAACACAGTGTTGCCATCGTCGTATGTTTAATGAAAGACATTCGTTCTACGAAAGTTTATTTTATGCAAAAATGTTTGTATAAACAGAATTTAATTTAAATCTTCTATCAAAGCGAATTTAAAAAAATTAACTTGAAAATTATTAAAATACTGAAACTAGCTTCTAAATCAGTTATCTTTAAATCTATATAAAAAAATGTGTGCAATGCTATTCCAGACAGTTAGCAATTGAATTAGTAAGTTTTATATTAATTAGTATTTGATAACTAAATTACTTGAATTTATTGAGCTCAATAGATTGATATTTAAAACAAGATTATATAACATAGATACATTTTAGTAAAACTTACCACGTATCTGTTGTAAAGATAGAGAATATCTGCTTACTAATTATTTATCGTATCCACGAACTAAAGTTTACCAACTTGCTTGTGTAATGTTGTCTTGCACTGGGGCCTTTGAGATGTATTGTTTCAAGACAGCAGACCTAATTCATTTTAATGTACGTATATTAGATTACCTGACAATCGCAGAATCCGAGCAGATATTGTATAGCATAGTTTATTAAATACTAGTTTTTAATGTATGAAATTCGTTTGAAAATAAAAAAATATAAAAAATATTTTTGGCATCTTTTTAACTTTTAATTTAAATACATATATCTAGAAACATATAAATAAAACAATTATTAATATTGATTTTCACTTCTCCTAGGATGTTATCTTACTAACACAACAACTCAAGAACACACAATACACACTAAATGAACTGCGTGGATTCAATCACATCGATTTGCTGTACTCTACGGAAGCACCACGATTTATATATAAAAAAATTATAAGCAATACAAAACAATTTTATAGTATGTATGAAAATATATAGATTTTAAAAAAATAGATTTAGTAAAATAAAATTAAGTAAGCATTTAGTAATTTGGTTCAAAATAATTTAATTTACGTTTACGTTTCTTAAATCCTCGTACAATAGATAAGTGCAAATAACACGAATTTTTTGTTTGATCTAAGATTAACAGTATTTTACAGTAAAGATTCGCAAGTGCTAGTATACACATATATGTAATTTGTTATTATAATAAGTTAAAATTATATAAAATTAATGAAAATAACTATTTCAAGGTTTACAAAATTTTAAGATATTATTTTTTTGAACTATATATTTAACAAGTGTGCATTTGATTCTTTATGTTTTTGATGGAGACTGAACATTTATGAAAGTAACAAATGCAAATGTTTACTCATGTTAGAATTTAAACAAGGAACTAAGTATAATTAAAAATAAATTTATATTCTAGTAAAACATTGTTTATATTATCTGCAAAAAATACATATATTTACTATTATACATTTTTATTTTATGTAAACGTATATAAAATAAAAATAATTCAACTCAATTCGAATCCTACACCTGCTTGTATGGCATATAATAGCTTCTCACGCATTTGTTCTTCAGTTGTGAAAGGTGGCAACTTCAGTAGATTTGTGCACGTGCTCGCTGTGGGCAAACGTTCCATATCACCTGCGTTTTGAATGAAAAAAGGTGGGTCCAGGTCCTATAATCGAAATCCTTTTGTAATATTTATTTCAAATTCATATTAAAAGAGCTTACTCTAAATCCCAATAAGGGTGGTCGAGAGCAACTTGTCACAAATTTAAGTAATTGTCTACGTTGCAAGTCATTAAATTTTTCCAAAACGGACCAAAACACCACAATTGATGGATGCTCAGAACTGTATTCACCACCATATTTACAATGTTTTTTTAAGTCCTCTAAATCTATTGGTATTTCCGCACCAGATATTAATATTTGTAACTCTTTGTTACTAAACATATACAACCACTCTACTGGTAGCACATTAGAGAGTCCTTTTCGGAAAGATGAACAATGCCTTTGTATTTGTTTGTTTAATTTAAAGTCAGCCATTAGTTGCAAGTATTCAATTCGATTTGAGTCTGTAACTGATATGCTTTGACCATTTGGTTTGAGTTCCACCAGTTGAGTTTGTCCAAATGAGCTCGTCGTCACCGTAAAATCTAAATTCAATTCACTGACATCGCCTTCGTAGTCTTTCAAATACAAAAGGTTCTTATATAACTCCGGATCAAGTGACGCCAATTGGTGAATGTCAACATCAGCATATTTACCAGCTAGTTTTGTTAAGAAAAATTCTGCCAGAGGTAACTCAACGAGTAAATTTTCATATATGGCTTTTCCTAATATACGCCCAATAAAAAAATAATGCTTATCGAAATCAGGAAATAGGTCAGATACGTTCGGGTTTGGATAGAGTTTATTGTCCGTAGTAACCCTTTACAATAAATTATAATAAATAAATTATTATTATAATAAATAAGTTTTTTAACTAAACATAATTTTTTGAGTTATTACAAAAAATAGTTTATATTTAATTAGCCCATTTAGAACTCTTTTGATTTACTTGTTCAGCTGCCTATATATATGTGCCTTATTACCTGTATTATCTATCCCTGATTGCTATTAGACAATAACTTAATTAGAAATGATAATGAAATTTTAAAAGAATCAATTAGGATTAGAAATACCAACAATTTTCTTTGTTTTCTGAGCCTCAGCTATTTCTTATTTCAATCACTTAATAGTGTTCCAAACAAACACAATTGGTTTCAAACATGCAAACTTAAACAAAATGTTACTTCTATTTAAAACAAGAAAAATTTATGATAACAGTAAATTTGAACTTTACGGTCTGGTTCAATCCACATAAAATCTCTATATTTTCATTATTTTCTGTATTCATATAATTTTCAATCGGTCTCTTCCTACTACTGTAAGTATCTTACCACATAACTTTATCTCAACAACAGACCAGCGATAACCTGAACTATTTTGTCTATTGCTAACCAATAATGGATCACGTATAAGCATTTCGATATCAAATGTGGTTGCCACTTAAAATCCTCCACTAATTCTAATTCAGAGCAATAATGTTCAATATTATCGTCATCTGTAGGAAAGCTTGATATACAAACTTCATTGTCAAGCTCAATATAATCGTTAAGAGTAGCATTGGAAATTATTTTATTTATTTTACTTATATTTTTATTTTACTTTTATTTTTACATCAATTCACGATCTTCATCAATGTTATTCAAGAAAACAAAAGGAATATCGTCCAATGTAGAAAATTGGTCAAATCCAGCTTTTTCAAAGCAGTGCGCTATCGTTTGACTACTTATGTACATCAATATCTTAAGTTTTTGTTACATGATTTATGCAATCCATAAATGTGATATTCTGATTCTAATTTGCTTCTATACGCGTTAGTGCTTCTTTTACGATTCTGTTGCAATTTAGAAGTCATATTCTGCGAAAGAAATGTTAATTCTATGCAACTGCATAAATGCCAGCGACTGGCATTTGCACAAAGAAGCAACATAAGATAGAAAAAATTAAACATTTTTTCATCAAAATGGATTCATACTTAAAACAAAAATTCGACTTAAAGAATGCACTTTCCATATTCCTATTGGCGCACCTGACAATATTTTTATTCAAAGAAGCCGAATTGTATGTAATTTGCTCTCTAAAACCCTGTTGCACTCTTTTCAGCTCCAAGTTCGAGCTATGGAAAATTGACTGTATATTTATATATTTTATCTATTATTTATTTGTATTTACCTAATATTTATATATAGTATATATTATATTAAATGTGTATGTTACTTTGTACTCACATGAAAAAGCCTCTATTTGGATCGAAAGATGTTTTTATGAGCTCAGATAAGAACTCACGGAAAATACCACCACCATCAATTCCAGCTTCGTCAAGCCCCAATGATGAAACAAACTGAACTCGAAATTTCAGACGTAAGTCAGGTTCTGAAATGTTTAGTTTTAAGTTTTTAGTTTTAAATAACATGTAAATTTATAATCAAACTGCTCAATTCGTATTATATCATCTATTCAACTGCACCGAAAACAAGTTCTGATTTTTTATGGATATCAAAAGGTAACACGTGACATAACAACGATATTTAAATGTATCATTAAGAACAAATATGATGATTCAATATCTACTATAATATTTTTAACCTCTCTAACCATGTTTATCAACATAATTTGTTATTTTGATTACAATAAGTGCTACACTTACCATTTTCTAATCTTAACTTGTCATAAGCATCTTCATATAGATATGCTCTCCTTACTGTAATCAATATGGAAGGTCCTTGTAAAAACGCTTGCAAATCACCCTGTACACGCAGCTTATCGGCCGCTATTAGTCCTTGCAAAATTCCTACGCGTTTACTGAAAGCCACAACAAATGGAATCTCCCTTAAAATTGTAATGGAACGTATTTGCTTTGTAGACATTGGTGGTCCATTTTCACAATCTTTCCGTGTAAAATCACGGATTGGTTGAAACGGACGCAAGCCACGTAACCGTGTACCACGCGTTAATGGTAAATCTGTTGGTCTGTCTAACGGTAAATCCAATTGATTTACAATCCAATGCGACTCCGAACAGAAACGCAGCCTCAAATCACGAGTATGTATTTGATTTAAAACAAAAACAACAACCTTTAACAAGTTTGCCCAAATTTGTTTTTGTTGCTTTATTTTATCATCGTCAAAATTGGCAGGACCCAGCACAAATCGATAGTGTTCTCTTAGGCCGGTACGTGTTTCAGGAAAAGCTAACTCTACGAGTCCCATCGATATTTCTTTTAGGGTTTTAGAAAGTTGTTTAATTTCAGCAATAGAAAACGGCATAAGACGCACATGATTTGTTAAAGGTTGCGGGGTATCGATATCCAGCAAATTTTCCTCACAGAACTCTACATCGTGCAACGTTGGCAGTAAACGTCCAAAAAGTAAACAAAAAGACGCTAGCATTGGTATCGTTCGCATAACGCCACACTGTTTTGCTATAAAATGAACATAATATATATTTCCAAATGAATTTGTAAGTTGTGCAGATATACTTACGCACAACGCCTTTAGAGATCAGAGTTAATGGAGCAGAAAAACCTAATTTACTTGACTCTGCAGCTAGAGTGAACCAAATGGCACGAATCACTTGGGGCATGAACGCTAAAGTATACAGCAGTCTGTAAAAAAGTATTCGCTTGTAAAACGATCTCAATGAATTTTTTTATCGACTCACTTGTATTGCAATATTGCTGCTTTGTTGTAAATCATCAGATTGTGACATATTTCGCACAGTCCATACAATACATTTTCATCACTTAAATATGCTTCCACTGAACCCACAATCGCATTCACATGTTGTGATTCGTTTAAAATACTTATGCTTTCGAATAATGCATCTCTTTCAATACTGCTAAGAGTCTTACAATTATTTTCTTCGGTATCCTTACTTCTTTTTATATAAATTTCGTCGTCGTCTTCTTCGGAAGATTCTGAATCGTCAGAACGTTGATTTATGTTCTCTATATGTGAAGATATTTTTGGAAGTTGCAAAATAATAGGCGATACTGTCGCTATTATTTTTATATAATCGGGAAGTAATGATTTGGAATGGAGCATATCTACGAAAAAAATGTAGGTTAATGTATCAATTTAGCAAAAAAAAAATGTATGTAAACATTTTAAAATTATTATTTTAGTTTATAATTATTATTTCATATCTATTAAAATAACTATAAATTTATCAAAAAATCTTTACGAAAAAATAATTGTATATACTGTCAATAATGCTACTAACTATCGTTATAGTTCATTCGAAATTCTTAAAAAATTTTGAACCTATTCTAAATTAAATAATAGTTTTGAAAACAGAAATCTAATTTTCTACTAATGTTTCAACAAGAACCACAATCGACATAACTCGTTCATCTTATATGGTACCGATTTGTGATTTATTAAAAAATGTTTCAGAACGACATTTACTTAAAACAAATGACGATCAGATTTATTAAACAGATCACAATTTTTAAAAAAATATAAGGAAGAGATTTCTCGTTTAAATATCATCAACTTCGATCATTGGATGTAATTGGATGTTAAGATCTTTTATATGCCCTAAATCAAGGCTGTCCAGAGCAGATCCGATCGCGGGTTAATGCAAATCACTGTACAGACTGGAGGGCCGCACAAACTAATACATACATTCATAATTGTTTTCGATAAAAATGTGGTTTTACTTGTAATTAAAAAAGAAATTTTACGTGATTGTAGTAGATTAAAACATGTAGCGGGCCGTACTTTGGACAGCCCTGCCCTAAATAAATATCAAAAAAAATAAAAAAAAATATTTTAGCACATTTTTAAGGAAAATTACATATTGCTGTATACTGTAGTCTAAACACTCAACATTTTGAAACTTTTGTTTATTGCCCCTTTCATCTTAGTTTTATTAAAAGAGGGTTTAATTTTAAATATTTAATAGTTGAAGCGAATTTGATTGGAATATTGGAAGTCAGGCAATAAGTTGCAAATAATACACCATCGCACAAAGCCATCACAAACGTAAATTATTCATATAATTATTTATTTATTATTGAAAAGAGGGGATAATGCACTGCGACCTAAAAGATCTATTGCGCCCCTTAGTCGGATTAGAGTGTTTCTTCAAGTCCGATTTGTTTAATGAAAGACAATATAGAGCCTATGTTTCCTAGTCTTGCAACTTTATGATCCATGAAATACCCTCTTAGGTGTTTCTCTCTCTTTTCTAAAGTATCTGCAGTCTGAGTTGTAGTGAATGCCTAATTTCAATAGGTGATTATTCAATCTACAGTGACCGGTAAATAATCCCTTAATAATTCTTAAGTTATTTTCTGATTATACAATTCTTGAAGTGTTTTAGGTTGTTAGTCCCTAAAAGCATTTTCACAATGAACATTTTTTTAATACCATCCCAGTCATCCATTCGAGTTTGCCAGCATACTGGCATGAAAAATATTTCGAAAATTAGGTGATGGTTGTCTTCGTTGCCTTGACTCAAGAGAAGAGTATTTTAAATGAACAGGAATAAAAAGTTTTGTGTTTAATTTGAGACTACACAGTTTCAATGGTTCTGCGACAGACAGTGCACCGCTTTTGTTTTGAATGTTCGATTGTTTGTTTTTCTAAACAGTATACCGCAGTTATCTTAATAATGATATAACGGATTATCGGATTTGACAAATATTTTCATAATTATTTGTAAAAAGTATATAAAATGAATATTTTGTTTACCTGTTTCGCTCTTTCTCTTTTTATTTTAATTGTGTGAGTAAAGTTTCTGTAGAAGTTTTTGAGTGCAATGTAACAGCATTCTCCTACAATAATTTTGCAAGTTATTTTTAAATTTTTTAAAAATTGCCGTCGTTAGGTCCCTTAAACACTCCAATACAAACAAATTCTTTTATGCATCGATTTATAGCACGTTAAAGCAAAACTGGCAGTGTTGCAAAAAGCTACAATGGTGCTCGAAAAATTAATACCTCTGCCAATATCATTTTCTATGATGTGAAAGAATTTTCCATTTTCCCAAAATTCCCAAAATTGCAAGTAAGCAAAAAATCAAATTATTGAATTTACTTAGCAGATACAGCATATCACAATATAGACATTCGAATCATCTCAAAAGGTCAATCAATATGGGGTCTAAGTTTAAGTTTTCGAAATTACTCTGAAACGACATAGAACCAAGCATTTCGGTCAAATAATTTTATTTTAATTCAGTAGATTCTAGGAAATCCAAATGTGCACGATCAAAGGCCAAGCCCATTTCTGTATAAACATTCAATTACATACATAATTAACTTCGTTTTGATACTGTTGATCGTTAGATCAATATGTTATACGATAAGATCAATGTTAAAAAGAAACTTAATGTATTTGTTACGAATTTCTTTTCATATTATCTGCTTTTAAAATTTCTCAGGCTACAACAACGGCATAAAAGTAAAAGCATTAATCTACAATATAAACGTATTCTGCCCCATAAAAGATTTCGAGAACCCCATTAAGTGAAACCGCACACCACTTACATTGTTATACTTAAGTTTATAATGAAGAATACACGCATGGATGAGTGATGTAATTCGAAATGGAGTGAAGTAATCTTATAAAAGTGGGAGGCGGCAATGGCTCCAGGATATTTCTTCTTAAAACTTCGAAACTAATATTTGGACGCACATGAGAAATACATGATTAATAACTATTTAGTTATACACTTTTGGTGAAGGGAAAAGTTTTTACTATCTTAAGCTTTGATCAACTTTCTTAATTCTAAATTTTTGAAAACACTTTGATTTTGTTAGACTAAGAGATTAAAAACTCACCTAACTTATGTTTATCTAAAATTAAAACCGCATTAAGTAGGAAACTGGTAAAAATATCATCACTTCTAACTTCTTTTTTTTCCTCGTTGTAAGTCACCACTGCAGAAACTCTGGTAAAGGTTGGTATATTAATGTTCTCATCAACTTGCATTTTTTCTTGTTGCTGTTTTCGTGCTGAATGCTCTAAGGATTTTATGAGGTATTCGAATGGAAATTCTTTATTTGCAGCCATTGACGGTAGTACAAAATTCCGTATTGGCTCCGTAAATGGTTTAGCTAGGATATGTTTAATAAACGAATGACAAATTGTGGTACCTTGCGAGAACACTTCACTTTTATTTGACAAGAGCAAAGGGCGCAACAATAGTTCATAAAGTGCTTCAGTAAATTTGTTTGGCGGATGTAAGGTATCTCCATCTAAGGGCGGACATTTCTCATCAATCAGTAAACGTATTCGATAAAAATATTCCCGCTTAATTAAATATAAAAATATGCGATCAAGATATGATTGAACTAGTTTCTCATTTTCAACATAACGTTCTACGGAAGATCCAGATGTGAAAATTTCCAGCATACGTAGGGGTATAGCTTGGGCAACGTGTGGTATGAATAATTGTGTTATGCATACATCAAGTATCTTTTTTAATCTATGTAACCATATAAAATCGGTGGCTGCATTTTGTAGCATTCTTCCAGGATTACGTACTAAGTGCTGACAAATTTCAATCTTTAAAAAAAATTGTATATGTTTAAAACTGTCTTATCTGATAGTTTAAATATTGACATACCAGACGTTCGGTGTCTTGTGTGTTCTTTCTATTGTAAAAAAACAATATCCTCCGTAGTAAAAATGTTAAATTTTCATCCTCTAGCACTTTGTCCCGATGCATACGAAAAAATTCATCGAACAATTCTCGCTCATAGTTTTTGCAGCGCTGCCTTATTAAAAATGAACGTGTATATGATTGTATTACGACAGCTCCCTGATTTTGTAAGCGTAGTTCACTACGTTTCTGCCTCTCTTGTTTTGCTTTCCGTATTACTGTTTCACGGTCACTTGTCTGAGAAACACCTCCAAGACTCTGAGCAGGTCTTCGTCTATACTCTCCATCAAAACCAAACATTGTACAGATTGCTCTTAATTTATTAAACTACTATCTTCAATTTTGATTTTTAAGTTTATACATAAATATTACTTTGCTTAATTATTTTCTTCAAAAACATCGTCCAAAACAATTGTCTTATATCCATATATTCTGTATAGACCTAACACTTTATTTTTCTGTAATGAATAACACTGAATGACAATAAAAAATTTGTGGAAACGTCAAAATGACAGCTGAGCGCAGTGGGTCATTTTTGCAGAGTTGCCATGTGTGTGTATATGTGCAAAAATTTCGACTTATTATGTAGTATTAAATGTACAAAATAACCTACACATATTTCATAAATTCCTGCATAAAAACATATAAATGCTATTAGAATAATAATGAAATTCAAATTCAGCCACAATGATACAATGTTATCATATCTTGTTGTTAAATATTTTAACCAAACAAAATTAAAGGTAAAAAGGTAACAATAAATTAATGTAAATATATCACTTCGCTTGATTACTATATTATTATAAAGTAATGTGTTTTATATATAAATAAAAATTGAACAGAATGCTAGAATAACAAGTTTATTTCCAAAAAAGATTAAGTCCGTTATACACTAAATAATCTTTAATTAACAAAACATTTATGCTTTATATACTTGTAAGCGTAGATCGTCGATTTCCACAAGCGTCAATTGGCAGTTAAAAAATAACTGTAAAAGAAATTACTTCCTTTATTTTAGTTATTCTCTTTTTTTACATCAAATTTATGTTGTTCCTCAATAAGCGTTAGCAACGCTCGGGGCACATCCATTGTCTGATCATCTACCAAAACAATATCGAATACATTCATGTATTTTTCCAAATTGTCTTCAACCTAAAATTTATTTTTATTTTATTAATGGTACATTTTATATTTTGTAAATAACTTACATGATCAAACAGAAATCCGATTTTAATAATATGTGATGAAGCAGGAACACCGGCTGCCATTTCTGAGTCCCCTAGAGAATCACCCATAACAATGATGTGGTCACGACTATGTACTAAATCATAATATTCACTGTCTTGTAAGGCAGTTTCGTTTTTATTAAAAGTGTGTATCATTGGCTGGGAAAGACCATCCAATAAACCATTTGCGCTATATTGCAGGAAATTTGACACAACTTTAACATTTGGATATAAAATATTCGCTTGTTTTAAAACTGACACAACTGAGTCGCCAAGGCCTGCTGAAAACACCAATACGGGTATATCGAGTCGATTAAGTGTTGCAAATAGTTCATGTGAATGGTCACGCAAAGAGTCTTTAAATTTCACAGCAACATGATCGATCTCTTCCGCGTCAAATGGCACACCACTGAAATTAAAACGAATTTTTTTATTAATTTATTTTGATTAATAAATAAAAATTCCATTATTTTATATTTACAGTAATTTTGTATTTTTTATGTAGTTTTTTAAATCTATACTTTCGGCAATAAACGCATATGTAAAATATATGTTTAAATAACAACTATTTAATCATTTAATATTGTATCATAAATATAAATCTCTTTCGAACAAACTGATTTACTAGCATTTATTAAATTAAAGCAAATGTTATACCTAAAATTATAAATTTGTTTGTGCTTAACTATTTTTGAAATTCGTATTTGATGTAAAAAGATAACATAAAATTGTTATCAAGCACTCAAATCATAATATATTAAAATTGGTTAATGAAGCGATAGTACATATCTAATATATGAGACTTACATGAGTAAATCGCTGGATTTGGACCACCAGTCAATCATGTGCTTAATTTTTTCATCTGTCGGCAAATGTGGATCGATTTCGATAGGGCGATATTTTTTATACAACCGTTTGGACTCTTCAATGAAATTTGCCGGCAACGACTTGCAGGCATTAAATATGCCAAAACTGGACAAAACTGGTGTACCATCATTGGTACGTTGTTTTGTTATTGTAAAATCGAAATCGGACACAAGTTGCAAGCGGTTTGGACCACCATATATGAATTCGTTAATTATAAGCTCCACTTTCTGTCGGTCTTTAATTCTACAATGAGTTTGACAAAGCATTGGTAGATCTTCCAAACGAAACATTTTCTCTACTGTTGATGTATTAGCATCTGCGGAACCGTTTACTTGATCCATGGCCTGAGAGGGTACAAGCATTTTATCTAAAATACGCGTAATATAACCACAAATTGGTCCGACGAGGGCACGTATCAATTTTGACGACGAAATTGTGTAAACTTTTATCAACGAGTATAATTTATTTCACCACAAATCTATCCGACTTAAAATTTAATGCATTCATACCCAAATTCAAATAATTCTGTATGAAACAATATTTGTTCTAAAAGCAAAATTTATGTCAAATCTACTTTATTTAATGTTTAAAAAATTTTTTTTTCACATTTTACACATAATTTCGTATATAGTACACTTTTGTTTTCTAAATGTAGAAAATATTCAAATGAAAATAATTAAAAGACAGCTGTCAAATCAGTGATGTATTTTTTGTTAGTCTGGGAATTGAATTGTTAGCATTTTCGCCTCAAACCATATAATAAGAATTTTTTTATTATCCTCTCTCAAATATTACTTAACATTTCAGAACAATATTGTCGAAGTTAAAGGGAAAACTAATAAAAACTAGAAATTTTTTCTGGAAATCAGTAATTAATATTGATTTCCAAGAAAAATGGTTTTTTATTTTAAGTAACTTTATAAAAGAATATTTGTTACTAACAAATAATTACTATCACAATCACAAATTCTTGCCAAAAAAAAAAGTTTCATTTAACAATTAATTAATACCATGTTTTCATTACGAACCTAATACGGGGCTTTCATTACGGAGCTCAGTTAATGAATTTTGCTAAAATTGATTTTGACATTATCGTTTCGGGTTTTCATTTTGACAATTCTTATTTTTTTTAATATATTGATGAGCTATCAACTGGAATTGTTATTATGGAAAGCTGGGTTAAATATTAACAAATTTTTTGTGTTTTAAAAAATTAATTTAACTAAATAGAAATGCATAATATTTATAGATTATTTATTAGAATAACACGCAAATACTTCTAACAGAGAATTTTTATTAAGCTATCATTAACAATAAAGAACACAAAAATAGAGTAATTCAATTTTGTGAAATTTAAAGTCAAAGTTAAGCTTCGATGCTGGGGAAATTTCATATTTATAAAAAATTTGAACTTTCAAATAAAAATAATAATAAATAATAAAAATGAATAAATATCATTTCAATGTTTTAACTCAATTATTAAATATCTCTGTAAAAGCTCAACAAAGAAATTATTTTTTAACATTTATTCATAAGTAACTAACTTGGCACTACCAATATATATATAAAAA
The DNA here is from genome assembly GCF_002237135.1 of Teleopsis dalmanni. Lineage (NCBI taxonomy): Eukaryota > Metazoa > Arthropoda > Insecta > Diptera > Diopsidae > Teleopsis > Teleopsis dalmanni. The sequence goes on along the minus strand of NC_051847.1, from coordinate 2,140,378 downwards.
TTTGTTATTTCGCTATTTTTATACTAAAAACTTATCGATAACGCATTAAATTTAGCACTGTATTCTAGAAAAAGTACAAAATGAAGCTAACTTTCAGTGAAAGTTCGAACTTTATTGTGCCTATTTTTATATGCCAAAATCAGGTTTGGATTTTGCAGTGAAAGTCGACTTCCATCAGCAAAATTCGTGACGTAAACCCCGAATAAGGCTTATGAAATTTGCAGTCTAAAACAAATTCCATACAACCAAAAAAATATAAAAGACTTTTGATAGTAAACCAACTAACTTAAGAGACTACCCTTAATAGAGAAAGAAAAGTTTTCAACATATATAAAGACCAATCATTATTTGTATACGATAAAACGTTATTTAAAAATATAACTTTATTTAAATTTATTATTGCCAACTGATAAAAATAAACATTTACCTGTGCAACAAACACCAAAGTCCTAATAAATAAACAATTATCCATAGCTAAAACCTGATAGTCCTCTCGCAGATACTTCACTGCATTTAAAACGTTTCGCATTAATTCCATTTTTGTTAAAGAGAAGAAAGATTTCTATAGTTTTTTCGTAGGGAAAGCCATCGTAAAAATAATAGTTTGGCCTTTTGGGAAGTTTGGCCAATACTAATACATAAATATATTAGTTAGATAATCTGAAAAAACTTGATTAAAATTACTCAACATACGCTATACTGCCCCAACAGATAACAGAGTGAATGCATCTAATTTTGTGGTATATTTAATTTACAAAACTTCAATGATGATCCAATTTTTTAGTATAATGTTTTCTTTTTCGTCACTAAAATGCAACCGCAAATAATAGGAGGTCGAGTGAATGCTTGAATCTAAAAAGATAGTAAACAAATCTCAAGTACATAAAACTAACCATAAAGAGACTTCCAAATTTAAAATAATTAAACAAATCTAAACCTATAACCATCACACACACATTGCTTAACGTTGTTGATTCACCGCTACAAGATAAAGGACAATCCATAAAGCTCGTATATAATATTTAATCATCAATGAAATCGGACATAAAGCAACCACACAGAAAAGAAAATTGAACTTCTCTGCATTTTTATTTTATTTATATACTCCATAGAACCTAAAAATGATATATAATATAGAGAAGTATATATAATAAGCGGTAAAGAAACCAAGTCTCGCTAGCTCATCAGCGCGTTCGTTACACGCTATATTTGCAGGTCCAAAAACCCCGACGAGAATTACTTTGGAACTACTATCTAATAAGTTGATAAACCGTCTACATTTGATTATCAGTGGAACTATAGACTTCCTTTTTCTGTTCATAGCAAGAAAATAGGTTCTTAGAATTTCCAAATTTGATTCTTCTAACCTGACCATATAGTCTTAGCCAAATTCGCTGAATGAATAGGCAGTACCTTTGAAGGACAGTCGGAACAAATGAGTGTGCGTATCAACTAGCTACTGAACTTCCATTTGCTTTATTTATGATAGAGAGATGGGAATGATCCTTTGTTAATAATTTAGCTAATCTGGGAAATTCTTCAATATTTTTTATTTTAAGATAGTGAGATTCCCAAAATTTCTTTTTGGATTCTGGAAGCGTTCCCGTATGCCATTAAAGGACTTTATATGGTAGCTATTCATTGGAGCAATACTTTTCGCTAAAGAGTTTGCGTGAGTCTCTACGAAGAGCAGACAACCTATCGTTTCACCATGGTAAATAGAATCTATATGGTCATGATAATTCAAAAGGGAATAGAATGTGTTGCGTGAAGGAATTGACCCTACTCTTCAATTTTCTGATCGAGTTAATTCCAAATAAATTACTACCAAAAATCTAACCATTAAATAGCCTATTGAATTGATCAAAATTTAATCCTCTGAGATTAAGCTGAGTCTGTTTAACCAATCTGTGACTGTTTACCACAAATATGATATATCTATGATCCGACAAAAAGCACTTGGCTGAGGCTTTTAAGTTCTAATAAAAATAAATTTAACTATAACAATATATTGACTCTCTTTTAAGTAGAAGAGATTTTCATTATCCTCTGCCAGGTTATTTTTACCGCATGAAGTAATACTTTATGGTACGATTAGTGTGCTCGATATTCCTTGCTACCAAAAATGTGTCTTCTTGGGAGAGATATGAATGTCACTAAATGAGTTTACAGAAGATAATTAATATATATATATATATATAGTAAAATTTCCTACAATTATATTGTATTATTTGTGTGAACATTGACAATTGAGTATGCTAAATTCATGATATCGATCGACTATATTTAATCTAATTTGCTATAAACACTAAAAATGTTCATACGGATGTTTTACACATAAATTTTTTGTTGTAATATTTCTGTTTATATTTTCTTCGCGATTGGTTAGCTGGCACTTTGAGTTTCGCTTATTTTGTTGAGCAGTAAATGCGTAACTGGATTTAGAGAAGTTAATTCAAAATTGATATGAATTCAATTAAGTAATTCATGTTATTGCACTTATAGACATTGGTCATACAATCAAATAAATGATGTTGATAATGTTTATGTCAAATTAAAAATCAAACCCTTAAAAATAATCCCAATAAATAATAAATGAACAGCACACTTCAAATGATCGATAAGTATTTAATTATTTTAATATTAGGCACCATATAACTGATTTCAATGATTTTACAAATGCTCAAATGTTGAGGTGTTTGTCTTTAAATCTTCTTCAAATATACAAAATTGCGGTAAGTATTTTCATGTCAAACGGAATTATTACTATCAATGCAGTAAGGTACAAAGATTTGACATTAATTTTTATTATAACAATTTCATTACGTTTAAGTAATGTTTAGAATTCTTAATATTATATATACATATTATATATAGTACATTAGTAATAGTAACGAATTAGTAAATAAAAATTAGATTTATTTATTCAAATCGAGAAATGAAAACATTTTTACTGGGTTCGATAATTTACATGTGGAGTTATTAATGTAAAAACTTAATGAATGAACTTATAAAAATATATTGACTTATTTCTGCGATTCTGGAATTGTAGGAATATGGTTTAAACAGTTAAATATAGAAATATAGTTCTCCAAAGTGGCAAAATCTTGAATAAAAACCGAATATTCTTTGATTTTGTGCAAAATCGAAACAAAAGTAATCGTGTTACAAAAACTTCAATGGAAAATTAACAATTATAAATGTAATAAATAAATAAAACATATTCTTTTTTGCATAAACTGTACAAACTTAAAAAAATAGCATTAATTATTAAGAAGAAAAAGTCACACCGAGCTTAGCCGGTTTGCATTTCTTTGTGGCGTATCTATAATGCACAAATAAATGTGATAACGAATTTATATATTACTAACTATGGTATATACATTTTAAGGACGAAAAACAAAGAAAAAATTTTAATATATAATTTAATTCAATGCAACGCCTAAGACAAAGTAAGTGTGTTTGTGGCACTCTTGTTTAAATCATTTAGGCCGCTGTCCGCATCTGTTACTCCAGCATTCTGTAAAAATAAAACGTGTTACAATGGGAAAAATTATATCATTTGTTATTAATTTCTTTACTTGATTAGATGATTTATTTTCCAAATTTTTATTTTCTTGTATTCGGTTTGATTTGTTAACTTCTACAAACCTCCAATGAACTGGCAACAGATGAAAATATTTGTTATTGCATTTATCAGTCAAATACCTATTTAAATAGAAAAAGATTTTAATATTGTAGAAACAAACAATATATAAAATACAATTCACTTACAAATTAATAAGTTTACTTAAGTCCGCCTCATTTTGCATGTGACAATTACCTTTTCTTTCATATCGGAGGTGACATATCCCAACAGACTTTCTTTCTTTTTTGGTGCGCTTTCTTGATTGTTTTCGTTATTGACTGTTAGTGATTTCGCACTTTCTGCGCTTAAATTCGATATTTTTGAAGTTGTTGGTTTCTGCATATCTGAGATCTTTGTCGGTCCTTCTTGTAAGAAACTTGATGTTGGTTTACATAAAGTTATTGATGATTTTTTGTTATTATTGTTGAGAGTAACAGTTGGTGTTTGCCTAGCATTGCGCATTATACCAGATTTCAGTTCACCATCCGCAGAGCGTTTAAATACTCTTAAAAGTTTACTTCCATTCTGCATATTTGATTTTTGTTGTTGTTCTAAAGAAGATTCTTCAGATTTGGATATAAAATCAGTGCTTGGTTTTAAGACCAATTTTTCTCCAGTATTTGTGTTTATAATACTTTCAGTAGCAATAACTGCATTCGTTTGCTCTCTTACTTCTGTGTTTGAAATTGCTAACGATTCACTATTGACTGTTGCTACTTTAATGGGAGTTATACGTTCCATGCTTATATAACTACCTATGGGCAAAGCTGTTTCCATTGGAACGTTTTTGTTTTTCTTTTTATAGTTTTGTCTTATAAGTATTGACGCTGGTGGTTCATCTTCATCGGCTGAAAGATTTACATCAAATACCAGCGGTTGCTCCATTACATACCTAGAAGCAATTCTTACATTTTTTGTCGATGGGCTTCCTTTCTTTGATGGACTAACAAAAGGATTCGATGTTGCATTTGGTCGGACCGAGTCCCGACGACGTTTAGTCGCTTTTGTAGGTTTTTCAACATTTACTAAGCTTGTATTGGCTGTCGGTAATTTATTTATTGTTGAAATAACGTCCTTATGTGTTACTGTAATCTGTTTAGGAAGTTTGGGCACCTTAAACGGGGAGGAATTAGATTTATTTAATTCCGTTTTTTTAATAGCTGGATTTGACTCATTTTGAATCGGATCATCGGTATGATTGATTGATGAAATATTCATATTAGTTGTGCTTGGCGTAGCTGTCTGTTCCGGTGCACTTGTTATATAAATTGTGGAACCATAACTCACTTCAGGTGGCGCAGTTGCTACATTTGTAATAACTGCATTGTTTGGGAGTTTTATTATATCATATCCCATTTGATTTCCTAATGGAATTTGCAAAATCGGTCCCCGGTTGAAACTTATAGGCACCAATTTGGGCAATATATGGTCGCTATTCTCTTCAATTTCTGAAATCATGTCACCTGAAACCTGGCCGAGATTAAGTGTGTTGTTACTATCAGTATTATTTGTATTGTTAGTATTTGTTGCAACAGGTGAAAGTTGTTCGCAGTCTATATTCTCTGTTTCTATACTACTGATACTATTTTGAGATGGAAATTCAGAGGAATTTTCAACGATTATTACATCGTCATCGCTGTCAGAATCTATGACAATTTCTTCACTTTGATCTTCGTCAACATCTACTTCAAAGCAGTTGTTTCTTTTAATTAACAACACTGCAGTAGTCTGTTGGGTTTTTGGATTTATGTGCTTATAATTTTTCTGATATATTTCTCTCAACATGATATTTCGATCTACAGTTTGTAGTAACAACAGCAACGGTATTTCATAATTCAGTGTAAAAGGGCCGAAATAAAGTATGTATTTGGCAAATGAGGTTACGTAGAAATCAAATGCAAAGTTCTTGAAATATTGAAATTTAATAGATTTGTATTTTTGCGCGCTATATTTCAATATCTTCATTATACGATCACGAGACAACAGAATATTAAATTTCGGCACAAATATGTGCGAAAAATCGTTTCGTAAATTTATAATGAGCCACTTCTGGTTCCCAGGGATTCCAGAAGGATGAACAATTTCTGCTACTTCAGACGAATTCAGTGTGCGTAACTCAATATTGGTTTTTATAATTTTAAGCTCAGCTTGTTCACATAGTTGTTTTAAAAACTTCTCATGTTGTACTGATAACGTATTTTCATCTGTAACAGCCATGGGTGTCATAAGAGCTGCTCGCGTAGGCATAAAAATCCGTCGAGATCCATTATGTCGAGATGGAGATGAAAATCGAATTTTCTTTCTAAGAGGTTGTAGCGATTCGTCTGATGGCAAACGCTTTCTTAGAGAGCTTATCTGCTGCTGGTGTGTTACTGAAGACGGCGAAATTCTATTCGGCAACGTTAAGATTTTGGAATGTGTCAATGACTTTTCGAAATTTGTTACGCTAGCAATTTTGGGTAATTGCAATTTGGTTGCAGGTATATCATTAGGATTAGTGTTTTCTGTTGGAACAAATGCCAGCTCTTCTGCATTTTCAGCGCAGTCATTTTGAGTAACTTCTCCTCTCTCAATATCTTCACTTTCATCAGTATCCTGTACAGTTTCAGATTGGTTTACTTCGTTTTGCTGACTTTGTAATCTATATTCATTGTTTCGTTGTTTCACCAAAACAGAGCAAAGAATATTAATTTTCTTAGTCAAAACGGGATGTGTCATTGGTGTTGGCTTCGGACATGCACTTTGTTTATCCATTATTAAAAATCCCCGCACTAACCAGTACCCTATGCGACCTTGGAGAATTATTGCCATGTTATTAGTCTGTTCATTATTCGGACGCGAAAAAAGTAGCTGTCCCAATAGAAGTGCATCATCGTACTTAAAACTGTTAAGTTCTTCGGTTTTTCTTGCATTCAAAATAGATGGCTTTTCACAGTCGATTGTTGCAACTAAAATTGTACGTTTACGCTGTGTTGCTTTCCACACAAAGACATAATTTTCATCATAGGCCTCTACAAATTGTTTCCATTTAATAACGCATATTATATTGCAACTTGGTGCAGGAATAATTTTCTTTTCTCGCTTCAAAACCTTATCTATATCTTGCATTTTTTTGCTGACTAAACTGTTCATGTCCTTTATCACGAACTCATAGAAATTTTTTAATTTCATAGGATTATTAAAATCATCATTTTCTGCTAATTGTTGTTCTTCTTGCATGTGGTCATTTTCTTCATATTCATCTGTGTTGATTGGAGTGCCAGAATCTTTTTCAATAGACGAAATACTAGGATTGCTCGAAACACTGTTGTCGGCATCATTAAAATCGTTAGTTAGATCAATGGTGCCAACTAAATTTTGTGAACTATTTATTAAATCGCCTAATTGTGAATCACTTAATGAATCCTTACTCAATGTAGAAGTTTCATCGAACTGCATTTCAGTGCTAGTGGCGTTAACAGAGCTATCACTTTCAATTTCTGGAGGCAATATATTTTTATTTTTAGTATTTTTTTTCATTTCTCTCTGTTTACTCTTTTTATTAGCATCTGCGGCAAACTTTTCACAACCATTATTTGAAGAGTCTGTTATATTCTTAAATGAAGTTTTTTCAATGCAAGAAGTATTTTTCTGTTGAAAAGAATTTACCGTAGAATCAGTGAGTTCGAGACCATCCGTTGAAGTACTATCTTCTAGAAAACTTTCTGATGAAGAAATGTCATTGTTGTTTAATAAAGGATTTTCTGATTGATTAATATTTTCTATATTTTTAGGATAGTAAACTGATCTCAATATAAGTTCAGAAAGGAGACGTCTATTAGTTTCGTCTTCATTTTCTTTTCGATAGCAACCTAAGTTTCGACCCTTAGTTTGAGACTTAACAATATCGCCCGGTATTGGTACTGCGCGGCGACAAGTCTTCTCTTGATCTTGATTATAATACTTAAATAAAACATCCGATTTAGTAGAACGTACTGATTTCTTCATGTTACTTTTGATATTACGTGCAGGTTCGTTTATAATATTTATGGATATTTCATCATTGGGAATTTCAGAAATATTTTCATTATTACTTTGTTCTGGTTTACTTTGTTCTGGTTCTGGTTTACTTTGTTCTGGTTCTGGTTTACTTTGTTCTGGTTCAATTCGGAAACGTTCACCTTCGGTTGCCTTAGCACCACAAAAACACTTGTAAAGTTCATGAATGAAGCAAAATGGTACCATGTTGTCAATTGGAAATCGATTTAGAGATACTACGCAATGCTTTAATGAATTAAATTGATTTTCTTCAACGAATACAGTCTCTCGAAGTGGTGTAACAACTGCTGAAAAACCATCTCTAGAATTAGTAACGTCCTTTGATTTCTCAACATCTGCTGTAACAGGAGAATTAGAGTTACATCGAATTGATGTTGCGCAATTTTTTTTAGATGACAAAGTGGAATTGTTCTGCTCATCTCCAGTAAAATCTTCAAAACGCTTTGGAGTTTTTAAGGAACGACGCTTCCTGTTAATTTCTGAATCATTTATTAACAATGCAGAATCATTCGTAAGAACAATTGTTGAATTAAAATCTTTTTCTATAGGCGCCAACTGCGCTGTAGCTTTTTGCCGTATAAGATATGCATCTTTTGTACTTATATTGCATTTCTAAATTAAAAAACGAAAAAATAAAATTCTCTTATATCTCTTAGGTAAATTACAAATTGTCTTACAAATATTTAGTATTTAATACCAACAGACTATATAATTTTTTTATAAAAATTTGGCAACGCAAGCAATGAATATTATTTTTTGGAATGAAAGATTTGAAGTACTTATGCTTATTATCAACACTATTATCTAGTAAAAATTTCAAGTTCTTTGAAAATTGTCGCAAAATAATGTATTCCACAGTTAACATCTTCTACTTACCTCTCTTTCTATTCGCATTATGCGCGTCGAATTCAAGCCTTTGCAGGTACATTCAAACATGCAGTTGATCTTTTTGCAATGATCACGATCTGATGCACCTTCGTTAAGACTGTCGCAAACACAACCTCCTTTGCAGTATTCCTTCGTACAATATTCTGAAAATAAGAAGAAGTATTTCTTCATGTCTTTTACACAAACGAATTTATATTATCCTTTACCATCACTTTTCACGTGTGCATCAACTATTGTAGCATTAAGTCGTTTGAGTTCCATTCTAATAAGAATAATTATAAGAAATATTTAATACATTTTCAGAGAATAATTGAAAAAAAATACTTACACTAAACTTCTTTGCTTTTTGTTTTGGGATTTGATTTCACATTTGGCTTTTAATTTCTTCTTTGCATAAATATTTTGTCTTGTTTTGTTTTCATATACTAGATCTGGATCGCTTTGGGTAAATGAGTCTTCGCTGACACTAATAGCCACACTATTAATTAAGCCTTCTATAAAGACAGCACAGTCATTCACTATTTGATCATCATTATCGTTTTGCACATCTGCTCGGAAAGAAAGTTTGGCTTTTTGATTTTCAGTTGTAAAATATTCATCCAGCTTTTCAGATCGATCTATAGCTTGTCGCACTAAAACTGTCTCCCTGCCCTTCGCATAAGGTATTGGAAAGCTATAGAACTCCCGATTATTTGGTGTTTCATCACATTTTTTTCCCTGTTCCTTTAGTGTTGATACACTAAATTTTGCCCATTCATGGGATATTTTGTCTTCTGGCATAACATGTTGCATATAAGTCTTAACCAAATTATTTAATGGTCTGCCGACCTCGGGTTTCACTTCTAACACAAGCTCAGGCAGTCTTAATAAGGAGAATTTGTTGTTAGTTTTTAACATTATATTTAGATCCTCATCATCTGTTATATTGGATGGTTTTTTTGATAAAGGACACGGTCTGAAAGCTGATTCATTCGTACAAGTATTTAGTTTCAATTTATTTGAAGATGATTTAAAAGGACTTATATCACGCCAATTCAATGCATCTAAACAGGCTGAAGTACAAATAGGTAGTTTGTTCTGTGGTACCTTACTATAGTATTTAGGTTTATATAATTCCGCGTTGTTGCCATAAACTCCGAACAACTTTACACAATTATTATCCACCATTACTTTTTGATAATAAAATTTATTTATATCAGTTGATATAAATGAAGCTGCTTTCCATCCTTGTCTCGTGAAGGGCATAGATGACGTTATAGTCTGAGACATAGAATTCGTTATAGTTTTGCCATTATTATGTAATATTTTACGTTGCAATTCACGATAAACCATAGCTTCATTATTAATTATAGCTAATTTATTGAACTTTTGAAACTTTTGCAGATAATTTCGACGTTCAGATACAGTACGCAGCTTTTGTAAGCTAGCAGGTACTTCAGGCATAAGGAGCAGTGGAGCTGTAGTCGCGGGTGTTAATAGCCCTTCGAGTTTACTCTGCCGAAATAAACGTTTCGATTTACAGTTATTACTTAAATTCGTAGCATCCTTTGGAAAAATATCTGGATATATATTCATGTAGTGGTCCAATTTAAAACTAGTAAAAGCGCCACTTTCGTCGAATCCTAAGAAATCTTCTGATTGATTGTCACTATCATATTGCTCTGTCGTTGATTTAGTAGATTTAGTTAATTCATTCTGATCATTTGAATTTATTGCATCATTATTGGGATCTAGCTCTGAATTAGACAGAATCTCTGATGTTGATGTAATTAATTTTGATTTTGTTATAAGTCCATCTATAAATCCAATATTTGTTTTAGATACATTCGTTTCAGTAGAATTACCATCAAAATAAGTCAATACCCTACCTTTTAATGAATTTGAGTTATAGACATTGTTTACAACATTGTCATCTTCATTAAGTGAAGTTTCTGATCCCATTGTATTTTGATCTGTCTTAGAGAAGCTAATATTGACAGATTTATCTGTAATATCTGCATCCAATAAAGCATTTGAGTTTGTTTTGCCGGAATCTAAATTAGCGATATCATTATTTTGCAAAATGTCCGCTTCTGTCGAAATATCTAAATTGTTCGAAATTTCGTCTTCTATCAAACTATCTATATTTTTCGAATTTTCAGTTCCTGTCAAACTATTATTTGTCTGATCAGACCGGTCTGATGACTTTTGAACAGCATATTCATTTTGTGCGAAAATATGAGAAGTTGATAAAGTTCGACCACACTTTTCCGGTAGGGATATGTTAATTGATTGTAAACTATCTATTTTAGGTCTAGACCCTTGTATTTTAGGCGTAGAAGCATTTAGAAACTTATCATTACTTGGAGTATCAGCAAAATCCGATAAGTTAGTCTTAGAAGGCATGACATTTACTTTATCCGCATAAATGTCGGGATCACTGTAAAGCAATCTCTTTCCGGGTGGTACTTTTGGTTTAGTTGACTCCTTCAAAGCTGCTAATTTGTTGGTAGGTGTATTCACACTTAAATCTGCCAGTGATGTACCATTTATGTCGCCAAAATGGAAACGTTTATTATATTTATTGAAATCAGTATTAGCTTCGTCTATTTCGCCCTCCTGTTTTTTATCAAACAACAATGTGGTCGACGGTGAACGAATTTTAAGCATTTCGATTTGTTCCTTCAGCCGCTTAGCTACTTCCGCCGGAGGCATGTTTACTATTGTGTGTTCTTCAGTATGTTCTCGTATACCACCGTTTCTTTTCAAATACTGTACAATATCTCGAGACCAGGCTTTTACGTTCTTCTTACGTCTTTTAATCTGTTTGCACTGGCGTGCGTCGAATAAAACCCTACGTAAATAACTATATTGAATAACGACCCTATTATTTGGTTGAATGCGTATGGCACGTCTTTTTAGAGTTGGTCGCAACTGACGAGCGTATTTCAAAAATTTCTGAATGTTCTTTTTATTGCTCTTTAAAAACTTAACCGATACATTAAATTTTTTTTGAATTTTTTTGAATGTAAGCCATTGTAGATGAGTGTAATTCATAGTTCGCCGTGAATACTACCATAAAAATTGAAGCTGCAAGTAGTAAAAAACAATGCAATTTTTACTAACGACCATTAAATCCCAGCAAATTGTTATGTAATTTAATATGTAATTAATATGTAATTTATGTAATATGCATGTTAATTTAATATGTTTGATTTTTAAAAATATAATACATATAAAAACATAAAGACAGAAAAATTAAAATAAAGAATATTCAATTTATACACAATTTTTAAATGTGTTAAAATTTTTAACAGTTTTTTCATAAATTCATACATTATATACAATATTGTCAGAAAATAATTTATATATTAAATTAAAAATTTATAAATTAATTTAAATTAACTTAAAACTATCATTTAATTAAACCCGAATATAATAAAATAGAATAAGCAATGTTCGCTAAGGTACAGTTGCGTCAAAACATATACATATATATGCAAAAAAGAATGTATATATAAAATGTTTATAAACGAAATGTTTAATTAAAAAGTTTTTTATTTTTTAAAAAATCGAAAGCCGCGTCTATGTTTTTTTGCACAATACGCAGACAGAAATTCGACAAAATTTAAAATTTTTCCATTTATTTTTACACACACGAACTATCACAACAAAGTTAGACATGTTAAATTTAACCACTTTATTCCTCTCTTTGCATTTTCAATTATGGCTTTTATATCACAAAAAAAAACTTGTACTGATCTTTAAAATTATAAAAAAAATATTTAAAAAGTCTATAAACTTGTGAAATGTTCGTACAGCGTCTTCAACGTGGTACAGACTATTATTTTTGAATGTCATTCAAGTTGCGGTCTCCCTTGCTCAAATAATTCTAGCGACCGAACTTAAAATGCTCAAATTCAAGATTTGTCATCGGAGCAAAATTTTTGAAGAATAAGGGTGTTTACGCACGCTGTAAGTGTGCTTCACACGCTGTAAGTGTGCTAGTGCAACATGTTGGCGAGAAGCTGAATGATGCGCCAACATGTTGGTTGCGTGTCATTCAAAGGTAAGGACTATCATTTTTGAGTTTCATTCATGAATTCTTCTCTTTTCATGGTAAATTTGATATAATATGAAGTCATTTTCTGACAAATAATGCTGAAAATGCACGTTTGCCACTAACCAAACCATAAATAGAGTTTAGAGTTTTCCTGAAAATGAATATCGAAGATAGTCGAAATATCGGAAAATATCTTAATAAAATAATTTGTTTTAAATATATATAATAAATTATAGTTTTTTTATTTTTATTTAAATGACCAATTAGCCCGCTCATAATTTATTATATAATAATTTCGGTCACAAAAAAAAAAGAATAAAATATATATAAGATATAAATCAAGGAAACATTTTACAAGTGCACATAAATATATGCGTACGCAACCGATATTGTTATAATAGTTAGAGAAGTAAGCAAACGTTCGAAAATCCAATAAGGCAACTAGAAGACGCTCAACAAATGGTGCTTGAAATATTCAAATGTAAATAAATCAAATAAATTGCCAAAAGTATATGCAAGAATAGGGAATTCAATCAGCTCTCCAAACCCTTTGTCTCGTTCACAAATATAATTAAAATTTAACGAAGCAATGACAAGTTTAATAAAAGGTTGCTGTGCTGTGACTTTCATAATAGGACTCGAACCTTATTGCATCTGATAGACTACTTACAAACATGGAATCAGTCTTAAATCAGTGGTTTATTAACTGTGCATGATATTCTTTATTAACTCTTTTTAAAGATGTTTTAAAAGACGATAACATTTTCAGATTCTGTGATATGATGGGCAAAACATCTGACCGTTTTTGCCACTGATCACCTACGATTGCCAGAAAACGAATCCAATACTTATATGCTACTATCACTGAAGCGAATGAAGTGTCGTGTTCGGATACATTTTCCGACCCATAAGGCTACATGGAGATACATACTGCGTGTATTTTAATGAAAAGCAACAAAACTTCATAAAATTCATCAAATCACAGATACCACGTTGTTACTGTTACGTTAAAATTAACAGCGAAGTAATGACGAAGATATTTGAAACCGTAAGTAACGATGCCTAAGGAATCGCAATATGATGATATGACGACGCTATTTGGGGGTGAAAGAAATAATGCTTCACCCCCAATTTGTTATGCTCCATTATTCGTTTACGTATACTTATATATATATACAACAACGTGATATTATATGTATATACTATTTTTTAAATAAAACAATAAAATGTCTTAGTTGTTAACGTATATATATAGTTTAAAAATATCTCAATCTGCGATGGGATGGGATTTAATATTGGAGAATGCTGTATCTTTTATATAAATATTTAAAACTTATTCTATGACAAAAAAGTTCAATTTAAGTATGCGCTAAGTATAGTCGTAGTCCTTTTTAACGGCTTTTAATTAAAGGTTCAGTTCATTCTAAAGATTTGGTATAGTTACTAAAAATTTATTTGTATGCCGTGATTATGAGTGTGCAGGAAATAATTAAATTATTATTAAAGATTTTTACTAAATTTGTATTACAATAAATAATGTTAGTATTCTATGAAAGATAAAATGCTTGCTAAATACTAAAGACCTACTTAATTTTTTGTTAATCAATGCTCCTCTTCCCCCGCCATAATATGATGTTTGATGTCCAAATAACTTTTGTCCAACATCCAAGATTATATTTATATTTACTTTTGTATGTAAATTAGTAAGCTTTTTAATGAAATGAAGAACTCATAATTTCAAAATAAACTATTTAAATAAATTGTTTAGATTTTCTGATTAAAGCGTTAAAATAAACATAAATGCAATTTATTTAGTGCAACAATAACTAAAGTAAAAGAAAAAGCAAAGAGAATTTATAGATCGCCGCAAATGATCCTTTTTTATGTAAGTGCACATTAAATATTCCACACTCCTTACTTTACATTAGTAACGCTATAAAGAACTTAATTAATTCAACTCACACATTGCTTTTTCAAGTAATTTTGCAAACAAATTCGCTTGTTTTTAAATGCAAATTCTCCAGTTTAATTTCACAGAACGATCACAAACAAAAAAGAAGTAAACAAAAAATTCAAAGAGCACAAATGAAATGAAATGAACTGAAATGAAACATACATGTGCTTAAGGATTGCCACCCTTGTTCACTTTGGCGAAATTTCAAACCCACTTGTCACGTTCACCACAACAGTACATATTTATAAATATACTGTAAAAACACAAAACAATATTATTTTGCTACAGTTCGCTATTCTATATAGATTGTTAACAACATGTAACAATGCTTAAATATTATTAAATTAATATCCGTTCTGACTGACAGTAGTGAAACTAGTACCACCAATATAAATTTTTTCCTTTGTTATTTAATTTTAGCAGATAAAATTTTATGCAACAGGATAACATTTTTATATGAATGCACGCTGAGATCATTAAAGAAATCATATATCATTTGGGAATTTTTTCCTTTTGCTAAAATGGTAACACTGTTAAATTTCCTACAAATGGAAAACAAAGTCGATAAAGGCCATGTTATATAGAGTGTAATAGACTCCTCATAAGCAAAATTGTTGTTTTCAATGCAAATCATAAAATTAAAAATAAAAGAAAAAACATGTCGGTTCGCAACAACTGTGTAATTTGCTTGTGAAAGTGCATCTACACCAAAGCAACGCTTGCGAACGAACGAATATTCCCTGCAAAAGTTCGTTTGCTTTGGTTTGGATGCACCTTCACAAGCAAATTACTACAATTTCTGTGACACTCTACACAATATGCCTTTGCGTCCAAGCCCAAAAAAACAATTTTGACGAGCCCATGACACTGTACGTAGTATGACAAAAACATTTAAAGCACATATGCATATCGGAAAAAATATTTCACTGTTTTAATCAATATTGTATTGATTTTAACTATAAATTTAATAATAGATTTACATAAATAAGTCTGTTTAAAAACACAACAAGAATATAATATTAATAATAAAACATATATAACAAACTAAGATTATAGAACATTTTACATTATAAGTATAATTTATTATAAACGGCTTCATTTAACCGGTTGTGTACATTATTTAGGAAGCTTTGAATTATACTTTCAAGCACAAGTAATGTATTTGTTTAACAATAGAACGACAACACATCCTACTTTTTTATACGAACAATAATAATAAAGCTTAATATAAATGTGAACTGAAGAAAAAATTATTATACATTTTCATTCAGTCAACAAATAATTGGCACTCTACGTGTTTTTAAAAGAATTACTGTTGAATAGCTGTCTATCAAACTAGAACATTAACTATCAGATTGCAAATATCTAAAATGCTATTGAGAGACTCCAATCTAATATGTAAAGATTTTAATTTTTGATGTATATATACATATTATTTTAGATTGATGGCATAGCAAAAGAATATTATGATTTGTCCACGACGGCTATCATTATTTCGCATATAATTTTGCATTTATATCGACATATGGAAGAAAAAAGATTTTATTATATGTTCAGGTTAAAAATATTTTTTATTTTTACTGAAATTTTATTTTTAACTTTTAATTTTTAACTTTTAACTTTTAATTTTAATTTTATAAAATAAAAAAATTGCTTAGACAAACAATGTTTTGTCTTTAGTAATGTCAACATATATATCAATGTAGATATATAAATATAATCCAAAACATCACAGACTCTTTTTTCTAACTACATCTTTAAATAATTAGCATTGATTTTTAAATCTGAGCTTTCCAACCCAATCACCTAGAATTTTAAGCATTGCAGATTGATCTCTAATTTAATAAAGTCTAAACAAAGATTTATAAAATATATGATTCATGCTTATTCTATTCGAGTTTGGCAACACCTGCCGAATAAATTCTGTATGTATACTAAAATAAATTGCAAAAAGAACCACTAGTGTAAATAGTGAGTACATGTTTTAGATATGTATTATGTTGTATTTCAAAGTTTACATACCAAATTAAATGAATCCCACATTAAGAGATTATTTTAAGAAGCACACGGTTTACGTTTTTATAATAATTGTAAATTTCAAATTCAGACACGAAATCCTTAACTTTGACGAAATTTTTCCTAGTATACACACATTTGAATATGCTCAGACTGTTTACGTTTGCATTTCTGCTAATATAGTCTTTTCACTCCCACACCGCTTCATGCAATTATGAAATTAGACAGTAAAAATAATAAAGCATCAATTCCAATGAAGTCTTGATGCCAATAATTTTGCACTGCAATATATAATTCTTTCACAAATACTGTTAATGTATAAAAATGGAAAATGTATTATGAAATCAATTTTGACAATTGTGAAATGTACAAAGCAGTTATTGTTTTACACTTCCATATACGATATTGTCTATTTTAAACAATAATTTGCCTTTTGATAACAATATAGAAATAGTACATAAAACTTCTCTTATCCATAATAAAAATATATTCTATGAATTTTAAATATAATATTAGGATGTGTTTCTTTTAAACATTATATATTAAACTAAAATGTTTAATTTTTATTTGTTAAAATAAAATTTCAATGTTTATTTTTAAACACAACAAAAAAATAACTTCAAACTACCTTTTATTGAAATGATTAAAACAATTTTACGATACCTGTAAAACAATACGATACCTGTTTGGTTTATATGTATTCAAAAAAATTATATATTACATATTTTATTTTGTAATAAATTATTTTCTATGAATAAATGTGATAATAGCCGCGATTTTTTTTTCACAAACACTAAAAATTAATCAATTTAAATAAAAGAAATAAAATAAATATTAGCAGCTAAATTGTGACCATTCCTATCTTATATATTTAAATTAATTTATTTATTTATGTATTTAAATTTATTAGTAAATGAAATACTCATATGAAATGCTCATATCAATTAACATTCACAATAGACTGATTTTTGAATTTGGCTGCACTAAAACTTAAGACGTAAAAATTGTTGCGGTAAAATCCAACTCTGAAGATTTTAAGAGTATTGTTGTTGCTTCACGTGTTTGCTTTAGTAAGTTACGAGTATTTTTTATGCTACTCTGAAAGAAGAAGTTATGTCTAATACAATATAAACTACCTTTTGAAGTTAAGTATAAGACATGACACACGAGCCATTGTAACCACTACTTTAACGTGGAGCAACGCAAGCAAATGAAACCAAAATGTTTGAATGAAATAAACAAGGTCTTCGCACATACATATATATGTATATGTATGTATATAGATTTGTAATAGATATGTCTGCTTCATATAATACCTACTATATTTTATTTTTTTTAAGTAATTCAAAATTTTATATTTTCTGCATACGCTATACTTTTTGCTTCTACCAAAAATTTATTTCAAATATTCAAAATTATTTCATGTACTTTTTTCAATAAGACCAAACGTAATGCAGCGTCGATATTTGTTTATGATATATGTTATGTATATACATATGTATTTGTAAAGTATTCTTCTTCTAAAAGCCCCAAACATTCAAAAAAATCGTAAAGTTAAAATGCAAATTTTTTTGATTGTTTTAAGAAAAATGAAGCAAGAAGCCTAGCAATGCCTCTGTGGAGCTTTAAATTATCTTAACTTTATACTTACCCAAATGTTCATATTCAAATGGCAACTACATACATTACAATAACCCCTGAAGTTAAGAAGTTAAGGTCTATTTTTAAAAATAATGGTCAATGGTGATATTTCAGATCAAGTTTAATTGCTTATATATTGTGCCAATGTAGAACATATTCGGGTGATCTTTTTCAATATAACAAATATTCAAAGTTTGTTTCCACAAAATTTAAGCGATTTTAGTTATTTAACTTAGATTTATCGGACAGATAGACAAGCGGACAGAAAAGTGGATAGAGGGACAGGGCTAGATTGATTATTATCGTCGAGCTGTATAAGAAAAATAGCTTATTGAACTATGAAGGCTATAAAGACACAAAAACTATTAAATCCTGATGAGACATTTTAGTCCTAATAATATCGTCTGAAATAATAAATAGCACAGAATGTCTGTAAACAGATATACACGTAAAATAAACAGTTTTATCCTGTCGCAACGAATTGTTTACAACTGTTAATTTAATATAAAAACCTAAAAAAAGGTCAAGGAGGATTAGTCACTTAATTCTTAAGTGAAGAATTCTCATAAAGAAGAATGAGAATAGTAAGTGAAAAAGATGTCATTTTCAAAAAAGAAGTTACAAATTTTATTTTATCTAAGAATACCAATGTCTAGACCACATATAGATTGATTGTCTTGAATAGATTGTGTATTTGTTATTTTCTATGCTGAAAGACATTTTTTTACTCCAGGCAAATTGCAAAATAATCAGTAATATTGTTTCTACTAAATAATGTGTTCAAACTGAAAAAGGATATAATTCTTTCATTATTTGCTAGATCGAATTGAAAAATCCTATAAGTATTAAATGTTTACATAATTTTTACTTAAACGATACCAAACAATCTTTCTCAAGTTTTAACCCAGACGCGAATTTCGTCTATTTTGTTGAGATACTATTTAAAACCAGAATCACTCCATTATAGTAAGTGTTTAATCTCGTAAAGCGCTTTGCTCCTCTTTTGTGAAAAATTTCGCTGAACACACTACTTATTGAAAACATCATTCCATATATGTATTACTATTTTTTAATGACACGAATCTGTAAATGCTAATTATCTAACGCTACGCAACAAAGTGAGAGGAATGACCGTACTCCAATGCACTGGATCTTTATACTCCACCTTCCTATAAGCTCGATTTACGTTATTTGTTTGTTATCCAGTCCTGTGGGAAATCAGCGAGAGAATATTTCCTGTTTCTCTCTCTTTCTCTCCGGTAAATTCCGCTCTCTGGAATTTACTTCGCTGATATTGGTCACTTTTAAAAAGGCCAAGCTGTCTTTTCTCCAAACTATCCTGGGCAGATGAAAATTATAGTCAGATCACAAGACTCACCTAATCCGAAGTGAATAAAACCAGTGCCAGTCAGCTGCTTTAACTCAAGCGGAATCAACTAAGTACTACTATGTCTATTTTGACATATTATTAGAAAGACATACATTAAGACTTCTCTTACATCTTTTGTAGGTGTTGTGGCTTTGTAGATGTGAAGGAAGCTTAGCTCCACCTCATCCGTTAGTGCTCAAAACGGATGATTCAGACGCCTCAGATTCAAAATCTGACGCTCCTTCTTTAAGTGAACTGATAAAGTGACAATGGGTCATTATTTTGGCTTAATTGATCTTTGGGGCACAAGGTCACAAAATTTTCTCAAAAACTTTTGTATTACTTAATTTAAATTTTTTATTCCTTTCCATTTTATACTCACAGATATTTAACATTTACATCAGTAAACGAATGGTACATCTGCAACGAATAATTCACATGGTGACGGTGAACAATTCTTTTTGAATCAAATAAAATGATATTTAATTTCTAGATTTTGTCGTGTTAATGTTTCATTACCAAATTTAACGGCAGATATGCTTGGCAAATTCATTTAGGACATTTTTAATGTCTTTGCAATGCTTATATCTTTAGTCTTTTTGATTCTCTGTCAGTGTTTGGCACGAAACGCACACAGCTACTTCATTTGAGAAAATCTTCAATTAAGTACCGCTTGTCTTCCATCATTCCCTTGAATTTGTCACTACACTATGAATTTTTATGGAAAAAGCTTCATAGGATCTGGAACGGACTGTGTCTCAGATAAATTTCACGAAGTTCGTAAACGAACCTAGTGCATTCCATTGCTTTTTGGATAGTAATAGCTTTAACAAGAAAATCAACTAAAGCTAATTCATTATAAATTGATTACTCTTGAGTATATACTAAAATATATTCAGTGAATTAAAGCTTAATCATTTAAAAAATCACAACTATTTTATTAAATTCTATAAATTATCTTCTGCTCAGATTAGAAAATAGAGCAGAGAAAAAATATGAATCACAATAAAAACCTTACATGTACAAAACAGAAATTGGAGATATTCTTCATAGTGTAGATCAGGGCTGTCCAGGCAATATAAGATCGCGAGCCAATACAAATCACTGAATAGGTTTGAGGGTCGCACAAATAAATACATACGTTCATATTTATACGGCAATAATGATAAATTAAGTTTTATTAATTCATCATTCATGAATCTTTTACAATTTTATCATTATCAGCATTAGACTTTTTCGGTGGCTCGCACGTGTGGCAACAACAACACAACCTTCTCTGTCTAAGCATTTAGTTGTGAAGTGGCCAAACACCTCGACCAGTAAAGAAAAAAGTGTTACCAATGCAATAAGCGAACTATTGTGAACCTTCATTGGAAATTCCAACGAATATTGCAATCATAGGCCTGTTCCACGAGTTACTCGTAGTAAAACGCAAGTAAAGTATTATTACTCAAAGTTACTATGAGTAGCTCGTGGAACAGACCTCATATGTCAAATATCATATGTAAACAAAATTCAAAAATTTCATTGAAAATTGGGAAAAAGCAAAAAATGAAGCATATAAAAATATTTGAAAAATTATGGAGAAACATGTTAATTATTAAAAGTAACATTTATCTTATTTAATTTTTTCAAAAAATGTGGGTTGTTTGATTTCTATGCACAGATTGCAACAGTGATGCCAATGCCTCGCTTAGCGAATATAGGCTAGCAAGCGTTTGGTTGCTTTTACACGAAACCTTGTTAAAATGAATATATCACACATTTTTTATTACAATTTAAAATAACAATTAAATAACATCGATTAATTAACATCGTTTCTATTAAAATGTTAATTAATCGATTTATTAAAGCGGCTATTGCGGCAGAAAGCGATTTATTAAAGCGGCAGAATGGTATCAAATCAGTCTAATGATCTTTCTGAGCATGTTTTATATAAATGGAATTAAAAAACTCTATGCCTACAAAAGCAAACTACTGCCCTAGAAGAACATGCAAAAAATAAAAAAGATAGCTTACATTATAACTAAAGGAAAAGCGCTGAGAAAGTATATAATGTTATTTATAAATAATAATAAGCTTATCATGTTTATAGATTATATTAAATCAACATTTTCACAACAAATATTAACTAAAAGTTCACCAAAACTCTAAAGGAAAACTGTTATATTTGCAGTACAGAGCTAAATCTTTACGTAATAGTCAAATATGTTAAGGACATCATAAAAGGTCCCACTCGGTATATAATTAAACATAATGCCAAAGGAATATGGTAAACATAAAACTTTAATATACCAAAATAAAAATATTAATTAGATAATTAAATAATTTAATTTAAAATTGAATTGTTAACTATATAACAATTCCATCTTCAAGTAGTTATAAAAATTGTTACTAAATAATGCCTATGAATATATTTTATATAAAGTCTTTCATTTTATTTTTAATTAACATTTCAAATACTCGAAAATTGATTTGGTAGTATTAATTAAACGAAGCCAACTAATAGATTTTTAGCAATAATATTGACCTATAATTCAATACTGAAAATAACGGTTAACAACGGTTTTCCTTTTTTTTTTTATGTATATATTTGTGTGTGTGTATGTATATTAATTAATTATGCATAAATCTAGATTTCATTACTATTATTAAAAGGAAAAATAATCGTTAATAATTACAATTTTTATGTCTTCTTATTCATTTGCTACCGTTGCTAGTTTCTAAATTTTTAACCAATAAATAAAAATAATGTGTCTCAAAATATTTACACGATATGTATATGTATATGTACATTATATTATTATTATTACATAATAATATAGATTCAATTACCTTTTATTCAACATACATAAAATATTCTCCTTTACACCCTCAATTTTTGTGCTACAACACCTTAACAGTTATTTCTGATTTACAGCTAGTTTTGAGCTCAGATTGATTATCATTATGATTGATTACATTTAACGATTAAAATTTATAAATTAAATTTTAAATTTGTCCTTCTCTGTGCAAATATAATTTTACAGAATATTTTAATATTTTAATTTAAAAATGTATGACATTAGTTTCGATTACTGATCATTTCAGCCCTAACCTCACTAAAATAACAGATACACACTTGAAAATGTGGTTACCAGAGATTCCAACAGAATCTGCGCATTAAAGCAATAGCTGTCTTTATCACGTGTGAACACTTGAATTGAGACACGTGGAATTGAGCCGACCAACAAACTTTTTTCTTCTTTTCTCACTTCAAACATGCACACACACAAATGCATAATGCATCAATAAAATAATTTAATTTCAAATATTTTACTTACTAAAGAGAATTCCTGAGATCCTTTTAAGTTTGCAGTAATTTTCACATTTATTGCAGTGTGCAGCACCCTTTTTTAAACTATTTATAAACGCCAAATCTTTTATGTTCGCTCCAGCTAACTTTTTGTGTACACGAATGAATATCTTTTTGTTCACTCTTGACTTCGTTATGGCAATAAGCAATAAGAACAAGGGAACGACTTGAATGAAACAGTGTTGATTAGTTGAGAAAGTGTCAAAAGCAAAATGTCTAAAAATGTATGATGGCATATGTGCATGTGTATGTGTTCATCGTTTTCCGTTCACCGCTGCTTAAATAAATAGTCGATTTAAGAATCTAAGCGGAGAACTGTATTAATTTTCGTAATATTTTGATTATATATTTTGAATAATTTCTTTCACAATGTATTAAATCATTTTAGTAGCATTTTTATGGTTATAAATAAGCGGATGCAGTTATTTCTGATATAATTGTAGCCATTTTGGTCGAGTTCCTCTGGTCGGATGCGGAAATTTAATAAAATTTAAGAATTGAAACCAAAACAAATGCTAATAAGTTTTTATACAATATTTGCATAATTTAAGGGATATTTTGAATGTTTTGCTCTTAATATGGAAAGAAATATTATTTTGTTTTTTATTTTTTAGCTTAATATCTTCTTTTTCCGAAACATTTTGCCTAAAGTTGCTTAAACTCGTAATTTAACATTTTAAGGAGATTACGAAACACCTATTCACAGAAAATATAAAGTACACGACCCAAGATTTTATCTAAGCAAACATAACCTAAAATATTGTATGACTCTTTGTCAATATTGCTTTTTGTCAAATTACGTTGAATCACGGAAAGTACATGTTACCGCTGACAGCCTTATTAAGAGATCTTCGCGTAATCCGCTACAAGTTTTTAACGAAATAGATGTTTTTGGTAACAATACTTTTTGAAGTGGTAGGTAGACTACTGCAGTTAATAGATATGTGGATATCTACCACATAATAACAAGTCACTAAACGTCGTTTAAACGAAAATGGACTTATAAATAAATCTGTTCGCGGCTTACATAGTGTTATAGTACTATAAATATAACCTCAACAGTCGCATTTACATGAAGGAGAATTTCTTGATAATTAGTATTTGATGAATAGAATTATTATGATTGATAGTCAATCAACAATATATCCTTACCAAAAGAAACAGTAGCCATGACCTTTCTTAACAGAAGGCTGTTAGTTTTTTTTTGGAAATCTTTCATTTTCCAATTTCACTGTTTTAATTATTCCTTATTGTTATACTCTCTCTCTCATTCACATTTAAAAAAAATGTCAACTTCATTTGCTTAAATCCTCGTAACAAATTCTTAAAAATCTTAAAAGGATTGTGGTTCCATCAAATCACTAGTCAAATCACTTTTCGATATCTCGTTAATGACAGTTTTTGACTATATGGAACTGTTTTTATTTCATAAATTGTTTATAGTCACATATCCACATTTCTACTACTGCTGCAAATGATGTTGTACAGTCCCAGCAATTTTACTATAATTCTCCGCAATCAAGCTAATATAGTTTGGACTATAGCACTCCTTCAGTTTCACATTTATTTCTCAAGCACAGAAAAAAACAGATACTGAGTAGTTCTCAATGACGACTCGTATTATTTTCGGTTGGAGAGGCTTAAACAACTAACTCCGTATTAGAAGGCATCAAAAAGTTTTATTAGTAACATAGAAAGACTTTTTTTTAAAAATCCATAATAGATTGGCATATATGAACAGTTACGTACAGGTAGTGTATTGTATATATTGAATTCATCTTTCGTAAAAAAACCTTGACATTTACTTGTAGTATATTTGGTGGGGATATCACTGCTAGCCTCTGTGGTGAAGCTGCCACAGGTAAAACTTTAACAGTATAATCTTCAAATTTGAGTGCTGAAAACGTGCAATAAAATTATTACAAAGAGTTGCCAATACTTTTGCTTTCTATCGAATAACTTGCCTGCTTTAACCTTAAGTAAATGAGTTGCTGGTTGCTGGTAATTAGCGTCTTCAATATTGTCGTAGGGGTCTTTCATAAAAAACGTTCAGGATTTTGTATTATGCGACTGTTGCCACAAACATTATATCAATATTTTTTATGCACACAAAATTGTAATAAAGAGTTATACATTATAGGAAAGTATTTTGTAACCCCAAAATAAATAACCCTGTATTTTTATTTAATTTGAAAAAGATATTACTAAAACATTTTACATTGAGAGGGACCAAGCGCCACTAGGGTACTTACACAGAACAATCTGCTCTAGATGCACAGAAGTTTATTCCAAGACTAATCTGCTGAAACCTCTCACAACTTTAGATTTTAGGTCACTATTCCAAATAAACAGGACCTGTAAAAGATATGCAGTATTCTGTCTTATATTCACAAATTTTCAGTAATGGATTCAAAACTAATGAAGTGCACGACACACACTGTTCCTTAAGCTTAAACCTTAAAGATTTTTAAATTATCTTATCTTATCTTAAGATTAGTATCATACTTTCGGTAAAAAGGAAGCAAACTATATTTTCTAATATCAATCAAGCTGTAAAGTCCTAGTCAAAACGATCATATCATCCAAACTGGTATATTAATGTTGTAAAAACGGATTAAAAAATGTCAGCACCAGACTTTAACCCGTCCATGGGTCCTCGGAAGTGACATATATAAGGGGGACAGCTTTTTAGAGTTCAAATCCTCCCAACCGTAAATATTTCAAACCATTTCATAATAGATATAATGAATTTTTTTTTAATTAAATATGTTTATATTAACTTTGAACTTGTTTTTAAAAACAACCCTTGAATTAGTCCCTGTTCAACATATCATGCTAGAAAAGGAGAAATAAACAAGAACTTAACCCTATTCCTGAGCTTATCAAAAACAATCTCATTGATTTCATGTCCAATTTAGGACCAAAAGCTAAAACACCCGGTCTGTAAACAATCCACACTCATCTTAACAGAATTAAGTGGCACGTCTATTAATAGGTACGATTACTATTCCACCGCGAAACATCTCACTCCGATTAACTTCACTGACGAACTAACGAAATTAACGTACTCGATACTACCAACTAATGACAGCAAACCACTGATGGGATCAGCTAAAACAAGATAATGGGCGCGGTCAAGCACGCCTCACATATGTAAAAAAAATAGGTGTAACACACAACAAGAATATAATCATATTATCAATCAGGCTGCCTTAAAAAACTCATGAAAGCAACGTAATCTCAAATTTAGTGCTTAAAAGAAAAAGAATCCTTCACCGTTTTGACCTTAGCCAGAATATTAAGGAAAATGAATTGACAGATAAACTGACTGGAAAAAGTACTGATTTGGAAAATTCAGTTTTAGCACCGACTCTTTTGAGAGAAATCATATTACAAGTTCACATTACTAGTAAACAGGACCACGTCACAATCTTACAACATTAAGAATATTATAAATATACCTCTGCCCACATTCGCAACTATAACTAACGTTATGAATCAAATACACTGGTTCTATTGTTTTATGGATGGACGTAACTAGGGCATTCGCACTAGTTGTTCTGGTAAAGTTCTACTTGCTTCTTTTCATTTAACCGGAAAAAATTGGAAAGTATTCAATTGATCATAGGTTGTCTTTTCTTCTGTAATAAGAACATAACGGTTTCACTAAATGATTTTCAAAAAAAGAGGCGATCACTTATTAATGATTTTATTTTTATTTATTATATTTTTGTTGTTTGCATTACATTATTTTCAGGTTTTTTCTCCGGTAGTTTTCTGTTTGTTTTGGTAATCTGCAGCTGGGTTGAGATTGCAATTTTTCTTACTTCTTTTCGATTTTTTCTTTTTTAGGAGTAAGTAACAATAATTTCCATTTCTGATATTTTAATATGTATTCACTTCTAAGTATTATTTTTGTCACTTCTAGCTGGAAGTTAAATCAGTCAACCTTAGAAATTTATACATTGAGTCACTATGACCTCGATTCTTCTGATCTGTTCGTTTAGATTGTACGGGGTTTGGATTACAAACTTTGCTGGTGGAAATCGACTTTGAGCGCAAAACTAGTTAACCAATATCGATTTTGGCATATTAAAATAGGATCAACAAACTTCAAAGCTAGACTGAAAATTGAATTCGCATAATACCTTTTCCTGAACACAGTGCTAAAAATATTGCGTTATCGATAAGTTTTTGGTACAAAAATGGCGAAATGTCAGAGTTTTTTAAAAAATTCTGTTCCACGAGGTACTTGAAATAAAATGTACGAGTAAAGTCGGTGTGGCAATTTAAATTTTCGACAGGGATGTTACGCTCTCTCAGATGTTCTCATTTACTCGAAAATCTGATGGTGGAACGTGCTTTTGTTTACACAGTGATACTTGAAGTTACTACGAGTAATGGAACGAACCTATTATATATTGCTAGTGCCAAGTTAGCAACGTTGCTATTGAAGCTGGATTGTTAATTATGAAAAAATTTAAAAAAAGATTCAGAGATATTTAACATTTGTTTTGAAATATTGAACTAATATTTATTTATATTTCTTGAGCATATTTTCTATATTATAAAGTTTTTTCTATAAAACTTGAAATTTACTGAATTTACAAGCTTGACTTTGACCTTAAATTTCACAAATATGTATGACTCTAGTTTTATGTTCTTCATTGCCTTAATTAGTTCTGTATTAATATTGTTTCTAGATTTTTCTAAAAATAATTTTTTTGAAAAAATCAATATTTGCTAATTTTTTTTTTTCTTATGATTTGAAAAACACGCATTAGAGATCTAACGTTTATTTACCAATCGAAGGACTTTTCAAAATTTTATAAATAATATGCATTTTTGTTCAGTTTATTTAATTTTATTTACAAATAATAAGTTTTTCAGTAATTATTTATAAATAACAACCCAAGTTTCCATAATGTTTCCAGCTGATTGCTCATCAATTTATTAAAATATGTAACAATTATCAAAATGAAAACCCAAAACAATAATGTAAACGCAAAATTAATTTTAGTAAATTTCCCTGACTAAAATTCGTAATGTAAACACCGTCTATAAAGGTGTGAAAAATGCTTTTATTTAACTTGGTATGTAAGTTATATGTAGCGAATCCACAGTATTTGTTTTAAATATGAAAACTATGTATCATGTGTAAATGTAAAGCTCACAAAAACTGAATAATGCGAGATCCATTAAAATTTTTAATCCAGTGTTGAGTTTCATAATATTCAAATTTTATTTAATTCAAATTCTATAGAAAATGTATATTCTAGTGATAGATTAGTTTTAGCCATCAAAATAACTCAGCACAAAGTAAGCATATATAAATCAAACCATTCCAATTAAAAAGGTTTATTTCATCTTACTTTTAAAAATTAAGTGTGCAACAATATTTTGTAATTTTACTACGAACTTTTGGAAATACAATTATCATATGCTCTTTTTCAATAATAAATACTACCCAAATGCAACCTTGTGCAGCACAAATATGTTCCACAAAGAACAAGTTACGTAAAGGTACTTTCCCGTTCAATCATCTCATAAAAGTGTTAACTTATTAAAATAAAAAACAACGTCATATTTTTATTAGTTATTTATTTCAAATAGATTTTTATAATACAGTTACACCGTCTAAAACCTTTTCAGAAGGAAGTACAAATTTAGTGGTGAAATTCCCGAAAGCAGAACTGTAAAGAAAAAAACTTGTTAGCAAACAAAATAACAACATATTTTAATAAAATATTGAAATAGTTTCAGTAGGACCTATTTTAGAGGATTTTTGTTGCGGTTAATGTGATGTCATGCCACATATATCAGAACAATTTTTTTCATCATGCATAAATTAATTAGTAAAAGATCTATTCATACATATCCTATAATTACCTTCTTTATCTTTGTTTTCATCACGATTTAATACCATTTCCAATATTGTCAATATCCATAATCAATCTAAAATATAAAAACAATAATATAGATATAAATATAAACCACATATAGACATAGATAGTGGTATATGTTATATATTCAGTAGGACCTATTTTTAGAGGATTTGTGTTGCGGTTAATGTGAAATCATGCCACATTTTCAGATATATTCTTTCATCAGATAAAATAAGAACCACGAATGTTAAGAAATATATTATTAAAACTCACCATTCCTCAGTTAATATTTTTCAGTATCCATTCTGATAAGGACCATTGGCACACAGCATTACATTTATTTAACATAATTAAAGTTCCACTGCAAATAAACAAAAAATGTATGCAACTGTTATATCTCGGTAATTGATGTAAAATATATTTTATTTGCACTCAACATAACTTGTTTTCAGTTAATTAATTAACTAGTGTACTACAACTAATCTAATAATTAAAATTTAGAGAGACTGGAAGAAGAAGAATGCTTACTATGAATAGACTATTAAAGATAGTCTATTCAAATGGCATAAAAAAATCTCAATTTAGTTTATGAGCTTCATGTCTTAAATCGTTTCGGTGAATACCTGTTCACACGGGAAATCTTCATCTCATCTTGATTAGTTTTTAATTTATGCTTTTGTAGTTAAGCTTGACAAACATTGCAGTAATATTTTATTTTACTAGTTAATGAGAATCAATCATTGTGAATTGTCTGAAATTTTGACTGCGGAATTCTTGTATATAAATCGAATTACAACTTCAATTTGATAATGTAATGAAGCCGTGTTAATAATCATTTCACTACAATTTGTTTTGTCAGAATCTGAGCATTGTTTTGCTGGTATGCGGAAAGAATTTTTTTTAATACAATATATAATCCAATATAGTAATCGTGAAGGCACCATTACAAAACTGAAAGTTCTATTCTATTTAACGTGTTAATTCAGAGAACTTGTTAAAAATGTTATCATTGCAGTCAGATTTCATTACTATATATATGGTGCATAAAAACAAAAGGTAAATGATGGTGTTTATATCATATTTTATACTCTATTTAATTATAACTATACATTTTTAAATTAATAAGTACTTATTTCCACTCATTCCAATAAACTCACCTATTTTAAATTATTTGGTATTCAATAGCAATCTTTGTAGTGCTCTGAAAAAAATAAAATAAAAAATTTATTTAATACAAAAATATTAGAAATTAAATACAAAAGTTATTTATAATCTCAGTAAGACCAATCCATTCGCATTCAACATAACTTTTTTTCAGTTAGGGGCGAAAGTTATTATTCATCATGTTTAAGTACGATTTTTTAATGTCTTTTAATAATGAAAATAAAGAATGAAGGAAATAGATAAAATAAATAAGAAAAAATAACAAGATGTGAAAAAAAACAGGATAATATTTTAAAGGGAAAAATAAAAAAAAACCAATTTCTTAATGAATAAACAGTAATTTATAAAATAAAAATAATTTTTATTGTTATAATCATGTATTCAAATTAGAACTTATTTTTGAGTACATAAATTAGCTCATAATTTATTTAAATTTATAAACTTACCTTTTTATTTAAATGAGATTTTAAAACAAAAATTATATGTATCTGTAACGAAATAAAAAAAATATATTATTGAAGAGTTTCTATAATCTGAAATTATTTTCTATACATTATGTGTATTCAGAAAGACCAATGAATTTCGCGTTCAACAGAATTTTCTTCAGTTAGGGGCGAAAGTTATTGCTCATCATATAAAAAACAAGTACTTAACATTCATTTTAACCTAATAGTATGCTCAAACTAAAGCATTTATTATAATAATGTCTTTTACTTTAATAAATGGAATGTGAATCGTAATAAAAACAAAATTGTTGAACTCAATAGCTTTATTATCTCCGAAAAGCAGGGTTGTATCCAAATTTAACATTGAATGTTTTTAATGAGATCTATAATCGTTTGAACGTACTATAAGTTTAAAATCTAATTAGCATTGGTTTGAAATTTTTAAATTAATTTTTAATTCAATACTTGAGATTATAAACTTACCTCATATTTGTCCAAAATTTAGTTAGTGATTTTAAAACCATTGCAGATGTCAGTAACTGTTGAATAAATATACAAGAACATATTAGTAAAAAATCTAATTTAATTAAAATTATATTCTACAATCTACATTAAGACTGAAAAGTTTTCGGAAATTCTCATTTAAAATTCGCGCGCTGTATATTTTTCGATATTTTAAGTTTATGTAGTTTGGCAGCACTGTCCTTAATTACTATGCCAAAAATGAGCGCGATCTGTCAGACAGTTCGTTTACGGCAGCTGTTGAAACCAGTTCACCTCAGTAGTGCGTTGCGAAATGTCTTCGACGGTCGTACGACCGTCCTGAAAGGCTTTGTACCACTCATAAACTTGAGTTTTCGATAAAACTGATTCCCCATAAGCCTTTTGTAGCATTCGCAACGATTCTGCACACGAAATTTCGTTCGAAACACAAAATTTGATGCAAACTCTTTGTTCAATATTTTTTTTCCATTGTTTTTTTCGCAACGCACTACTGAGGTGAACTGGTTTCAACCGCTGCCGTAAACGAACTGTCTGACAGATCGCGCTCATTTTTGGCATAGTAATTGTCCTTAATTGCTGCCAAACTACATAAACTTAAAATATCGAAAAATATACAGCGCGCGAATTTTAAATGAGAATTTCCGAAAACTTTTCGGTCTTAATGTATAATCAGAAAGACCAATGAATTTCGCGTTCAACAGAATTTTTTTCAGTTAGGGGCGAAAGTTATTGCTCATCATATAAAAAACAAGTACTTAACATTCATTTTAACCTAATAGTATGCTCAAACTAAAGCATTTATTATAATAAATGTCTTTTATTTTAATAAATGGAATGTGAATCGTAATAAAAACAACAAAATTGTTGAACTCAATAGCTTTATTACCCCCGAAAAGCAGGGTTGTATCCAAATTTTACATTGAATGTTTTTAATGAGGTCTATAATCGTTTGAACGTACTATTAGTTTAAAATCTAATTAGCATTGGTTTGAAATTTTTAAATTAATTTTTAATTCAATACTTGAGATTATAAACTTACCTCATATTTGTCCAAAATTTAGTTAGTGATTTTAAAACCATTGCAGATTGTCAGTGACTGTTGAATAAACATACAAGAACATATTACTTAAAAAAATCTAATTTAATTAAAATTATATTCTACAATCTATAATCAGAAAGACCAATGAATTTCGCGTTCAACAGAATTTTCTTCAGTTAGGGGCGAAAGTTATTGCTCATCATACATAAATAAATTTATATTTGAATAAAAAACTTTAATATATATTATTATTATCAATATTAAAAATTGATATTTACCTTTTCAGTCAACGTTGTTTTGCTCTTTAAACTTCGTTTGTAGCAACAAATATCTTAGCACTTTGGCTATTCCAAAAAAAAAAATTTTTTTTTACTAAATCACATAATAAATAAAGATAGTTTACCTGCACGTCGCAGAACTGCTTACATAGTAAGTATGCTAAACTTCTAAATTAATTTTTTAACTGTTTAAAATTCAAAGCCAATTGTTACTTGCTTTCAGAATTGTATTTTATAGAACTTCTATATTCATATCTATAGAATATATCTATTAAGTAAAAACTTACAAAATATAATTACTTATGGCTAACATTATAAACTAGTTTGTATAGGTTTACATTCTAACACATTACGTACATAGGAATATAATACATCTAGATTGTAAAATGCATTGAAGTTACTTAAATCAATGTACAAAATAGAGTGCTTTACAAAAAGACATCTACTCAGACTTTACGCACTTCACATTTCCTTCACTAACTGTTTCTAATCCTTAATGGAAGTATGGAGAATGGTAATTGTTTATTTTATTCTTGTTTTTAGGCTTCGTAACCGCATCCTGAATATATCAGTATATATGGAGAGTAAATATTCCTTCTAAAGGATTAATCTAGGATTCGATCTTCTCCTATTTTATGTGTATTTAAAAGGGTGTTCAATCAAATATGCTGCATATGATTGAAGTGGAGGAGTCTTTAGATTCGAAGCCGACAGTTCAAATGATTTTTATTCATTTTCTTGAACTCTTTCTTTATCTTTATCCTTCTTCTTTTTCTTCTTCTTCTCTTTCTTTTCACCTTCAGGTGCTTCATCAGCTGCAGGCATGTCAGTTTCTCCAGTTTCTGCAATATTACTTTTCTTTTTCTTCTTCTTTTCGCTTTTCTCTGTTGGTAACGCTGAAGTTCCCTCCGCACTAGATGTACTTAGCTTGCGCTAAAAAAAGAAAAGAGAATACACATTTTATCAATGTTTTTGGGTTAAACAAAATAAAACATATAATGCTTTAGCATTGCCAAAACTTGAACCCTTCTCACACACTGGTATTGGAAGTTTACTAACAAATATTTGACAATGCGAAAGTTTAATGTTTATATTAAAACGAGTACATTAAAAGATGAGATGAATCAAGTTTGTCCAAATAATGTTTATTCAATTTGAATGTGAATAAAGGACAATATCCCTCTCAAAATTTCACTTAACTGTTAGTGGTGTTTCAGTACTTATCGTTATATTGCCGGATACAATAATTCAAATATAAAATACCCCCAAATTAAACCACATGAGAATTATAATTTGTATAAACATTTTCCTTGTTTTCAAAATTGTTGTTGTTCCTTTAAAGCAAAAAAACAAATAAAATTTTCTAAAAGTTTGGTTCTATTTTTTTTTTGTTACTAAATATGCACAATAATGTGGTAAGATTAGGGAATTCAAATTATTTGTAAGAACATGTTTTCTTATTTCGGACTATTGAGAAGAATTATTGGAGTTTTGAAAGTCTAATGAATTAAAATTAAACATATAATTAAGCCTGCTTTTGCAATACAAGCTGATATCTGAAACTTCATTTTTAATTTTCATATATCTTAATTTAATAGATGATCGTAGTGGTCGTACTTATTTATTTAAAAATGAACAAACATTTTTAGCGCCTAGTTTTAGTTTTTTAATATAAAACGTATAATTTAAAATTGATTGATTATTATATATTATATATTGATTGATTATAAAAAAAAACATAAACTACTTAAATATTTAGGTAAAATCATCATAATTACCTTCTTCGTTTCCTCATCATTACCATTTGCTGGGGAAGACTGTGCTGGTACTGAGGCAGGTTTCCTTGAGTTATAGTCAACAAAGCCAGTTAACCACTCTTTTGGTGTATTTTCATTTGGCCGACCAAACTTATCCAATTTACCAGCTGCTATAAGTGCTTTCTTAGCTGATGCTTTAGGACCCAAACCCCACTTACGTGGATATGTATCACGTTCCATTATGATACGCTTTATTTTAGCAACAACACCATGGTCACAAGAGGCCATTGTCGCAGTAGTCATTTGTGCAATTGCTAAGCAAACAGCTTCACCTTTTGTGGTACAGATCACAATTTCCTGATCCATTTCAATGCCATCTTCATAACGTAATACACCAGGTAACATAATTTTGGCACCATAGCAAACTGCATTAACCTTTTTAAATAAATAATTGAAGTTAGTATTAGGTATGTAGGAAATATGCATTTAAAAATTAAAATATTTGCTTTTTATATATCAAATGATTATTAAATTTGGTTTGAAATTGTACACCGAATAACTCTTTGTTTAGTTTGCTGATTTGCGCACAAAACATACACACATCGGTAAGTTTCGTGTTCCCAATCATAGTCACATAAAGAACTGGGGAATATTCTTCATGCCGGCTTATATCATGGGGTATTATATATTATAAAACGACATATTGTTTACTTACCGAACTATCTTTCATGATAATACGCTTATGATTAATCAACAAGCCTTCTAATGGTTTAATTACTCGTCGAAGCATTGATTCGTCTTTATGATTCTCATATAAATACATTGCATCGAGCACATCATGCATAGTCACCATACCATCACGTTCCGATTGTATACCGGAGCGTACACGTCTCAGTTCCAGCATTTGACCACCTACTCCTAGCACTAGACCCAAGTGTACACACATGGTACGTATGTATGAACCAGCCTCACAACTAACCCAAAAAACACCTTTAATTTTACAAGCAAACAAAAAAAGTTTATTTGAAAAAAATTCGTGTATTTTCGACTGCATCCGCAGTGCAAAAAATCTTTTAATGTCGCATTCTTCATTTTCTTTTTGTTTTAATACAGAAAATATACTATTGAAAAAATAAAACATTTCTTTGATTCAAGCAAGAAACGTTGAACTTTTTGGACAAATGCTTTAAATATTTTTTAATTTAATCTATAAAATTATCACTTACCCATTTGACGCTTTTCATCGTAGTCCAACAATTTGCTATCATAGACAGTACGCACTCGCAACTGGCGTTTAACAGCTGAAATAAGTGGTGGACGTTGGAATAGTGCTCCACGCAATTTCTCTAAACCCTGACGTACTTTTGCAACCGATTCTACTGGGCTATGCAATTTAAATACAGCTACGTACTCCTTTCCCGCGCTCTGCTGTGATTTTACAAGTCGTGTCGCACGATCAATACAAACAATCAGGCAGCCTGAGAACATACATATATGGTTTTATTACAAAATATAATACTTATCAACAATCAATACTATAATGGTACGATTGTATATCTTATATCGGATTTATGAATTTTTAATTTAAAAAAATATTTATTTTAGTTTTATTCGCTAGATTTGGGAAAGCACTTCCGCAATTAGAAGCATATTTATAACCTCTAAATTGATTGAATATTTATTCTAACCTAAAACTGTTGATGTGCCATTCTTACCTGTTACTTTCGGATCGAGCGTGCCAGAATGCCCAGTTTTTTCGCATTTTAGAATCTTCTTTATCCATGCTACAATCTCGTGTGAGCTAGGATTTGATGGTTTATCCACATTGATATATCCAGATTTAATATATTCCCTAATGTCGCGGTTAAGAGGTGACGCTCCATTTGCCAATGGCGTGTAGTGATTTGTGCGCACATTTAATTTATCAAAATTCTTTAATAAAAGTGGCCATTGTGACGTATCGAGCACAGCAGCTTTTGAAGAAGGCTTCACGGCAAATTCACATGACTTTTGAAGCTCACCAACGTCAGTATCTACTGGCTCCTGTTTAATTTTCTTTTTCTTCTTTTCCTTTGTTACTATAATTAGACGAAATAAAATAAATTCAAATAATTAACACCCGCGCAAGCGAAGAAATTTATATTAAAGCTATCAAAATCAAACGAAGTTAATAAAGAGACTCTTACCAACTTCAGCCATTTTAGATCACTATTTAATTTATATTATTTCAAACACGACACCTATCTTCACTTCCTCAAACGTCCACGCGCCACGGCATGAGGTTAGTAAAAGACCAACACTCTGACATATCTTTCGATGCACGTGTTTTGGACGTTTTTGACATGCTCTTGCGGAAAAAATTGTAAACTTTAGATAGCAATTTGTGCAAAGAATATCAGCAAGAATTGAAAGTAGAAATAACAGAAAAATTGCGTCAAAATTCATATAGGCCAAGTGCGAGTTCGAGTAAATTGATGGTAAATTGAGTGAAATAGTATATAATGTCGTTATGACAACGAATGTTGGTATTTACCAGAATTTCCAGTACGGTAAATTAGATAAAAATTAGGTTAATTGGTTGTTGCCATTGTGAAAATTTTATAAAATGTTTAATAAATTAATAAATTTATTTGAAAAGTTTTAAACAGAAATAATACATAAATGCAGTAAATATATAAATAAATATTTAGATAAGTGCAGTGCAAAAAATCCCTAGGAAATTTCAATTTACTTTATCTCATTTTATTCAAACTCGCACACGGCTCTAAAATTATTTTAATGGTTATGTTGCGTACATATTTTCTAATTAACAACACTTTAGACATTTTATGAAGTGTGTACTGGTAATTTCATATAAGAACACGTGCACTTATCAAATTCAAGCACGTTACTAGTTACGTGAATTGTAGCCCGTTGAAGCAGCACCTTCAATTGCATTTCATAGAATTTATTCCAACACATCATATAATAAAGGTGCAAACACACCAAAGCCAAATTTTGCGTATGAATAAATATTCACAGATAATCGTAACTGCAAAAGCTCTTTCTTTCGCAAGCGTTTGCTTTGGTGTGGATGCACCTTAAGATGAAATTCGAATACCAATATATGACATGCAATTGTTGTTGTACATATACTGCAATACTAAAATTACTGTTATTTAAAACCAGGGTTCTATTTGAAGTTTACAAGAATTAAACAATGAACATCTTCAATGAAAGAATTAAACAGACATTAAAAATATCTAAAACTATTCTGGCATTTGACATATGTTATTTGTTTACGTTTTGTATCGGTATATATCACATTCACACTGTCTTACTTAAGCGGTTTTGCTCATTATAGCCACAATTGAGAATAATTTATCACCCACAAATCTTTCATATAAATAAGTTTATTATCAATAAATCAGCTCATTTACGGCGAAAAATCTCGAATGTGCAACCCTTAAAAATAAATTTCTCACAAGGGAAATGACACGAAATTTGAAATATGTGTCATATATCAAATGTAAAACGTAAACAAACAAGAGCTGAGTTGTAAGCAAAGGCGCTGAGGAAGTAAATATTTAATAAAATACTTATTAAATATTTAAAATATTTACTTATTAAAATATTTAAATTATTTATAAGAAATGTGTTTATTAATTGAATATGGATTTGATATACAAAGTTTATATATTAATTATAAATTTAAATTTTTTGTGTTGTATATTATTAAATGAAATTGATAAAAGTTTTTTCAGTTGCATAAATGAGGTCATTATATTGTGAATTAATATAAATGAGCTAGTGCCTAAATGAGACAGGATAAATGTACTATTAGATATATAAAAAATGGGTGGAAACCGCATTGGTTGAGGTTGGCGATGGGCATATCTTGAAACTGCGTAGTATAAAACGAAATACTCCAATAAGTGTTAAATTTGTAAAATGCAATTAAAACAAAAAAAATTGACGTACCGTTAATTACAATCAAAATGCTTAGCTTGAAGATCTATTTATATTAATTCTGTTTTTTAGTTTTGTAAGCACATATTTGATTAAATTCACGTACAATGTAAAATCCGTCAAAAAAACTATTTAACAGATTGCATCAATAATGCTAAAATAACAACAAAAAATTTAATGACGCGCCATATGATGCCCGCGTAGGAATGTAAAAATTGCATTTACGATTTGCCGCTAGATAATATGTTTTATTTTTTTAATTCGTGCATTCAGTCTAAGAATTTTTAATTTTAATTTTTCAATTTAACATAAAATTGCTTAGTTCAGTGGAATTTTTCAAAATTCATTAACAAATCAATTATCGTTTTATTATTCTTTCTATCTTTCTTATACTCTCTTCATGTACTTCTATAAATTTTAAACTATTTATTCTCCACAATTTTCACATTTCTAATACTTTTTAATTTTGATTGAATTTTTGTTTACAATCTTTTGACATATGATTGGAAAATTCGTTAACATTTTCTATGAAGGTTCACAATAGTTCGCTCATTGCATTGATAACATTTTTTTCTAGTCGCTAGAGAAAGTAGTATTGTTGCATTATTTTATTAATTTTTATAATTATTATAATTGATGAATATATGTAATATCTATTTCTAAAAACTTTCTAATTAGTTTCTTAAATATTTCTGTTTGAGTACGACTTTACATATGCCAACTGTCAAAACACAGTGGTGACAACTCAAGATAAAATCGATGCCGCCAAATAGAAAAATTTCTGAACAGAAAAACGAAGTTCACAGCAAAGCAGCGTTTGTCAGGTTTGTACGACGCGGAGAAGTTGTAGTTGTGTTGTGTATAGTTTTTTGTTAACCTTGTTTAAACCGTTTTTTTTAAATCATTTTTAATCTGTAATAAGTTCATGATATTTAAGTATTAAAAATAACAATTGTGATCGTTTTTAAATAGAAAACTAACGGAAAACGAAGTTTACAATCCAACGGCGTGTGTAAAGCAGCGCGTTGCAAGTAAATTGTTGAAATTTTGTTGTGAACAATTAATATTTACGTACTTTAATTTTGTACTTTCCACTCTATACTATTTCAGATCTGTAATAATTGTATATTATCTAAGTACTTTAATAAAGCCACATTAGAAGTGAATATTCTGATTGTTGCCGAGAGTAAAAAATATTTACTTCGCAAAGGAAAAAGAACCTTGGTTCTTAATATATTTGTTTTGTATTTTAAAGTACAGAAATCTTGTATTGGCGAAAGTATAAATTAAACGCCATGCCGCGTACCAAAATATCCAAGACAACAAAGCGCAACCGTGAAGCTGCTCATCGTGAAGAAAAAATTCGTGATTATGAATCATCGGTGGATTCGGGACTGATAGCTATAGATACAAAGGGAATGGAGTTTGTTAGTGATCTAGAGAATGCCATGAAAATGCTTATAGATCGTACAAGTCGCCAGTTATTGAAAATGAAGTTTGGAGATTTTATGGCCTTGGTAAAAAATAATTACGCTTTTTCGTAAAATATTTATATATTTTTATAAAATATTTATCTTGTAGAATCTGAAATCTTTCAATGATTATTCCGAAAATACCAGTTCACTTGAAAATATAAATGCATCAAAATCCATGTGCAATAGCGCCACGCAAATGCGGACTTTAAAAGTGCCCAGTATGAATGACGAAGGTAAATTAAAGAATTTGTACTTAACAAATAACATAAACACTAAACTTGCACTCATTTCACTTAATAATTCATGCACACTCTATTAATAAAGTAAAAGCTAAATTATTTTCTTTTTTTAAATAATATTGGATGGGTGTTCACGCTTCATTTTTCTTCTGCATTTCTTGAATAATTACATAACAATACATAACAAAATTATGACTGGTAGAGGGCTATTTTACAGA
Organism: Teleopsis dalmanni; assembly: GCF_002237135.1. Classification (NCBI taxonomy): domain Eukaryota; kingdom Metazoa; phylum Arthropoda; class Insecta; order Diptera; family Diopsidae; genus Teleopsis; species Teleopsis dalmanni. Next base: position 2,100,494 of record NC_051847.1, on the reverse strand, counting down.
GGACAGCACACGCAGTAGTTATCTTGGAACTGGTGCATTAACTGCTTATTTGAGCGTTCCTCGTAATACATTACAGCAGCAAAATTCGCAGCGCGGTCGTACACCCGGTCCACTAAGCTCAGCGCGTGCTCGTAAGCCTCGACGATCTCGCTCAGCCTGTAATATGCAGGGTTCAGCTATTAAGCCGAAGTTGAGCGCAATGTCAGATCATGCATCTCGCAGTAAAATGCGTACGCCAATAGCATCACGTTCGAAAGCATTAAGCGCCGATCGCACAGTTAACTCCTACCAATCACCAAAGTCACCGCCTACAGCATTTATGCGCTGGCCAAAACCGGGAGAAATGGTGTTATCCGTCTGCGGAAGTCCAGTAGTAGCGCAAGTGTTAGTATATCAATATCAATTTAGTGTGAAAGTTTTACTTTAATCGTTTAAATGTATTTTTGTTACAGTATGCCAGATAAGTTTGCCAATGTCAATATTCCAGTAAAAAATGGCGTACTGTCTTTGCGGCCCAAAAAATTAAATGAACTGAAACCAGACATTGTGGAAGCAATTGATCCTGAAACGCTTGATCAAATTAAGACACTTCACGCAAATCTTAACGTTATAATGAATATGGCAAACAAAGCCATGAAATAAGATTTTGCCAAATATTTTTCTATTTTTTCTAATAACATTTTTTTGTTAATTTATATTCTAGTAATTATAATATTAACTTATTTTAATGCGTTCTATTTTTTTAGTCAAATAAATAACATTATAATTATGAAAATTGCTTAAACTAAGAAATGTATTAAATATGCAATATACGTAAAATAATCTTTATTAGAATTTGTAACAAAGTACTTGGTAAATACCACACAAATATAAATTAATTCTAAAATGAAATATATTGGAGCTATGTACCACAGTTTGAAATCGATAATGAATAAAGTTTTGTGAAAATATTGGTATTTTATTAAACTGTTAAGAGAGTTCAATGTTAAGGAAAGCTTCAGGATTCCAGATCAAAAAGTAATTGTTGCATGCATGAGTATATAGAATATATACCAAAATAAAGATGGATATTGTATGAAGAAATTATATATATCATGTTGTTAAACCAAAAATATATTTATATGCTTTATTAAAACAGCTAATTGGAGACATGTTTGTTGGGCTTATAGTCATATTCATAAAACTATTCTTCTTCAGTTCCTGAAGAGAAGTCATTTTGTTTCTCTGAGCTTTCAGTGCACAATATTTTTTGTGTTGCATTCTGGTTTTTTGTTGTCAAAGAGTTTACAAACGTTTTAAGGGCTTATCTATGTTGTTGCTCTTTTTTTTCATATAATGACGTAACTTTCGGTAATACAGTAGGTTTATGTCCATATATAGATGTTATTGTGACGTAGTTATATATTATTTTTCAAAGAATTTGTTAATTGTAAACTTAAAAGGATGACAGAAAATTCTGAGCTTATCAATTTAAATTTTATTAATTTGCCTTGATAGATGTTTAAACATTAGTAGTTAAATAATCCACATCTATTTCTAAGATGCTTCAATTCTAAATTGAAAAATTTTTTCTTGTTTCGTTATAATAAAGAATAAATTTACATTTAAATCAACTTATTTTTATATTTTGTAGTTATGTTAATTTTGATAAAAGTTTGTATTTAAAAAAATATGTACAGCATTTTTACAAAAAAAAATTGTTTCAGGTTCTACCGAGATTTGAACTCGGATCGCTGGATTCAAAGTCCAGAGTGCTAACCATTACACCATAGAACCGTCTTGGTGGGGGTTGTCAACATTACAAACAGATAAAACAGAACTAATTCACAATTAAAATATTCACAATTGACTTCTTCCTAAATTCATATTTTTAAACAAACTTTAGCAATAGACAATTCGCATCATATCAGCAAAAATAAGTTCTATATAATGAGTGCTCTTTAACTACAGCAATTTCTTTTGGACAGTGGATTAAAAATATGTATATATTTTAAATAGTAATTTGATTTTAACTTTTATAATATAAATAATTTTATTTTAAAATAGTTGTTAGTTGACTTTTTTTATTATATTTAATTGATAAAAAGATTGATGTAAATAATCAATAGAAGATTGATCAGTATTTATCCGTGTTTTTAGTTTTATATATGTAGTAATATATAGAAGTTTGTTTAATCTTAGTTTTAAATACCAAACATAAATAAAATAAAATTTTAATTAAATATTTAAAACAAGTTACTTATAATAAAGAATTTGTGAAATTATTCAAAATAACAACGATTTTAACGAATTCTGTGCAATATCTTAAATCTGAGTGACTTAGTTTAACTCTTGAATTGGCGATAATTGTAAACACCAATTCATTCAACGATTCATTCTTCATTGACTTACACTTAATTAAATATTAAGACAGAATCCTTTCTTCATGTGTTCTGCATATTCCTGCACAGCTAACTAAAAAACAGACTATACCTGAGCAATGGAACACGGGTATTTTAGTAAAATTATAAAAAAAGTAACATTTCCAAATGTAATAACTTTCGAAGAATTTCACTATTAACAATATCTAACCAAACTATTTCAAGGGATAATCTTAAACAAAATCTCTACGTGTTAGGCATATTCGACACTTGAAAAGCTTGTGTAGTAAAAAGCATCGAAGATCATTAGTACAAAACAAATAAACGTTTTATACACATACAGAAATTGTGTAATATGGATCGATTAAATGCTGTGACATACAGAGTGATATAAGCAGACAGTATGTTCAATGAAACTTGCAGGGCAGCATGATGGAGGTTTTGATGTTAATCATCAAACACCATGTTAAATATTCATAAATAAATAAATATATAAAATAATATTATATTAAAATAATCGTAATATTTTATTTTAATTTTTTATTCACTGAGGAGTTGCGTTAATGAACAGTGTCAGTTTTTAGCACTCATTTTTGTGTTATGTACATACATCCATATATACACGCATAAATATTTTGTCCTATATTCTGCAGTATTCCCATACTTTGCATAATTTTGCTAAACAAAATACTTGCAAAAAATAAAAATAATTACAATTTTCAAGTAATAACTTGAAAATAATAATTTTTTTTATACAATATAAAATACTAAAACCAAAGAATACGTTTTTTTAACTAAAATGATTGAAGATCATCGCGATGTATCCCGTTTGAATAATAATTTTGACAGCATGGAGGCATATGGTTCTATGGTGTAATGGTTAGCACTCTGGACTTTGAATCCAGCGATCCGAGTTCAAATCTCGGTAGAACCTGCGAAAGCATTAAATTTTTTGCTTAGTATGAAAATGAATGAATTTATATTTTAGAACTTTTTTACTCGCTGAGTCTATAGGAAATATTTAATAATAAATCAAATAAGAGTACTAAAAACAGGAAAAATTCAGTGATGCATACAAGAATCGGTAAAATATTTAATGTGGTCTTCAAGGTCCAGTACCATATCTTCGACAAAATAATATCCTTAAAAACAAAAAACATTTCCGACTGGTTGCTACCAAGTCGTGGACAGGTTGTTGAAAAATACTGATTTAGTGCATTACTCAATCCATTATTGCTTAATAACAGCATCCATTTTAATACGAACCGTAATAATAAATATTAATATTTAATAATTATTTTAATGCTACATAAAGGATTTTAATTTACCCATTAACTTACCCCTGATATCACAATATTTACATATTTAGTCTGCATTTCAATTATTTTTCTAAGACAAGAGTCGGTACCTTATTAATAGACATAATATTATAATTAATTTATAATAATATTAATTTTGAATTATGTTGACTGATTTTTTGAATTCTTTATTACTTAAAAAAAGCCCAGATTATTAGTAGCAGTTGATAGTGGTAAGAGATATTGAAATACTCTATAAACTCAATGCTTTACCGATTATTGTTCATTTCGTTTGGTATTATATATGTATATGAAATTTGGATATCTTCCTCTTCCTTGCATATACAAAAATTTTTAAATATAGATTGTAAGGATAGCAGCAGACTTCAAAAGTCATTTATATTATTTTAATTTTAAATATGAAATTTAAGAGGAATATCTGAAAGACCCCAGTATTTTGGGATCGAGCGAATGTAGGGTTCTATGGTGTAATGGTTAGCACTCTGGACTTTGAATCCAGCGATCCGAGTTCAAATCTCGGTAGAACCTAGCGAAAGCGAATTTTTTGATTAATACGTCATTAATGGCGAGCAGCAAATCACTATGATGAAAACGACTGTGGTGTCCTTCGGTTAAGCTTTTCAAAGTGAGAAAAGCAAAAAAAAAATGGTTGTCAATGGTTGTTGTAACCATTGATAAATTTAATTATATTTGAATATGTTTTCAATGTTTGCGTCAAACATACTTGACATGACACATTTACCATTGAAGATGTCTTATTTTACTAATTCGAAAAAAATATTTTTAGTGGCAGTATCACTAGCATTTAACTAGTGATATATAGAATAGTGGATGGAATTTAATTTGTTGTTATTGTATTGTAACAACAGTTGTAAATTGTTTTATTCGAATTCGAATAATTCGAATTTTGTGTTTGCTCGATACTAAGCACACACACGTCAAATTTAACTCTCATGTTGTTTGTATGCATCAATTTCTTATCAGTTTGAACTTTTGATTCTTCCCGAACTGCAAATTGATATATGTAGTTTTTATATTACCAACATCGATAACTAGTAACTATAAGTAGACCAAATGGAGCGTTTACTTAATAATGGTTTGATGTCAAAATTTCCAACTTTAAATCTCGGTATCTGGAAAACTTAGTTATATCGACAATATAACAAAAAGTAAAAATTTACTCATAATATGTGACTTCACTTAAATCAGTTGTCAGTTGGTTGGCGCACAATGCAGGTACTTTTACTGCCAATATAGGACCCATACACAATTCTGATTTTTTAATACAATAATAAAAAAAAATGCTTTAAAAAATTTAATTGTTATATATATGTATTTTTTATTTTTTTACTGCATATGTGGATTGCAATGCTAATAAATCAAATTACTTCAAGTACTTCTCGTCCGTCCGCAAAGTGAGGTAACAATTGTCGGTACTATTATAGCATTCGATTCAATTTTTATCGTTACCGGTTTATACAACCATCAACCGTCGTCAGTCGAAAAATATAGCTAGGGGATTCATGCGCTTTATAATCATATACGTCTTAGAGTGTTTTCATACATTTAGTTACTTTTGTGAAACCTATTTATTTGAATAGAATAATGCTTAAATTTCTGTTAATTTATTTTTAAACCGAGTGTTCCATTTATCATAGATCAGTCAGAGCAAATACTTGTACAAGTATTCTGCGTTCTATTCCAAAAGCTCTAAATATATCTAGTCAACTTTGGCCCAGTCTGCTATTGGAACAGGGCATTATTATGTGAAATGGGCATTTTTGGATTGTATGAAAATTTAAAAGTACGTTTGGAAAAAACTGCTTTTATCGACGGCAACTCAACAAGGTTCTATGGTGTAATGGTTAGCACTCTGGACTTTGAATCCAGCGATCCGAGTTCAAATCTCGGTAGAACCTGAATAACTTTTTTTCAAATTATACTTTTTTTATTAACAAATAAAACATAGTATGTATTCGTTTCTTGCTCATATTTATTTATTCATTCTCCCGCTAATATTTAAATAAATTTTCAATTAGATTTTGATTTTGCACCATTTTTGTCATTCTTGTAAACTATTTTATTTTTGAAAATAGTTCAAACCGAAATTGATTGATTTATGTGCTTTGGTTTAGGTTCACTTTATTTGTTAAGGATTAAAATAAAATTTCGTGATTTCTTTTTAAATATTTATTATAAGTTGTCAAATAATTTTTGTTGTTAGTAAACTTAAAACTAATTTGAAATGCTTTTAGATTAGTATTAATTTTACGTGTGATTTATTTTGTTGTTAAATGTTAACTTAAATATTTCAATATTTCAAAATTTTTATTTTTGCTCACTTTTGATTGAATTTTAATGTTTCATCGTTTGTTTTATTAAAATACATAATCATACAAAATTAATATTACATATATATTTAGTTGATCTTTTTAAATTATTTTATTTTTATATTAATTATTTGCAATGTTTTTTTAATTTTTTGTTTTGTGTATATTTTTTCTAATTAAAAAAATAATTTGGCTTTTAAGTATTTTTCAAAAATAAATTTTTGCATTGTTTCGTTTCAAAAAATCTTATAAATCTTACTATTGATGTTAACTAAAGACGAGTAGTCGTTGCTGCTTTTTATGGCCGGTTTTTGGCCATTATTGCGAAAATCTTTCAGCCAGGCACAATCTATTTTTCATTTCATTAGTTTTGCTATTAATTAAAAGAATGAAGAAATTTTCTGAATTATTACAAAAAACATCTATCACCTTTTACTTTAGCAACTCTTAGATGCTTTCTTCGTCAGGCGACAGTTCTACTTTATAAATTATTCTGTAGTATTTTAACGTACTATTATAGACCAGTATTTCTCTACGCGTGCACTTCAAGAGAACAATGAAGAATTAGCCTTAAATACATTCTGTTGGATTTCAAACTAAGACGTTTCGAGTTTTTGAAAACCTTATGTGAGACGTACTCACAGTTATAGATGATTTGGATTCTCTCGACATTTAATTGTTTTTAATAAAGAACATTTTTTTCAAAACGGGTTTTTTATTGGGTGTTTTTTTTTTGAAGTTAGTAAATACTTTATACAAACATTTTCATTTTTAATTTTTTAGTGCTGTTAGCTGTTAATTTAATTCTTGTTTGATTTAATGTAAACTGAATTCAGTTAAGTAGGACAGAGCATGATATGCTATTGGATATTTGAAAAGTATAATTTTATTACTTACTTGACGATGGTGACAATTTACTAATTAAATATTCTTAGCATGATTGACTGAATTTGAATTGTTTTTTTTAGTAGTTGAGCTGCAAAACTTTACTGAATGAATGATTTCTTTTTGAACCATAATAACAAATGTATCATATATACATTCAACAAATACCACAGCAAAAATTAAAATAGGACTAATTCATTTTAATCTGTGATAAATATTCTTGGTATATCAAAATTTATTTATTTGTTGCAAATCAATTTTACTATAATTTTTTTAGATGGCCTATTGAAATCTAATATATTATTAATTTATAATAGAAGTTTTACCAGGTTTCAATATTGTTTGGCGAACAGGTGTGGTTTGTCGCTAGGCAGCAGTATATATATTGACATTCAATATATTTTAATTTTTATCCGTCGTACTTAGCAGTCATGTCTTGTTAATGCATTTATTATGTATTTTCTATTGGTTACGACTACTGGAACCTTTATTAAGTCGTCATAAGTTGCGACAATGACAGAAACCCATAATTACATGACGAAATTGGACTTATACACAATTTGTAGATTTTATGTTTAGAATATGAACTGAATGATGTCTGAAACTCAAATGAATAAAGCATCAATTAAATTATACCAATTATATTAATCATATCTGTTATATTGTATAGATTGGGAGGCGATTTCGATGTAACACGTACCGATTGCAACGAGTACTCGTATCTTGCTTATGTAGAATTTGCATACATAATCTTAAAGATATAAACTTAAAAATATATAATTGATTCTTGTTTTTAACTTAGTTTTGACCTTTTTTTTTTGAAAATTATTATGTATAATGGATTTATTTACTTTTTTAGAAATTAGTAGCTCCTTAAAGATCACCAAAGTTACAATATATTTCCCATATTTCGTTACATTAATTATTATTTTTAAGGTTTTTTTTTTCAAGATGTTTGTTTCATTATATTAAGTATAACTTAACTCTAAGTTTCAAAGATATAAATTTTTTTTAATCTTATTCCCGGCATACATATATGCGCAAAATTGTTTTAAAAAGTACACTGCGCAAAATTTTAAGTTATTTTTATCTTAGATTATAGATATTAATATTTTGCTACTTTTACATATTCATTGTTAAAAGCAGTCATTTTACATATAAGCGACATTCATATTTCATAAAATTACAATAATTAACATTTCTTCATATGTTTCATTAACGGATATTATTTACGGATATTGAAATGTTCTAGAAAATGATATGAGTGTAATTTTTTATATTGAATTTTTAAACCAAAAATAAAAAAACAATTTTATTTTAATTTTTTATGGAATAAGTAGCAAATTATATTTACATAAAATTATTTTAAATTATTATTATAAACAAGAAGACTTAAATTAATTTGGCTTAAAATTCTTTTCAGTGGAAGAAAAAATTGCTTGGAGTTTTTATGATAACCAATGAGAAACTTATGAATAATGAGCATGAGGTGCTTTGCAGAACAGAACCGATAATATTTAAAATAGAATATTTCAATTTACATATTTATTTTGAAAATATCAAAACCTTTAAAACATATATCACTCTATTAAATACTTGAAGCCAATTACTTTCATTAGGAAAAAGAATGTTTCGTACATATTAATTGAATCTCATCCTTCCCTTTTGGCTTCAAAATCTACTTATATCAAAATTTTATACGATAAACAATGTCGAAGAACTCTTTATTAAAATTGCAATTAACAAAGAAGTTACTATTTTTAAAACTATATAAAAGTGAGTTTAAATATTACTAAATCTTTTTGTTTTAATTGTTCGAATTAAAGAAAGTTCAGCTTATTTAATTGAGTACAAGAAAGCCTAAAAACGGTTACTTTGTATGCATTATAATTCTCACATTGATTGATTGACATTGGAATTAAAAGTCTAGCATGGAAATAACCGCTTGTCAAATGTGTGTTAAGTTTAAACTTATATTATATTATATAATAATATTTAATTCGATTTGAGTTTTTAAAGCATATTTTTTATCATTTCGATTAGACTTAAACAAAACTACGCTAGCATCTTTTGTAGCCGTTATAAATTGTTTTTAGTATTACTTTTAACTTTTAAGCATTAATATTCTTATATTTTTTATATTCAACAACATTGAGGAAACCTTTAATTTAATTTTTTTTTATGTTAATGTACATATTATTTATATACTCGTATATTTAAATCACACAAATTTTACATTTACTTTGCAATCGATTTATTATATTTGTTAAAGCTGCACTTTTACTTTAAAAATTTTATTTACTAGCAATCGTCACTTTCTAGATAAATTTTTTCTTTAATTGCAAAAAATACAAATACAAATACAAATAAAAATAAAAAGGAAAACTGTTTAAAAATTCTTGAGCTTAAATTTATATATAATTTTCATAAGCGTTAAAATTCTATAATGTAATTTCAAATAATTTATATATGTTATTTAGAGTAATCGATTTTTCATTTTTACAATTAAGCATATATGATTTAACTGAACCTAATTTTATATTCGTAGTTTATTTATTGCTTTTGTGATTAATATATTAAGAAAGAAATTTATGTACTCTAATTAAATAACACATGTAACCAGTATACAGAATTTGAACCAGATGCATTGGCAATAAACTACTTAGGAGGGCTGTAATATTTAACTCTTAGAACCCAAAGAGAATGGACTTAACAAGTTGGAAATATTACCGCTAAATGTTTACATACATTATTTTTTGCTTATTTTTTGATACTGTCTACACATTATTTTAATAAGTTAGTCTCTAATTTGGGTCGCTTTAAGTTTGGTTTAAGTGAATAGTCTTATATATAATAGAAAATGTATATCCTAGCCAAACAGCATTGAATTAGTATTAATATAGGTATGTATATGGTATTGTTTGCTTCATTTGGCTCAAAAAGTTAGGAAATTAGTAGTAATCCATCCAATTACCCATATGTAGGTATCCTCAATTATGAATATGAGATAAGAGTCGTTTCAGTTGCATTTACTATAATACGTTATTAAAATTATAATAATTTTATAAAATAAATTCATTATGTTTAAGTTAGCGTCTTTCACTCCTAATAAAACTGAATAATTTATCTTTCCAAACCTTCATATGTATCGTACTAAGATACAGTCTCTTATAAAACACTAAGAGAATGAGTGATTATGTCCAGCGTACGCTTAAAATACGGTCTATTGATACAGCAGTTGAAGACTCTTTAGTGTCACGACTGTGTAGGTTAACGTGATACATTGCTCAACTTCATTTTTGACATTTCTAACTAATATACCTAGCTACTGTACTTTAATCGTGCGTTAGGTATTAACGCAGCGTTATGGTAGCATCCTCTTCTCTACACTCAAGACTGTTTTGGATAAAGGTGCGATAAGAGCGTGGGTGTATCCTAATTGAAATTATTCTGAACCGAGGAACAAGCTCTTGGTCACTTCAATAGGTTAGAGTCAAATACCGATAGGGCTCATATAAGTATGTGCCTTCTGCTTGCCGCTCCTTCCGTTTAAGCAATTTTTATTGCAAATGCAAAATTTTCAAAAGTTGCTTAAATTTGTTTTCATATTGTTTTTTTTTAATATTTTTTTCATAAATATTAGCATAGTTTCTGTTATAATATTTCTATATAAAAGTTTCACAAACACATACAAGCAATATTATTGAAGTTTCGTTTTCTTTAAGTTTTTTTTTTATTTTATTTTTATAAAATTAAAATAGTTTTTATAATTTGTTTGTAGATTGTAGATTTTCTCTCAATTTTCCTAACACAATTTACTTATTAAATAATAAAATAAAGTTATGTATTATAAATAAAAGTTTTAAATTTATATCCCTTGTGTACATTTTTTTCATTATTTCATAAATTAATAAAATATGTTATTTGTAACTTATAACTAATTTTTTGTATTAAAACTTTTTTGATCTTTATTGTTAGAATTTAAAATATAATTTCTATTGGACTTTGTTGTTAACACAAACTATATAGGTGTTCAGTTTACTCAAATCTAAAATTACGCTACAATTAAAAATTATGTTTTTCAAATAACATATATGACAAATCCTAAATTGTGAGCTTGTCATTGTTATTTAATACGTGTGTAAGTGTTGAACATATGTATATCCAAAGTGGTCTTTTGTGTCTTGAATTATTAGGCTGGGTATTATGTCTATTGGCGTTTTCAATTGGTAAATCTGGATTTACTCTCGATCTATCAAATTTTGTTGTTCAATCGATCAACAACTTTTTTAAAGCAATCTAACATTTTCTTAGTCGTGTTAGTAGACATTTACATTTTTTACGAAAACATATATCGAGTCAAATCACAGTGTAATTTCAGTGTAATCTTGCTACTCTCGAAAAAACATTTAGAGTGTTATAAATTAATCTCAAGTGTTATACATTTTACCCCAGATTTATCAATTGAAGATAAAATTGCACTAAAAGTGCATTAAAAGAGCATCTCGATTAAAAGAATTACTCCGAATTTATCAATCGAAAAACGCCATATGTAAACTTATAATAAAATTATTTTAATTATTTAAATAAGAATAATAAAATGATATAAATAATGTTAACTTTTACTGTGTCATTGGAGTTTATTTGAAACGTTTAGAATTTTCAAAACATTTTGGATTGTGGTAGTGACTTCAAATTATAATTAAAACAATTGAAATGGGGAAATAAAATTTGTGGTGTTGAATTGTTGGAGATATGTATTATTCTTTTAATTCATATTAATTAATAGAGCATAAAAATATATGTTCATATATCTGATTGTTTATGAAAACATAATGTGGCATCATATCAATTAATAGGTTCAATATAAAGTTAAAATTAGATTTCGGAAGTCAAATTATTTGAGAAGCACCTAAGACATACTTTTTATATTTCCCTTTTAGTATCAGCTTTTTCACTGGAAATGTCTTCTATATAATTAACCATAAAAGTTTTGTTTTTTTTTCCACAAAAATCTTTTTTTGAAACTATTCTTAATTTTTTTATTTTTTGTGTGATTTGATGTTGTTAGCTGACATTACTACTTTTGTCTATTTTAGGTGAGAGATCACTTCAATGCCAGAAGGTTAAACACCTTCTTAAGCCGTATATATCATTGAACTTGTATTCTGATAACTTTCCAAATATAATTGACTGTTCTAACATATTATTCTGTTATTCGAAAATTTTGTTGATCGATTTGCGAGTTGCAATTATTGAAATTTTTTACTAAAATAATATAACATTCATTTTTTGATATTGATGCATATATATGTATATATTTTTCATATTTCGTATAAATGAAACATATTTCATAGTAATTTTATTATTTGAGTCTTACATTCCAAAAGACGATAACCCTATACGATAACCGCATAAACTATTCTTTGATTCCAATAAGCTTACGAAATAAACTTAAGTGTAATATAATTATTATACATGCTTATAACCAAATATTATAATTTTATGTGAACAGAAATTTAATCATACCCTTTACCAAATAAAATAACTAAACAGCATTAACAAAATTATAAAAAAATTCAAAATATACATTTAAATACATTTTTATATTCTGGAAGCATAAGTTTGTTATGGTCTTAATTCGGTCAAATTTTGCTTGATATATTGCATTAAAGATTTTGCCAAATACTTTATAATTATTATCACGTAAAAATTGTAAGTTTGAAATTAATTGTTATATTCTTTTGTTTGGCATTGGCATTGCTTTTAAACAATTTATAAGGTAGTTCTTTGGAGATCAAAAATCTTTAAAATTACAAATAAGTAAAATTAAAGTGTGATATTAAAATGATTGAATTTATATATTCGAATTTAATATTTGCGCTTCCAATCACACAGATGCAAGATTATTTATTCATTATTGATTCAAAATAATAATATATATAATTTATATATTTATGAATTACATACATTATAATTGTTTGCCTTTAAAAGTATATATATATATAAATTTTGTAATTTAAAGGCATGTATCACAATGGCCGAATTAGCATCTAAATATACTGTTTCGAACAGCTATTGGAAAATAAAACAACAAGATAAGTTGCTCTACATACTCATAATACATACATGAACCGTCGCATAAAAGTTATAAATTAAAATATACAAAATTTGACCTGCCTTAAGCAACACCAAACTTAATACTTTCGAAGATACATAACTTAAGGCTAAAGTGGCATATAATAATGAAATGTTATTTTTATCAGCATTAATGGCTCCAAAATAAAATTAATTATTAATAAAATACTTATCGCTACATAAATATGGTAATTTGTTTCATTAAGTGTGCTAATATAAAATAGTTTTCCGACTTTCAAATTATTATAACATATGTAAAATATTAATAAAACTATGATCAAACTTATATTTGTTATAGAACTAAGATTAATCCAGGATTTGTGAGGCTTTAAAATAAATTGTTTCAATATTTGCTTATAACTAAATTGCTGCTAAAATGATTTACATACAACTTACTAAATTAAAATTTTGGTTTAAGGGAGCACGTGTGGAATATGTGTACATTAAAATTTGTATAAGTTTTTGCTTTCGTGTTTTGATCTCAAGATTTCATTAAAGCTCTTTTGGTATTTGGAGTAGTATAATGGTAGGAGTAGTTGGGGAAGTACTAGGATTGTTAAAAACTTATAAATATTGTTTATTCGTATTAGTTGTCTGCATTTGAATGTCTGTTCCGCTTTTAAAATTTCAGCAGCAACAGGTATTTTATATATTATATTACTACATGCTGATATTTATACACAGATGCAAGCATAAGCGGAATAAAAAATGGGTTCAAATCGGAAACTTTGGCATGAAAAATAAAAAATCAAATTTAGTAGAACCCATTTTTCGAAACTATATGAGAGACGTACATGTGCTGTGTTTTCTTTAGAATTGAGTTTTGAGTTAATTTGTTTGCAATAATATTTACAATTAAAGGTAGCTAAGTTACAGGACTCACTATTTATATTTTTATATTAATTTTTGTATCTACTATATGGTGACCTGCTATATACTGTTTTGTATATATTTCTTATAAAAAGTTAAATAGTACAAGAGTGTTTTAAGTAACATATTAAAAATAGTCTTCATATAAAATATTGAGTATGTGTGAGTTATAAACTGCCTCATACATTGAGAATAAATCTTAAAGAGTAGAAATCTGAAAACAAACACAATTTGAGAAGTATGCCAGAGGGGACGCGGGTTGCAATGCTGGTCACCTATAAAAACTTGCAGCCAGGATTTTTAAATGCACGTTTTGAAAGCTTCAGGAAAAAGCCTAAATTAGTTATTGATGAAATGAGTAATAATAAGGCCAGAACTACGTCACAACACTAACTTAGACCTTACTAAGACAATAGATGACTTTGAAGAACTTGTCTTCTTCACAAGTAAAAAGATTGTTAAAAGTCTTTGTCTATTTATTGCCAAATGTCTATTCTCTAATTGATCAATAATATTTAATTTTGTGTCAAAAAATGGTTTAGAAGTAGTATTACGGTACATGTATTAACATGCGATCCAGGATCATCTAATGTTTTCCTGCTTTGAGGTTACTTCAGAAAAAACATTTTTTATTTCAATAATTTAGAAATGTATCAGTGAAATGCTAATAAAAATACAAACCAAATCAAAACAAAAATAATAAGGTTTCTGATTTGAAATCAAAAATCGAATTCGAAAAATCTGACTTAAAAACATGTACGCCCGTAAACATGCATATGCAGTAAAAAAACAGACAAAAACAACTAAACAAATATTTATTCCCTATATTTTCGTTAATAATAAATTCTCTTAAGCACTGATCAAATTAGCAAACAACGAAAAAAGTTATTTGAGATAATCGTTTTGCAATTCAGAACAAAAATCTTAAAGAGGATGAAGTGCTGTTTGAGTGAAAAAATGTTGCCAGCAGTAGCAACTTCATACCATAATTTTCTTGTACGCAGAGATTACTACTCTTTAAAATTTATACTCAATGCTTTATAGTTTTTTTTATATAACTTACATATTAATTACTAAAACTAAAACTGTCCTAATCTTCCTTAATATGTTTTACTTCTACTTCGGCTTGATATTCGAATTGATTTCTTCGAAATGTTGGGATTTTGGAATATTTTGCACTATTTGGACTTGTAAGATTGTTTGCACTTAAAACTACTTGTTTTTCTGTTCTTCTTTTTTTTTTTGCTTCATTTAAGCAAAGTACATAACCTTTTTCGTATCTGCATGTACAGTTATAGCTCGGGCCATAGCTCCAGGAGTACGATCTTCAGAGCAACCACTTTGGTGCGAACCTTCACCAGAATCATGTTCCTTTTCTACCAAGTGATATCTGCAAAAACATTTAATTATATATTAATTATTAACGTCAATACCAATTATTTAAACTTATTATATATTCCATAAGATACATTTTTTATGTTATGTTAATTCCAACTCCGAGTTGTGAACAGTACTTAGTCGTACATGGCTTCAACTGGCGTCAAGAATGCCATTTGTCGTATACAAGGTGAGATGAAAAAACTGCAACCAACTTCAGACTGCTGTCATTTCTAAACCGCTCGTCCCACAGCTGTCAGATTTATTCTAGTGACAGCTCATTATATTGTTTACAAGCGCACAAAAGCATTTTGGTGGGAATTTTTCAGAAAAAAAGTTATTTGTGATGGAATTCAAGCGTGATAGTGTGATTGCTTTGCATTTGGCTGGAAAACCACAAGTGGCTATCGTTAGAGCCCTCCAGCATTTAAAAGTGAATAAATGTTTTGTGTCTCGTACCATCGCTCGTTACTATGATACTGGTAGCGTAGCCCGACGTCAAGGAAGTGGACGAAAAAAAACAGCAACATCGGCAGAAATGGTTCGAAAAGTGAAGAAGCTAATTGAACGAAATCCGCGTCGCAGTGGACGAAAAATGGCTCGTGAGCTGAACATATCGCAATATGCCATTCGGCAAATATTGAAAAATGAGCTTGGACTAAAGCCATTCAAGTTCCAAAAAGTGCAAGATCTTACTGATGCGCAAAAAAAAGTTAGACTCGAAAAAGCTAAAGAGTTGCTTCGCTTGGCCGAAAGTGGTAAACTGCCGAATTTGGTTTTCTCCGATGAGAAACCATTCGTTATCCAGCAGTTTGTAAACAAACAAAATGATCGTGTTTACTTGCCAGAGAGGTCAGCTGAAAATTTGCAACTTCTGTTGGCCACCACAACTCAAAAGCCGGCCATGGTGATGGTGTGGGCCGCCATAACAGCCGATGGTCGCTCGCCGCTCGTATTCATCGACCGTGGGGTCAAAATCAATGCGCAAATCTATCGCGAAAATATTTTGGAGGGAGTTCTGAAGCCCTGGGCACGCAAACATTTCGGCCGCAGACCTTGAACATTCCAACAGGACTCAGCACTATCGCACTCAGCACGCGCCACCCAAGAATGGTTAAGAAATGAGGTTCCTCGCTTCATTTCCACCGCACAATGGCCACCAAAATCTCCGGATGCCAATCCGTTGGACTATTGTGCCTGGGGTATTTTGGAAAGCAAGGTTGGCACTAAAAAATACCAAAGTGTCGATCATCTCAAGCAAGCGCTTCGCCGAGAATGGGACAAAATACCACAGAGCCACTTTCGGGCAGCGTGTGATGGTTTCATTGGCCGTTTGAAGGCCATAGTTCGTGCCAAAGGTGGCCAATTCGAACAATTCTAAACCGATTCTCAAATTTGATGTTATTTCCGACATTTTTTGCTTTCATTCAATAAAATTTAAAAAAAATGAAAAAATTATGGCGTTTTACTTTGTTGCAGTTTTTTCATCTCACCTTGTATATCTAACAATTGTGTTTTGTGTACTCACCTAGCTCTGAAGGCAACCAGATGAGCATAATAAGCGGGTGCTGGTATTGATACAGAACGTGTGCATCGCACGTAGGTGTGGCATAATTGATATGTGAGACATTGGAGCTCATCAGAATCGAAGTGATTGTCATCCCAAAGAACATGGTAATGAGATGGTCTGCTAGTACCCTGGATAACACAAAATGTACCGTACATTATTTAAAGTTTTCATTTTAATCACATATGAAAAACTTACTTGTATACCCTGGTGACTGCAAAGATAAAAATCAAATTCTGTGGGATGTGTAATTCCGACATCCACTGTAGTTCCAGCTGGTATATTACCAGATTTACCACTTTGTTCTTTTTTCTCAGCACAAAATAGACGTGTATGATGACGTTTCTGTACGACTATAAAAGTTATACCAGGACGATATTCAGCCTCTAATTTAATGCATGCTTCACGTATAGCCGTCAATTCGTATTGTAATACATGCGGAAATTGACCTTCAGAGACACCGTCACGATATAAAATAATACGATGTGGTTTGTAGCCACCAGTTGATTTGTAGAACATAACAAGTAATTCACGCACCATACTGCTTAACTCCTGTATGATTTCTTGACGATGTTGTTGTACACGTACTGTCGCTGCATAACGTGAAGGATGAGCATCCATTGAGCCGACTACAGCAGCAATAGAAGGTTTTTTATTGTCACCAGCCGGTGGGTGAGTAACATCAGCGCCCAAAAATATTACAGGCTCGTTAAAGACTTTTGGACGTATGGAGGGTACAAGTATTGAGTTAATGCCACCTAATTTAACATTGATTTTGAGGCAAAGATTTGAGAGAGTTTGTGGTGAAGTTTTGTTCACATTTTTGGCTTGAACGCATTGTGTTGCCATGCCGAGCACAGTATCGCCAACGCGTTTTACTTCAGCTATTATTAGACAAATTATATAAATTAAATCTAAGCGTCATATTAGAAATTATATGTTTATTACCATATACTGGTGTTTTTCCGGGTAACACAACAACAACCAATTGTAATGCTACAAATGAATTCTTTAAGTATCTAAACATTGGTTCCACTTGATCAGGTCCAGTAGCATATTTACAGAAGCAAGGTTGCCCAATTATCGGCATGCCAGCATCATTCGAGATCTTTTGTAATTGTTGGGTGAAATTTCGTAGAGCATCTTCACGCACCGTGCGCTGTGGTGCAAAGCAAGCTATGGCCCAAACACGTATCTCTACGCCAGTAAAAAACTGCTTACCGCGCATATCCCATACTCCTTGATTGGGTGACGCTAAACTGACTTTGTTTTGAGGCGGAAATAGTTGCTATTTTAAAAATTAATGAGAAGTGAATTAATAACAAGATATATATTATTTAGAAATTGAAATAGAACTATATAATAACACTGAGTAGTTGTTTAATCCTTTTCACTCACCTGTCCTGTCATGCTTGATACACGACCACCATACTGCAGCTTTGGAGGTGGTAGCACACGACCACGTACTTCCATCATAGAATTTGAAATAGTCAAACCAAATTCTTGCACATAAGAATCATTGTTAAAATCAGCACGTTTCACTAATGTATTGATTTCACGCTCTCGGTCAGGAGCTGACCTCGCTGTAGCTTTGATCATAGTAGAAGTTTGCATATCAGTGAGTTTTTTGATGCAACGCTGACCTGCAACTATATTGCAAACTTCCAACGGCAAGTAAGTGTGTTTGTGCTCTTGGCCTACTTGTAAGCACGGTAAATGTGGATAGCGCAGTTTTATACGATATTTATCGAGGAAGTACTTTGCAACTGTGCATTCAACTGTTTGTCCGTTCTCCAGCTGTAAAGGAAATCTAAAATACAAAATATATATTAAAAATTGTTAAATATAATAAACATAAATAATGAAAAATATATTTAAATCTTACGATTGCATTTGTGCCGGTCGACGTGTTACATTGCAAACACGATATTTCCTACGCATTTGCCCACAATGGGTTATTTCTATTTTGAGTCCCTTAATTTCTTTAGTAAATTTAACACGCTGTGAGTCGGTAAGTGGTTTACGTTGTTCGTTTATGTCTCTGATATCGAGAACTTCACACATAAAATCGATTACGGGTTGAGCTTTATAAAAAGCGGTAGCAGACACTGAAATGTATATGTATATATAAAGATACTTATAAATTCGTTGGACTAAAAGCATAGGTGAAAATGTACTAACCGTCAATATTTAGCATCATTTTCCACTGCGACGGACGCACACTTTGGTGAAAACCAAACCAAACTTCACGTCCACCACCTAAAGGATGATAGTACCCATCAGGAGAACTAAAGAAACTTCTTCCGACAGGTGTATATGTCATGCTTGGCAAATGCCGCATCACTACATCAAGCGCCAATATAGCATCATAGGGTATCTGACGTGTGCGGCCTTCAAGGGCTTCCTCCAAATTAAAAAGCGATACTTGAGCCATCCATTTTATAGTAACGCGAAAAATGCGATCTTTACCCTCGCCAGGTAACGTAACTTCGAGTTCCAAGCGGTCATTACCAATAGGTAATGGATCACGTGTGTATAAATTATTTCGACCATCAAAGACTGGCTTCAGCACACCAAATATTTTACTATATGCATGTACCATAGTTTCTATAATTTCCCGATTCACTTTTCTTGGACATTTATCCGGTTGTATATTGATGTCATAGTGATGCACATAGCCGCGTGGCATAGTGACTTGAAAATGATTGGCACGCAATACAATCGGTCGACCCTCACGTCCCAGATTTGGTCGTCGTGGACATGTAAATACTGGCAGTTCTGGTTGCGTTGTGGGCGTCGTCGCTGCAGCTGCAGTTACGGTGGCCGCAGCACCCAAAGCTGCTTGAGCAGCAGCTGCCGCTGCTGCACCGCCCACAGTGGCACTGCCAACGGCAACATTTTGTGCACTCGGGCTGGTCACTGCGGTGGGATTCACTGAAGAACCAGGTGCTGGTGGTGCTAAAATTTTAAATAATCATTTCATTAAAATTTATTTTTTAATCATTTACATAGAACAAACTATTCATTACAAAGAAAACTTTCAAACATTTTAATGCAATACAAATGATATCGTTTATTGAAATAATCAGTAAATTTTTGTATAGTGTACACTATGCTGTCAGTTTGGGGGAGATTAAGTTTCTGATAAGTCTAATACTGATATCAGGCAATAAAGAAAATTGGGACTTTTTTTAGAACTTTAATCGTTCGAAAATATTGTATTACCTACCTAAAAAGCGTTTTATTCATGTTTTTTTTTTTTTTTTTGAATTTCTAATATAAATTCAAAGATGTTAAAGATTTATTTATACTGTTATATATTAATTTAACATTATTTAGCACATTTAGCAAACGAAAAGTTATTAATATTTTATCTCTGAAATCTTACAGTTGCTTTATACTTCATAGTAAAAAATATTTCATCTTTCATGTTTCAAGTGCATCGATAATTTATTAGGAGAATCATCAGATCTCTCTGACACGTACAATCGAACAAAGTTGAAGGGAGTTATTTCATTATTATTCTGATTGCATAATAAAAAAATTTTAAGCAAACAGAATGAGTTTTTCAGTGAGATAATCATGTATTTCTATTTGCTCTAGGCAAGATTGCAGACTTGTTACTACCATATGTATCAAGGTAAAAGAATTGTCTTGACAAACGGGTAGACGGTTAACCCTATGACCTATATTTTGACTTTTACAGCATAGTGTATTATAATTTAAGTACAACAATAACAAAGCAAAAATTACTTCTACATTGAAACTTTTGATTTACTTCTTAATTAAACATGCGTTCAGTTTAACATAGGAAAAAAAGAGGTAAACGTGTCTTGAACGGTTAGAGTACTTAATGTAAATTATATTTATACATACGAATATAATTAAATTATAATCTACTTTAACAGTTTTTTAATTAAATTGATGTCTAAACTTAAAAGAAATCGAACTTAAGAACAGTATTTACAACAGTAACAGTCGAGTACTTTCAAGTGTGTTAGTTCCTTAAACAATTCCATACTTTACTTTTCCAATACATTCCAAATCATACCCAATTTCTTAGCATACAAACAAAAACAAAAATATACAATAGAAATATAAATGAATATAGTAAAATAACTCAAATTTGTTAAACTCAACACAAATAATAAAACAAAACTAATTAATTTTAACAATTTTAACAATTTTAAAAATTTTAAAAATTTTATAAATTTAATTCCGATTTTGTATAAAAATTTACATGTGAGTGTGTCGAAGCTAGTCTGCGCCTGAGAAGGGCTTTGAGGTCGAGTAGGCGAGGGAGTCCATTGTGATTCTATAAAAAGAAATTTAAAAAAACAAAATGAAAATAAAAATATAAAAAACGAAAACCAAAAAATAAATAAATGGAATGAAAAAGAAGAGATAAAAAAATAAGTGTATATAAAAAATCAACAAAAAATATGCCAATATAACAATTTGTAAAACAAAATAAATAAAATTAATTAATTAAGTGAAGAAAAAGTAAAAGTAAAATTTGTTATTTATTAATAAAATGTTGACTGTTGCTTTTTAGTTTCGATTTAAATGCGATATTTTATATATTAAGCATTGAAATTATTATTTTGCATTATGATAATATTAAATATGTTAAAATATTTCAATTTTACAATTTACAATTTTTCTTAATGTACGATAAGATAAAACCTGAACTCGTATCTGCATTCGCAGTTATATAAACTATACAGCAAGAAATGCACAGTACAATTATATACATTATATATGTATATACAGATAGATTAGCCAATATTTACCACAACCAGTCACCAAGTGAATATTGATATTAAAAGTTCTTAACGGATTCGCCCTTGAAATGTAGAATTGCCATAGAAATTTTAAAGAAATATATTCAAAGAAGTTTTAGATATACATTTGTAAAGAAAGAATCTTAGTTATAAGTGGTACTCAACAGCAGAAATTCATATACATAATCTTCAAACTTTTATGGAGTAAACAATCCAAATCTTATATAATTCAGTCGTGGAAAAACTATTTCTGGTTGACCTAATATTGGGATATTGAATCAATCCCTATTAAATTCCATTTATATCAACTTTATTATGTACAGTAATAAGAAAAAAAAAAACTTATCATGAAAACAAAAGAAAGAGTTGCATTAAGTACAGCCTTGCTCTTCCTTCAATACTTTTCCAGTCATCATAGTTAATTCTAAGTTCTCATAACTGTTTCTCATTCATTGACACCGAGTTGTCTTTAAATAAGTGTTTATTCCATCAAATCAGCTGAATCGGTGATGGTTTTTTTCGCCCGTTATCCATTCGAATTTAGTTGATAGGAGTATTAGTCGTGCTAAAAATTCAGTCCATCTTAAATTCTATAAATTCATATAAACTTATAACCCCGTATCTTAAACAGAACTTGTAGCTTTGTTCTTATTCGTTATTGTCATATTTTAAGTTTAACGAGACTAGCAATTCTTCTAATAAACACAGAATTTCACAGATTTTCAAACTTAGTATGATAAAACTATATCATCATTCTTATTTGGATTTGGATTAGAACTTTGTTATAATGTCAAGAATATTTGTCGGAATAACTGATATTGGTTGGTTCAATCCCATACAGTTAAGAAGTGATATAATGATCAGTTCAAAATGCGAATAAAGGAAAACGTGCATGACAGAAGACAAAATATTCACGAGATAATAAGTTACTGATATACGAACAAAAATTATTCAAATTCATTATTTGATATAATTAATTATTTTTAATAAAATAACTTTGGAATACTATATTTATTTAGTTTAGATCTACAGGATAAAAAATTTTATTTGAACATTCTGTGAAGCCTAGCATGTTGTTTTATTATAACAATAATCAGTAAAGAAATAATCTTAACGAAATAAATAAAACGTTTATTGATGACTCACTTTTTATTGATAGTTGTAATCAATTTCAGCTGAAATAGTCACTGAGATAGTACAGTACCTTTTGCAATAGTACAAACTTAAAACCAAATATAATTTATGAAAATGTAGTGTTTTATTCCTGAAAAAAGTCTACTAAGCTAACCGGGATGTTTCACTTTGTATTTTCCAAGACTCAGAGTTGTTGCTGCCTATACTTCAATGTTTAGAAGACTAGAGTTAACGTAAGTCCTACCAGTTTTAAAAGTCAGAGGGTGGCTGACGAACATTGCAACAAAATGAAATGCTCTATTTTGTTAAATTTAATGGATTATAAATGAAAATACGCGAAATGAACTTTAAATTATGGTTCATTATGAATGACCACCTCTAACATTAATTATGGCCTTCAAACAGCCAAACAGAAGCTATCGTATGCTGTCCGTAAATGGCTTTGCGGTATTTTGGACTATTCTCAGATTAGTGCTTGCTTCAGATGATCGACATGTTGATATTTTTTAGTGTCAACCTAACTTTTTAAAATACCCCAGACCGAGAACTCTAAAGGGTTTATATCAGTTAAACCCGATGGCTACGATGGCTACTGTGTTGATGGAATAAAACAAGGAACATTATTTTTCAGCTACTCTTGGTTGACGAGTGCTTTGTGCAATGATACTGAGTGCTGTTGGAATGTAGAACGCCTGCGATCGAAATCTCAGCATCTCGTTTTTAAACGCCTGTAGTGTGAATGAGACTGAATTTTACGATTTCATAGCAGCTTGATTGTCTGATAGTTTAAATATATTCCCATTATATATTTATATAATGTTAAAATATAAAAATATGTTTTTAAGATATATGTTTATAAATGAAAATAATACTTGGATTCGCAACGCAAGAGTCTACAGGATATATTGAAATAATTAAATTGTTTAATTGCTAAATTGCTAAACGGTTACAAAGTCAAGAATTCTAAAATTAAATGAAGTTAAAACCATTATCTCATCATTAAGTTATATTAAATTGAAACATTTTATCCATATATGGTATATGCAAGTACATAGAAGTAAAAGTATCTCTCATTTGATATTATTCAATTTGAACAATTTGAAAATTAATTGTTTTTGGAAAAGTGATTTTTATACAATAATAATTAAAAATGATCGAAATGAGAATCGCAGATACAATGGAAAATGTACACGATGAAATAAAAACTCTCATCTACGTGTTCGAAAAAGATACAAAACAAATCATAAACGACGCAATTAAACGTTTTGCTTCAATTTCAGAAATAAAAACGACAAATAAAAATATGAGAACGCAATTGGATGGAATGAAACTGACGACAGACGACAGACAACAGATACGCGCGACATTGACGGTCGTTGACCCAATTTCGACTAGAACGTCGTCACTGACTGACTGAATGTGCTCCAATGTTAAGCAGAGAGGAGTTGCAAAACAAAACAGGGCACTCTCTTTTAAAGGAGGAACTGAAAAATTCTAAACGAACGTGGGCATATAATAGTTGTGCTCCCACAAACATCTTACCTTTTACGCATTTGTTTGTTTTTATCACATATAAAAAAAGTAAAATGATAAAGGGAAAGATGTTTTAAGTTTTAGATAATTAAATTCTGAAATTTATGCTTTGAAATAAGTATTCATTTTAGAAATTGAACTTTGTCTCTGACAAATTTTAACTTATAAAAACACAAGAATTTTTCTGGTATACAGAGTATGGATAGTATGAATTTGTTTTTATAAGCTAAACTAGAAAAGAAAACATATACACAGCCAATGAAGTCTGCGTTCACCTCACAAATTTTGATATGTGATATAGAAACACAACATAAATATATATTTGAAATTAAAATTTTTGCATACATTTATTCTTTATGCTCTTAAATTTTGAAATAACGAGATAAAACTCACATAAAAAGTAAATATATACCAACTATAAATTCCACAGTTCCATTGAAAGCAATAATATATTCCACTAAGAGAGTGTTGCTCTAATTAAGTTAATAAAATTAACTCAAATAATATGCAATTCATAGTTTTGAATTGTTAGCGCACTTCCAACCTAACAAAGCCTACAATTTGATCCGAATTCTTTCAAATAAAAATAACAAGTTAGTTTAGCTGTACTCAAATATTTTTGTTTGAATATCAGCTTGACCATTGCAAGCGGGAATTCAATCTAAAAAATATGAATGTCAGAAAGCAGAATACCAGCCTTGAAAAGCTTCTTTCTCCTGCAGTTGCCCGAGATATCCCTGTGTCCAGACACGCATGTGAACTGGACACTGGCAGGCCTATCTAACTCGCTAAGAGAAGCCCTGCATTCTTTATGTAGCTATAACGCTTGCCAGAGATTTGATAGGATTTTGACTGTCTGAGAAGATTTTAATATTTACATTAGGGATCTTGTTATCTAGGACCTATTTTGCTGTGCAGTGAGTCGTCATTTGTTCTGTCGAAAAGACACTGCAATGTTTCTATAGTCGAAGCGAGATGTTAAGACCGAGCTTATAGAAAAATACGCCACTGCTGACACTTCGAATATATATTTTATAAACTATAACTTTCCATATACAGAAATCCTTTGCAGAAATGTAAGTATGCAATTCATCACATAATCCTTAATTTGATATATATTAAGATTTCTATTTATAAAAAAAATTAATGATGTATAAAATTAAACTTTATTACGTTAATAATGAAACAGCATTTCGTGTTCTAAATGAATAAAAGTTTATTGCACTTTTAAATATTTAATGTGTATATCCAAACACCTGCCGGATCAGTTGCTATACACGAGCACAAGTGCACACAATTTTTCTGGCTGTTTGGTTGAGTCACGTTCGTTCTGTAAAACTAAAATAAGTCATAAACATGAATTTTCCTTCTAATATATTTTCGATTGATTCATAGTAGCCCGTTTAGCGTTCTAGCTATGACTTTTACTAGGCAGACAAACAATTACGTCTATTCTTAACATAGCTTAAGTGTTTGCAATATTCAAATTTGCAGCATTTATTAACCATTCGCCTACATATACTTTCCAGATATGCGCCTTACATGTACTTTCGGCACATAGACATCAAATCTTTCCTGCTTCCATACAATTACTTGAGAAACAAAACAAATACCAAGTGAAAATGATTTACCTCTGCACAAGTTCAACCTCCTGTGACAGCCTAACATATATGCACATTATATACCTACAGTCATTCACGAATATCTCTTGTCGGTTTGTCTGTCAATAACTAAATTTATGGTGCATTTAAGAGTACTAACGTACGTGAGTGTGAAACATTTACGCGTGGACTCTTGCTATACTTTTTTATTCAGGCGTTATCAAACAATAATGGTGTGGTTCGATTACGTTACCCTCTTCTGTCGCGATTGAAGTTATTGGCATAATTATTATGCTGACTCTGAGATTCCAATTTGGCAGGGCACGAGTTCTATTCCTGGTAGTTGCAGTTTCAAAAAAATTTTTTTTTCGAATAATTAAATACAAAAATTATTTCCAAGACCACTGATGATGGGTATTTGGCAATACTCGAAACAGCTGTATGGTTAGCCAAAAATTTAATTAAATAAAATAATATAAAATGAATTTTTGTTGTTGTAGTTCACTCCTTTCGAAAAACCTCTACAATATTCATGACACATTTTTCAATCTATTCTAAGGGACAATTCTATATCCAATTCTATATTTTTTATATATTAACACAAAATATTTACAAAACTTAAAAACCCTAATTCATCAACTGTAAATAAGACGTGTATTAATCTAGGAATTATGGGTGCTATGGGTCAACACCTACACCGCAGTTGAAAAACTCTATTAAGAAAAAATTATGTACTTGGTTGGATAATAAGCAATACGACGTGTTATGTTCACTGCAACACAGCATAAATTTAAACGCAGTCGTCGCGGCGCATATTGTCTGCTGCCACAACCACTTCAGTGTGTATGATTTCAACTCACACCAGAGCAAGAAGTAGAACACCAAAAGAGAATGGACAAAAAGATTATTAACAAAAAGTTCATTCAAGATATATACAAAATTTTTATGGTCTTTTTTGTACTGTGCATTTGAATTCAGTTATTGTTACATACACTTATTATGTTGAAGAAATTATAAAATATATCAAATTTAAATGTTTATTTATCTATATTTTTTATAGAGTGCTTATGATGTTGTTACTGTACGCGTATTTATTTTGATTTTTCAAACTTACGCTGTCCGACTGGATACATTTTATTTATTTATTTATTATTTTTTATTGGACTTTTATTGTTGTTTACTACGTTTTTCGCTTAATTAAAATTTCAGCCTTTTTGCTATCACTTTTGAATTGAGGTCGTTTGGTTTCGATATTTTATGTATATTTATATTATTTTTTTATTTTATACTTTTAAGGATAAGGAAATTAATAAAATAAAATTTCCATATGAACTTTTTTCACAGAATTAGAACACAAATTATAGGCACAAATTGCAAAAATGTTACTTTATATTAATTTTATTATATATTTATATATAAATGTATATATAATTAGAATAATTCAAACTCCGAGAATCGCGTCTAGTTTAAATTTTGCTCCTTTGGCAGGCAGGGCTACACAGTATGTATATAAAGTGGGCGACCTTATTTTGGCTTCAATGTATAAAGAAAATGAGACTTCGGTGAACACGTTCAACGCAAATTCCACAATCACATTTTCTACTGCCTTAATTTTATAACCAAAACTTTTGCGCGCACCTTTATTATATTTTTTTAGTGTTTTTACTTAATTTACGTGGTTTTAAAATATATTTAGGAGCAACAAAATTTTACCACGATTCCCGATTCATTTCTTTCACGATTTCATTTTGCAAATTTTTCTTGTACTGCAAAGATGTAGTGTGAGCAAGAACTTGGCCAAGTCGCTATCGTTATCTCTTTTGTGCCTCTGTATTTTCAAGCGAAACAATGTTATTAGAATACAGAGCTACCAAAATTGTAATGTTGAAAATGCTTTATGGAAAAAAATGGCGTTGCTGATGGAAAGTGATGCCAAATTATTTATTTCATTGAAAATATTTATAAAAAATATTAAAATTATTCGGAAATTAATGTTAAGATTTTATGGTGTTAAAATATTTAAAATGTGCTGAATAATATGTATGTTGCTTCTAAAACCGTACATACATTAATAGTGTCAAAGGTTTTTTTTATTGAAATTGATGTACATTGAAGTAATAGGTTTCTTTTATAACTTTTCTGTTTTGTTTACTTTAATTGATTTTTGTTTACATTTCTTTGAACACATGAAATATTTAATTATTGCAGCAATATGCAACAAAAATATACAAACATATGTGCTTATATAAACAATGTGTTTCTCGTCTCGGGTTTCAATTTAAATAAACAAATCTCAATATTGGTTTATTACTATGATTAATAATTACGTTAGCTGTTTTGCAATAATTTTACAACTACAAAAAAAAAAAATTAGAAGTAAAATTTTATTTTTAATTTTATGCATAAAATAAACAAACCGAAAGTCATAAATGGTTTGCTGATCTTATTTTACGTATGTGTACAACTTTAAGTCTGAGTAATGTTTTTTGTGACAAAAAAAATATTTAGTGAAAAAATTGTTTAAAATTGTGAAAATTATACAATATTGCTTATTAATATGTAAATAATCAATAATTAAGTGATATTAATATTAAAATGTTGAGGTGACTTTATAATATATATTCCCATCATGAATTGATTAGTGAAACTAATTTTTTTTAATAGATCGTAATTCCGATTTAATAAGAAAGTAACATGATTATTTTTTCGCAAAATGTACTAATAATTGATTATATCGGTTCATAAATGTCTATATCAAAGTAGGTAAAATTATGTTTAACCAAAAAAATATATATACATTTTCCTAAATTTAATTTATTAATATGTAAATATTTTTAATTAAAGTGATATAAACGCTACATATGTGAAAAACTATTGCGGTACACAATCATTATAAATTTTGACACTTAGGGTCGATTTTATAGTTGTATTTCAAGTGTCACTAGTAATTTTACTGACTTAATTCATACTTGAGGTATTTTTTAAAACTATTTAAGTCTAGTCTACATAGTAAGATATCAACAAGCGATCTATTGTGAATTCCACAAGCAAAAACTAAAGCTTTGGTTGGTTTTTCGAAAATAATATAATAAAAAAATTATTAATTTAACTTATTTTATAAATTTTGAACACATACATAAAACTTGTCATGTGAAACCATATTACTGACAGGTTTGAAGTTATTCATCTTCGGAGAATAAGCCTTTTATTACTATTATAAATACTACAATATTAGTCAAACTAAATAACCTTTAAGCTTGTTTTTTTAAAAATTTTTATTAAAATTAATCATTTTAATACAAAAAAATAATAAACTTGAGTGCATTTAATAATTTACTAATGTAGCATGCGTACAAAGTTAATCAATAACTTAATTGGTGATTTCTAAACTGACATTTTGAAAGGCACTAGATATGTTTGGCATCACTGTTCATTACTGTTTTTGAGCGCCATCAAGCGGGAAAAATATCTACGAATTTAAAACGCAAAAAGAAATGTCAATAAATATTTTAATGCTTTTGCAACTGAGCGCACAGTTATAAAACAAGGAATTAAATTAAAACTTTTAAACTATTGGAATACATTTCAGAAAAATGTCTATATACTTCAGTGGATGTCGTACGCGCTCAAATGGTGTATTAGCAGCAATTGGTAAACAATTAAAAGGAGTCAATCTAAAAGGAGTGAAGAGAATAACAATAACATTCGACCCGTTCGCGGAAAATGTGAAGTCAACGAGGTAATTGAATGCATTGTTGTGTGTACCAGAATGTGTGTAGCAGGGGTGGATTGCAAAGGAAAATCCATTTGTTGTTAGTTTTTCTATGTTTTCTTTTCTGTGGCATTTCGAAACGTGCAATGCGCATGTTTCGTGAAAAACTTGTGGAAAAATTTTGGGCAAGTACGTATTTATAGTGCAGTTAAATTTAGTAAATTACGGAAATAAAATTAATTTTTGGTAAATGTAAAATAGACGTTAAAATATAATAATTAAATATATGCATTACTTACTGTACACTTTGCCGATAATTCCCACTGTTGTGTTAAGCTGTAGAGTCGTGCCGAAATCGTTAAATGTTAGTGGTAAATGGAGCTGAGCTGGTCCACCTGGAGCCAGCTCACGCTCCGTGGACATTTTCGTCGGTGTCGGCGTCAGTTTGATGCTTTATATTTGCCAAACAGTTTAAATAATTTTTACTGAAATTGATATAAAATGCTTAATAAAACATGTATATTATTATTGTATATTAAACAAAATAGTATAAACTTAAACGATTGATTAACATCTATCATTTATTGCAGAGAGCTGCTATTTCTACTAACAACACCTAAAGTACAAAAGACGAATCCTAATTGCCTTATTAAAAGTGACATTGTCTGCAATCGAGCACCATCGGAAGTCAAATTTTCGCTAATTGAATCTGCTCAAGGTAAGTCTTCAATAAGTCTAGCATTGTATTTCCGTAAAAGTTAATAAAACAAGTTCTCCTGTGTAGAATTGGCAAAAGTCAAGGAAGTGCGTTTCGTTAGTGATAATTTAAACACATTGGAGCTGCTGCAACTCTGTAACAAACATATAACACCATTAGCTCCTGTGGAGGACTTGGTTGTTAAAACTCTTACGAAAGCCGAAAAACAAAAACTGAGTAGTGCTGGAAAGAAAGGACAAAGGAGGAAATAAACAAATTCCATTACCGCAATCTATTATCTTTAACAATATGTCCAAAAAACACAAAGGTACTTTGGCAGTAATCGAACAGATCTATCAGGATATACCGGCCTTTACGGATATATTCACGGAAGAGTCGTTTTATACGTTTGCGTTTTGTTTTGTTTGCGGCACTATTCTAGTGGCCTTCATATTATCTAGATTTATAACAATAAAACCAGTTGACATATAAGTTGAAATCCCAAAGAAACACTAATTTAAATAACTACCAAAAAAATAAAATGAAATGATAACTGCTTAAAAAATTACTGTGTTTTTGTTTGTGTAAAATAAACTTGCTTTCGCCTTCTTCCTTATGCAATTATACGACGGCGGATATGTTTACTGCTTTATCACTCGAGGCGTACAATCAAGAAACCAGTTTATCATCCTATCCATGCAACTCAAAAAGCAGCGCAAGTAACAAGTAAATTAAAGAAAATCAACTAAAGTTGATAAAACCACAGAAGAGACATCCAAATTGTCATATTACAAAACACATTGAGAGATGACCTTTTTATTTTACCATAACTGGAAGAGAACACGAGACAAATTTCCAAAAACCAAAAAATAATGGAGTAAGTTTCGATATGATTAAATCAGCTTGCAAGGAACGTAATGGAATGTAGAAAAAAGTTGAAAAGATCTTTAGGAATATTTTTGTTTGCGTAAATTCAAATTATTTATACCAAATTCAATGTAGGATCTTCTTTAAATAACGTTAAGATATATCTTTTTTCATTAAACATGTCATACAAGAACAGTTCCAGAGTAAAATATCAATACTCTATACATTAATAGAATAAATAACGATCAAACTTAATATTCTATTATGTTCTTCACAAAATTTATGTACAAAGATCTTTGGAGTAAATGATCGAAAATACAAAATACAAAAAGACGGCTGAAGACGTTCAACTATCAGATTAGATATATTTGTGGATTACTATATTTCCTGAATGAAGTATGAATGCGGTTTTATATACTCAGCAATATACTAAAGTTACAGATTTCGTGGGATCCATATCCACTTAATTTTAATGATCAATTGTCGTTCACCACTCTATCTGCAGATAAACTGTTCGCTAGGAAGGAAAACCAAGTACATTTCCCTAAAAAAAATAATCAAAAACGTTATGAAGCTTATGAGACATAATTCGAGAATTTATGTATTTTAGAGTTAGTATGAATCTTTTAATCACAAAGAAAATATGAAACAGTTAACTGTTAACTGTTTCTTCAGTTAGATTTATATTGAAAGGTGGTGCACAAACCCCTTGAAGAATGGAGTAATTTCTTCAACAGATACAACAGATAGTGTTGTATGACACTAGTGCTTTATCTTTTTTTCGTAATGTTAAATTCATTTTAAGTATAGGGAGTATAGAATAGATATAAACAGGGTACTAACCATACTCTGCACAGAAGACAGGTATTTCTTAGATTAAGGGTCAAAATGACTCCAGTTCAATATTTATTAATATTTGTTGGAATAGTGACCAAAAAGCTTCCTCCTAGCCCAGAATAAGATAATCAAGTAAAATAGAACGAGATGTCTCATCTGCTTCCAAATGGTGCCGCCAATCTGTCTTCTCAAATAGAAATAGAACTATATTATTGAAATAATACCACAGGTTATCGTGGCCCGTCATATAACCTGTATTCAGTTCTGTTCTATTGAATTGGAACACCATACCATAATTGTAATAACCAACCAGCTGTTTAATCTGACAGTTATCCGGTGTGTTATGCTGAAAGGAATATCTTTTCGATATAAACCACCATTATATTTGAAATGTCCTTGTGAGAACGTTCGTAAACTAATTGACATTGATTCCTTTGTAACTAAGCAGCCAGCAAAATACAGCACTGGGATTTGCTTGCCTTTTGCTGCAGCATATCATAGAATTCTATCATAATTCTCGAAGAAAACTGTCAGTAGGACAATGTGATTGTTGCATGACTATCTGTGTAAATACATACTTAGGCAATTTCTAACTCTTTGATAGAAGAAAGTGGGCCGACAACAGCCAGCTTAAGCGAGATTCCGGTAGAAGTTTAGATTTCACAAATATAGTGAATTATAATATAATCAAAATCATTCTGAGTCCAAGCCATGCATGCTTTCTAACTACACAAAACCATAAGTTAATATTATGATGGAATAACTTCATTGTTTTTGAAATATTAGATTTTATGTAGCTATCTATATTTGGTATATATTTTTGCAGGGTTAATCCTGAGATTTTCCCAGATGCAAATATCGTTAAACAACATCGCAAAGCGTGCACTGGCAGCTGGTCTGTCAATCAATATCAACAAAACCAAGTCTATGCGTCTCAATTCAAACAACTCAACGAAGTTTCAAATAGATGACTCCTACATCGAAGATGTGCAAAGTTTCTGCTATCTGGGAAGCTACATTTCGAACAACGGCGGCAGTCGGCAAGACATACAGCACAGGCTATCGAAAGCAAAGCAAGCGTTTGGAACCCTTAACAAAATCTGGCGTTCATTCAACATCACACAACGCACTAAGATACACCTGTACAATGCAAACGTAAAATCAACTTTACTATATGGTAGTGAGAGTTGGAACCTAACGGCAAGAGACGCACAACAGCTACAAGCCTTTGTCAATCGCTGTCTACGACGCATCCTTCATGTATTCTGGCCAGCAACCATAACCAATAATGAGCTCGGGTTTAGAATGAATCAGCCCCTTATAACTGATGAAATAATGATGCGCAAATACAAATGGCTTGGCCATACGTTAAGAAAACCCTGATGATATCGCAAGAAATGTCTTAGATTTCAACCCTCAAGGCAGTAGAAGACCAGGGCGTCCGCGCAACACTTGGAAACGACAAACTGAAGCCGAATTAAGAAATGCTGGAAAGAGCTGGAGTGAAACTAAACGTCTTGCATTAGATAGAGTTCAATGGAAACTATTTGTTACGGCCCTCTGTTCCACCTATGAATAAAAGGATTAAATAAATAAAAAATCCTGAGATTAGATATCCATAACAATTTGTATAGTTATCAAGACAATTGCCAATAATCGTACATAATGGTAGAAATTCGTACAGATTATTTATAAGAATATGGATGGACAAGAGAAGTATATTCGAATGTATAAAATATACACTTTTTACAGTTTTGACTTGCTTTTATTTAATTTGAGAGCAAAATCTACAATTCACTGCAGTTTGAAAAGTTTTTATTGTTATTAAATTTTGCATCTGTGTTATTTTTTGTAATCTTGTAAGTTCTGATGATAAGTGCCTCGTTTTTCGAGTCAGCAGAGATACAAAAAACAAAAAAATTGCAAATTCAAGGAAAAATGAAAGGAAATATAAAATATTAGCAATTTTTGATTCTTAACATTTGTATAATTTTTTTTATCTGGGGATTTCCCTCATGTTTAAATTAAAATCAAATGAATTTATTAAATCAAAGTACTATCAAGTTTTTGATAGTAGTAATTTGTTGCATAATCGCTAAATTTATTATATTTTTTAATAAAAACAAGAATCTGAACATTTGCAGACTTGGCAGGAATACTCAAATCTGAATCGTTGCAGTTCTGATTTTCCTTAAAGTACTTAATTTGGGTGAAATACATTAACCAATGCAAGAGTTTTCCACACTAGACCATAATTTCAGACCTCAGATACATCAATAAATAATGATTGGGATTTCCTATGAGAATCTGTTAATTATTAGAGCAATTGCACCCAAGCTTGAAGCGAACTGAATCGATCGAGCTTTCAAATTTTTTTAAATAATGAAATCAATAGCTATTTCTTCATATTGTAGTATATAGATAATCAATTACTGTAATTTCGATAAACGTTCCTGGAAAGACTTTCTACGATTAGATTTTTTTTGTTGAGATAATCATTGGATTAGGATATGCTACCAACTTTGAAGATTTGATATATTCAATTATTTACTCCTAATGTCATATGACCAAAAATCGGTTATATAAAACGGTTAGTCAATTATATTAAACATTTCTGAACTCGATTGGTTGGTTGCAGTGGCATTTCATTAGATAACTTTCATGTACCGCAATCAGCGATTTTTCGCCGTTTTGCTACCATATTTCTCGCAAGAACCCTAGTATAGAAGTATAGACTTAATCCATTCCGCCGAATTTAAGTAATTGAATAGGTCTTTCATCTTCACCGATGAACAGTCTGATAAACTATCAAAGAAGTATCTTCCTAAGAACCTATATCTTCTGGACCCCAAAGCCGGGCATTCACAGAGAAAATGTATTATGGTTTCTTTCTCTTGCGGGTTTTCACAACTTCTGCAGTGAGGATTATGGGAAATGCGCAGTTTCTATGCATGAGTTCCTACACACCAATGACCAGTAAGAACTGCAGTAAGTCTTGCAGTATTCACGCGGTCTCTTTTGATGAGTTCCAAGGATTTATTTTATTTATAGGTGGGCCATGTTAACCTGGAAGTTGCACGTGACTTAAGTGCTTTTCATCTGTTATTGGCAATTTGCAGAAAGTAGAGTACTTTTCTTAATGGTCTCTAGGGTAATATAGACCGGTATTGGCTTATCGGTATTCTATTTAAATATTAATGAGCCCGGATTATCATATATGTAACATGTCGTAATATTAAAAATAATTTTTACAAAAATAATATCATATTGAAAACGAAAATGCCATATTTATAATGAAAATTAAGCAACAAAAATGTTTTTCAACACTTTATAATAAACTAAAGCAAGACAGTGTTTCATTGGTTACTCAAGGTTTGAAAATTTTTAATAGAACTGATAAAACTTCTTCTAAAGAGATACTCGTAGGTCGGTACTTTAAGTGAGCTCCCCCCAATACACTATTATCAATTATTCGAAGAGATTTTTGATTGCAGGATTATACATAAAAATTAAGATAAAGTTTGAGTATCTAGTCGAATGCAATAAAATAGTATTTAATATGGTTATATCTGCTAAATGTTTGTCTGACTCTTCATAAACTCGAACAATATCATAAAAGATATATAGGTGTCTTCATAAAGAAGATCAACATACTAGATCACAAAGAGCCACAATGGTGTAAGCCTAGCTTTAATACACATTGTGTATCTGGTATTACACAAGATTGTAACTATTGTAACAATAGTTCTATATTCTAAGAATTTAAAGTTATAGTTGTGAACTACCTTGAGTTAGAAGACATAGAAATAAAGAATAAAGTAATATATATATTAAAAGTTAATGTTCGAAATGGACATAAATTACAGGTACATTTCTAAGACCAACTAATACTAAATGCTTTTTTTGTAATTCATTTTTTCTTAAAGCTATCTGTTGCATTTTAAATAAGTAAATAGTATTATGTGCAGATATTATATGCAATATTCACATATGTTCTGAGAAATTAATAATTGTCTTTCATTAAGAACAGATGCTTGATGTCCGCATATCACATGCACATATATAGACCTTTATGTATGCACGAGTAGATGGTGTATCTTTGTTGTATGCCACATATGCAACTTTGTGAATCTTCTCAAGTTCAATTCAGAACTGCAAAGATACACAAGAAAGGCACAATAACGAAGTAAAGTGGGGGAAAAAAATATTAAAAAACGAATATCCCACTTTTGGAATAAGAAACTAAAAGGCATAAGCAAAACAAACTCCATGAGATTTTGGGGATTTCAGAAAAGTGAAGTGCGTTAACGCAAGATAATAAGCGAAAAAATAAAAATTTTAACTTTCAAACTGACAAACAAAAGAATAAAGTCCAAAAACGTACAAAATCCAGATGCCGAAACAGTGAGCAACACGAAACTTTCTTATTCCAGCGGAGGAAAAGGAAGGATACGAACAATTCAGAAGGAGCGCAGCTCTGAAGAAAAAGTGCAGCAAGCAAACTTTAGAAAGTTTTTTAAAAAAATTATGAAATAAGAAAAATCGCATTAAAACTTCAGTCCACAATGAAAGTGAACTCAGCGTTTCATAGTTGAAATAATGACACTATTTCGTAATGGCGCACAATGTTCGTGACCCAATTCAAGCCACCTACTTTCCACGGTTAAAAGGGAATTGAATTATTTTTTGCGCTTTTCTACCGGAAAAATATATACAAAATCGAACCCACTTCTTTTAAACAATGTGCAGAAACGACACGCGAACGAAATTGAATTTCAAATTTATCTTCCGGTTATGCCACTTTCAGCATCTATTGATTTCAATCAAATAAACTTTTATTGGGATTTGAAATTCAATCATTAATCTCATTACGGCAGCTATAAACTATTAACCCTTTACCAACTCACTTAAGCTGTTTTATATGAAAATTAATATATGATCCACATATAACTTCTGGATTATTTTCAGAAATAATACGTTTTAATTACTATGCTAGAGCTTTTTGAGGATATTGGCCTACCTTTAAACAGCATTTTAGGCTTTCCCTGGTTTTTAAACTTCTAAGTTTACCCTATAAGAAAAATGTGAGAATAGGCCTAACTGGGTCCTTAGAACGTCAGTATAACCTAACGTACGTTACACATAACGGGCTTCTGGATGCATATTTCAAAGAATGTAATAAACCTATAAAATATATAGGTTGTAGTATTTTATATTTCTTACATGTTTGAGTATATTTTGATATAACAGAGACTTGCAAATTTTGTCTAGCAAATTAGATTGTTTTGCCGATTGTTTTGGATCGTCTTCTTTAGTAAAGTATTATTTTTACCAGATATATGTATGGTTCCAATTTTTAGATAGGGGTTGTTGCACATAGCCATGTGAGAAAACTCCACACAAGAATATATAAAAAAGATATTCAATCTTTGTATGGAGGAAGCACTTTCAGAAAACAATGTTGCCACCCTAATTTATCCACATTTTCACTTTTCCACACACTTCACTATTCAGTTGTTTGTAAGAAAGAAATGAACAATATAATTAATAAACTATTTTCTTTTTTAGTATTTCTTTATAAAATGAGAAATAATTACTTAATCTGAACAGAATATTTAAACAAAATAAAACTCAAAGCGTTGCCACAATATTGTACAAAGTGAAATGCGTATTTCATGGGCAATTTTTGAGACACGGTTGTTCTTTGCTTTTTGGTCTATATATCAAACTATTCACAATTAGTAAATGTACCATGAATGCTTCAATTTTATTGATTGAAGTTCCTTTGTAAGCATACATTTGATAATGTACTATTGAACATAACGAAATATCTGTCGATTTTTAATATCTCTTTGACATGTCGATTGATACTAAAAGTTAAGTGCAGTATTACTGCATTTTTTTAATACAGTAGGTGTGATGTAAGCTATCAGCTAATAACTAACACATAACACAAATTGAAGTTTTCCACTTTAACTCATTTCATTAACGAACTTCTGAGTAGACTCTTCCAGATGAACAATACATGCAATATTTTTTTATGTATTATTGCATCTATAGAAGTGACTAATAATATTATCGCTGATGAAGTAATAAATTTAACGTCTGTTTTTGCCTTAAAGATAAGATTGAAGCGGTAAAGTACCAACACAATAATGGAAGGTTTTCTACATATATTGCAGTCAATGATCTTGCATTTCCGTGAGTTTTGAAAACAATAAGTATAGTTGAAGACTGAGCAATTCTTACTCGTATGCATAAATTTTTTTTTTCGTATTCAAAAGATATAAAAAATACCCTATGTACACTTACTAACAAACAAATTGGAAAATCTTCTTCTTCTTGAGAAATTGGAACCTTCTTTATTGATATGTCGGCGTAAGTCGCTTTTACGAGACTAGGAGAAAATTTATTTTTTTTTGTAACAGAATTAATGGAGACCGTAATGCAGATCAGCATTACATAAGTACAAAGGTTCTTTTACTATTCTTATATAAGCGTGTTTATATAAGCTCAGTTTTTGAAATATAGTTTGAGCAGAATTGTTACTTAAGATATAATATCAAACTATATATAATAGTGCTATATAAAAACATAAATACATAAATACGGCAATATTAGCAGCAAATGTATTATCTAAAAACAGCATATAGTATGTATTTTCTCATTCGGAATTTAATAAAAAAACGTACGCCTATGCAAAAGTACGATTCTATAAATCGAATAGATACCGACATGAGAAGTAGAAAGTACAAAATTAAAAGACATTTTAATTTCGCTTTCAGTAAATTGCGAAGTGCGCACAAAGTCTTTCGTTGGCGATCCGAAAAATATATAATAAAAGGTGGAAATTAGTAAGTGAAAAAAAAAAAAAATCAAATACTACTCGTATATGTACAATTATCTATATTCACTGGTGTACACAATAAAGCATGTCTACGTTGCGAGCGCATGTATCTGTGAGATACAAATGCGATAAGCAAAATTTTAAATCGTTGTTGTTACTGCCGTTGATGTCGATGTTGATGCCGATGCCGATGACGGCGTGCAACATGGTAAACATTGCTAACAAAACTGCTTGGATAACACAACAAAAGCCTCAAGCGCCACCCTCGGTAATTGCGAAAATTACGAATATAAAAAAGTAGTGAACAAAATTCAGAGAGTTTCGAACGACGACGATGGTGCAGTGCAGTCAGTCGAACCGTACGAATAGCGGATTTGTGTATCTCTCCTGAAGCGGCAAATGATGTGAGCACGAAAATGGCATCAGTCGGCACAAAAAAACTTATCTTGAATGCACTGAAATGCATACAATTTACTGCAATGAAATATTGAAATCCAGTCAGTTGGGAATGTGGGAAAAAGTGGGTGGCTGAGTGCAGATAAAATGGGGATAAACAAAAAACGCAGCACAGTTTAACGTTTGCGGTGAAAGTTTCGCAAATAAACAATATTGCAAAGTAGCGAAGTAACAGAAGTAACGGAGCATTTCTATCTTTCAGATGCAACTGAATGCTTTACTAATATAATTGTCTACATCATACCTTACACGTCTGTCTTTGAACAGATCTGACTTTGAAATTGAAGTGTCTCAAGTTCAAAATTTGTATAATTTTAGCCTAACTAGACAACTAGAGTAACATACCTTCAATTACAAATGAATTTTTTTACGCATTATTACTGTCTACACTATTATCACTGCAAGAGGGTACAATAAATATTACGAGGGTCTCTATTTATGTTTTAAGCCCAATAATGAAAAAATACTGACTTGTCGTTGAAAATTACTTTATTAAAAATTGTATCTCGAAGTATTCTCCTTTATGATTAATAAACATTTGCATGCGTTCGAACCATTTGTCAAAGCATTTTTCTTGATGGATATGGAGAATGATCCGACATAGTTGCCACATGGCCAGTTTTCCCAAAAGAACAAGCGACCATTTGTTTCGAAGTGCTTCGAGTGTGAACAACTTTTATTGCATTTGATTCATCTCGAAACACCAATTCAATCAACTGCTGTTTACGTTCCGGTTAATACGCATACATCCATGGTTCGTCAGCATCGCCTTTGTACTTTTTGAGCATTTGTGTGCACCAATCGACACGAGCTTATTTTTGAGATTTTGTCAAATGATGGAGGATCCAACCAGACCAAACCTTTCTGAAGGCTAAATGATCGTGCAATATTTTATAAATGTTGGTGAAACTAATGTCTAGGGTTCCCTAAATCTCACAGTATGCCGCATGACGATCTTGCCTTATCAGTTTTTGCACAGCATCAATGTTTTCTGCCACAACAACTAATTTTAAACAACCTTCTTGAATTTCGTCACTGCGGCCACGATTAAAATCATTGTACCAACGTTTCACAGTGGCAGGATGGAGCTTCATCGCCAAAAGCGGAAGTAAGTTAATCGATGCACTCTTGTTTTGATACTCGTAATCCACGTCGAAAGTCGTAAGAAATCATCGAATGACAATTTTCTCGCGTTAATTCCAATTTTTCTCGAACACTCAATTTACAAATGACTGTAAATAACAGAAATAATGCTTTTTTAACAAACAGTCTAAGTTAAGTTATGTTTAATAAAGTCAAACTTTCGTATGGTGATGTCAGTTGACACCTGACAACAATCAGTGTTACCAAGGCTCAAAATCAAAATAGTGACCAACGTATTATTGTTATAGTAGTCTTGCATTGTGATACCATTGGGAGATTACCCTCAGCTACGCAATTACTTCTAGTAAATCATTTCATTTTAATGAAAAATCATTTAAGTTTTATTCAGTTGAGTGTGTCCAACTCTTTCAATTCCTCGAAGTTGACTTTGTCTAGTATCTCTCAACGAAGTCATATTACAACACTCTGAGTGTGTTCAACTCTTTCAATTCCTCGAAGTTGATTTTGCTTAGTATCTCTTAAAGTAGTAGTATTACACCTCACCAACTTAATTGCAATTCAGACATGCATGTTTTTAATCCTATAAGATAATAAAAATCAGAAATATTTTTACCTGAAGAACTTATAATCATCATCATCCATGACAGTCTTCCATTCTTCTCTGTTTTTTACTTTTGTTTTCCAATTTCTTATGTTCATTTCTTCTAAGTCCTGCTGCACACTGTCTTTTCATCGTTTTCTTTGTCGCCGTCTTTTTCTGCTTCTCTTCTTCCTTCTACTTCGTTCTCATAAATCTGAAGCGGTACTCTTATATCCGGCATTTTTATCACATGTCACATCTTAACCAACCCATTTTAACCGCTGCTTTTTCATACATTTGTTGATTGCAGCACCTTCAGCTATCCGTTCTAGCTCATGGTTGTATCTTATGCGACATATCCCGTGTTCTTTTACGGGGTCAAACATTTTTCTGAGTATTTTCCTTTCTTGCTTGCTTCAGTATTGAAGAACTTATATATAATATCAATTAAAGTTCTGTAAAGGCGTATCATATCTGAAAGTCTTGCACACTAAATATTATCTGTCAGCTTGCAGTGAGATATACCAACGAACGTTTGTCATCAAGGCTATAAAATTTATTGTCATTCATTTAATATATGGACAAACGATATAAAATTATGCTTCTTATATATAATAGAATTGGAATACTTTCGTCTGAAATAATTTTGACTGCATTTAACATAATTCAAGGAAAACATGCGAAAACTGACATGTGAAATTAAAAAATTGTATCTCAAAGTACGTTTACGTGCAATAAGGCGCATACTCATTCGGATATACATATGTATATAACATATATGTACGTACGGATCTATAGGTAATTATGTGAATTTTATTATTTGCATGTTGTTTGCATTTTGCTCCAATTTGTTAGTTTTACTTGAGAAAATCTTCTTGATTAACTGACGGTAACCTTATAAAACCCTATGAAAAAATAAAAATATTTTTCTCTTTGTTTTGCCACATCAAATAAAATTTGAACTAAAATTGTTTTTATCCACCAAGCGCTCATATTCGAAATCTGTATCTTTAGTGTAGATTTCGTGTGCTTCGTAGTGCTTCGTAGTGCATGTGTGTCAGTGTATCTCTAAGTTTGGCTATATGTGCTGCTTCGATTGCGTATCTCTCAAGTTCAATGTCAAAAATGGTTCTTGCGTCTTGTGTCTTGCTTATACAGCTTTTTCCTCCTCTATTTCGCTTTAGTTGAAACTTTCGTACTTTGGTTTTTGTTTTATCAATTAACCTTACTTCTTTCCCCAAACACATTTGCTTCTGTTTATCTTTCAATTTTAAATTTGAAGTTGGCGTATTTCGGAATTTCGTTCCTTAGTTTATTTTCATTTTTGCACTTAGAGTGCGTAAATTTTTTGTTATTTTTAGAAAAATTGCCGAAAAAACCTAACATTTATGCAATCGTAAATGTGATGTTTTAAACAATAAAATATATTTTTAAGTTAGAATTCAAAGTAAAGAACTACTTTAAGGGCACATGCACAGTTATATTGTAAATACAAATATTACTTATTAAGCTAATTATTCAATAAATAAGAACACAAAACAAAGAACTCTTAGTA
Organism: Teleopsis dalmanni; assembly: GCF_002237135.1. Classification (NCBI taxonomy): domain Eukaryota; kingdom Metazoa; phylum Arthropoda; class Insecta; order Diptera; family Diopsidae; genus Teleopsis; species Teleopsis dalmanni. The sequence continues at coordinate 2,057,941 of NC_051847.1, read as the reverse complement.
TTCGAAATTTTATGTCTAGACAGATTTCTGACATAAATTTAGCTTCGGCGGGGAATTTGAAGTACACAATTCCGATCGTATGAATTGGAAAAAGGGAACTTCTGGTTTGAAAACATTCAAGATCCCCTGATATACTGACGGTTTCAAAACTGAACAAGGATCTTTGATCCCTATAACCATAATCTTACTTGCACTGATTATATACCGTACTGGCTTCGAAGTGGAAGGTTGCGTCATTAAGGTATACGTTCCGCAAGGCGAAACAGTAGTAATTTCATGGCATACCGATGTGTTCGAAAACAAAGAGAGTCTTTGAGATTAACATCACAAGTTTGCTCGCGCTGATTGTATAGCCTACTGTTTTCTAAATCTGCGTAAAATATCGCAAAAACTAAATGCGTCCACAACTAAGTCGCTAGAAAAAAGAAAGAAGTTGTTATTAGCATGAAGTTTCGGGAAACCATCAGGTTTAAGAGCTGGATCATTCTTACAAGTACGGCAAGTAAAAGAAACCAGAAGTTGTTAGCAAGATACGGATCACCATGGTTTGTGTTAGCCACTGAATAAAATTGATAGTCTGGGGAAGCTGAACGTCGGCTCTGCTTAAAAACAGATGAGATTTTCATTGACAGTGGCAATGGCAGCAGCTCATATTCTCGGTTGATATTAGCATATTTACCAAGAGAGCTATTCTGGCCTTCATTTGAAGCGCTGAATTACTTTTTCTCTGTTAGAGTCGGTTGTTATCATAGAGGATCTACTACGCTTCAAACGAACGTAGTACCCTAGTCCGTTTAAAGCCAATACTCTGTTAATTTTGTGTTGTATTAGCACATTGTAGGGGACTTATTCTATTCTTGATCATATAATCTAGAGATAACAAAAACTGTACAATTTTGCTTAATCTTATTATAATTATTTGTTTCAATGAATCATATTATAATTCATTGTAATTTAAAAATGTTTTTCCAATCATCAACATCTTTAATCGCAAAATTAGTAAAACATTACATATATAGACATATAGTTTATAAATAATGTTATTACTATAGGTAACAAATAACTATTCCCTTTAGAATTGAGTACTCTGTGAATTTATAAATCACTTTAAAAAATTTTCAACGTGGACGAATTCCATAAATAACCTTTTCTCCTTCCTCTAGCATAGTTAACTTCGCAAGATATTAAATTAACAAAATGGAGGCATACGTAGTATTTAAATGTGTAATTATAAGCACACAAGACAAAGTCAAAAGTAGCATCGCCTTTAGAGAAGATAGAGTAAACCCAAACGAAGGATATATTGCCTTTTTACTATTGTAACTTTTATTGACGATTTAAATACGGTACATTAAATCTGAACATAGGAGGTTTATTTCTTTCAAAAAACAAAGAAAATGTCTTAATTTAAACATCTTTAACTTTTCCTTTTTTTAGTTTTAAATATTTTCAGGAATTAAAGTTTTAGGAATTTTGTGCTCTCTCGACGGTGTCGACAATGTCAATGTCAAACGTGGGAGGTAATTTATTTTATTCCTGCCACCTATTGCATCCCATTTCATAATATTACGAAATACGCACAAAAAATATATTGTAAATAAATGTAAGAGCACACGAATTCACGTTAAAGGACATCACAAAAAAAGAAAATAGAAAGAACATAACGAAATACGAAAATTGAAAATTGAAAAAATAACGAAAACAATAAAATATTTAAAGCTTCTGTAATATTGTCGTTTGACCTTTTCAATTATACATAAGGAGTCTGCATTCTTCTCTTTCACTCTCGTATAATTTAGCGACAAAAAGCTTTTAAGTTTGTGAGAAGTCACCAAACTTATACACAAACGACGTGTTGTAAGTTTGAGGAAGGTTGCGTTTATTTACGTGCACAACCAGTGGAGCTTATGTACTGGTTGAACTTATCCTTGTGTTCCGCTGTGTACAATTCACTCCTTTCGCTTTCTCTGATGCAGAAGTTCTCTGGTTTCCTTTTGTCTATCTGTTTCGTTCACTGTTTGAAGCTTTGATTTCTCAGTCTCTCTGTTTTGGTAGTTATTCCTTTTTACTACCCATACCTATGGTTGTACTTGAATAGGAAGTAGTCCTGCGAAATTCAGCTGTTTCGCGTCCTTAAAGTTTTCAAATGTTTTACTTGATTTATCAATATCCAACATATTCGTTGTTGGTATACGTGTATCCTTTTACAAAGTTAAAGTTGTGCGGTGAAATATAGTATTCCTTACATTCCCCGCAACTGCTGCTTATTATGTGCGCCGGTGAAAAGGGAGAACTGAAGTAGTTACTTGATTTGGCTTTCTGCCCATTTTTAACATTGTATTTTTCTATCTTCTTTTCAATAGATGGTGGAAAGAATGTTTCTATAGAATTCGTTTCATTTTTAATTACAAACACTTACCATATTTTTGTTTTAGGAGCATTTAAAAAGCTTAATTTTATGCCTATAAATATTATTCCCAAAACTGAACTTAAAGGATCTAAACAGGACTTCGTATTAAAATAAATGCTTATAAATAAATAAAATGTGAGTTATTTTATGTTTTCGTCAAATCTTCTACTTTCTAATGTAGTTTATTATTTAAAATCACATCTATTAAATCCGAAGTTTTGTTATAAGAATAGAGTGCTATAATATCTTATAGTCTATGTTAAATTGCAATTAAATATTTCAACTTCATATAATATCAAAGATTCACTTTATTCGTATAATAATATTGTATATAACATATCACAAATTTTTTATATCATTTTAAAACAGTTATTTTAATTTCTAATACATTCAATATCACAAATTATTGGATATCTTCATAATCGATAATAAAAAATCGATAAAAACACCACATCTCCTCATATCAATTGTAATTATAAATTTGAAGATCAATATTAATTATTGTTTTTTTGATGGTATGTAATTTGAATTAATTAAAAACTCTTGAATTATAATCAAGTAACAAATTAGTAAAAACATTTATATAACAGTTATATAAAACTAATATTGATATTTTTTTAATTAAAACTTAATAGAAGTAATATTTTCAGTAGACTAATATATAGAAAATTAAGGCGTATGGTACTAAACAGATATATAAAAATATATTGAAAAAATAACAACAATAAATATTAAAAATTGATACAAAATAAGATACAAAAACAAAATTAGTAACAACAAAAACAAAAAAAAATAAAATAAAAAAAAAATGCTTTGTATGTTTATAGGTTGCGATGCACTCAGATTTAGGCTTCGGTTTTGATTTGTGCTTAACTAAATAGTACTACTTTGAAGCATTTCTATATATTCAATATATATTCAATATATATTCTATATATTTCTATATATTCTCTCTTGCACAGGTTTTTAGGCGGAGCTGATGAAACTATTATTGGTACCAAAGAATTACCGTTTTAACCTAAATATATATTATTCATCTTGTTTGAGGTAGAATCTTCTGAACAGAATCACTCTCTGGACCTAGGTTTAAGGATATATTGAGTTCGATTTTAAAGCTTTAAATGCCATTTAATATCACACAAATCATTAAAGTGCAATTTACTTAATACATTTTACCCTTATATATTAGATATATTGTAATACATATAATAATATGTATATAGATACATTATATACTTACTTTACGTATTGATTTGTTAGAATTTTCAATTCCTCGTCAATTCAATTAAATCAGCAGTTGATTTGCAGCTGTTGTCAAACTTTGTTTGCAATTTAATTGCTTAACTTTATTAATAATTATTAAGATAATTACTTCGTTATGTTTATAGTGATAAACGTTACATTACATTTACACGATCAAGTAGAATTTTTGCTCTTTTGAGTTTGATTTTGATTTGAAGTTTTATTAATTTTAAAACATTTAAGAGAAAATTTACAGTTGCCGACAATACTCGTACATAAACATTTGTACTATTGTTTTTATGCACAAAAATACATACATACACACAAAAAATAATTAAGTTTACAGATAAAACATTATTTAAATTTTATTTTCATTTACTTTTTGCTGACTTTTGTTGTTGGGAATTATGAATAATTTTGTCTATTTTACATTATTATTTAACATAATTTTTTAATTGTTTTATGTTTCAATTATTTAATTGGAATTGTTTCAAAATATATATGCTATTTTGAAATTCACATTTTAGGCCCAGCAACTACTTTTTGATTAACACAAGAAAATTGGTAACGATAAAACGCAATTTCTGCCATCATACGAGGGGCGTCAATATGCAATACGAACTAAACTGTGGAGTTCAGTTGAGTGGGTTGTTGGGTGGTTGTGGGGAGTATGAGAAATACACATATATGATATTACACTTAATATCAGCAATATTAATTTTCTTTTTAATTATTTTACATTTAAAAACACTTGTGTATTTTTGTAAATTTTATTTTTAAAAGAATTTTTATTTTCATTTCTTTTTTTGCTTTTCACTTCTTCCTTCACCAGTTCCAGCTGCTGTTGATTTTGCTGGTTAATACTGGAGGCTCGAACACATATGCATTTGCAGTATTTCACTTTGTTATTGCAATTAGCTTTTTGTTTTTATATTTATTAAAGCTTTGGAAATTTTACTCTGCTTTAAAAGGTAATGCATAAAAAACAGAAATTGATTAAACATAACACGTTAAGCAGAAAATACGGTTATTTTCGTTACTGTAATTGTTCTCATATCGCAAAATGTAAATATTACTAACAGTTAACGAATTATTTAATTTTCCCGGCAAAATTACTTTGTAACTGTTAATAGCTATTGATGATAATTACCTTTAACAAACGTTTCAACACTACATATATTTAATATTATTTTATTATATATAAAAAAAAGCCGCAACACAAAACATTGTTCCGCTATCGCTGTGACGACAACAATAATTTCGATATTGCTCTGCTGCTTGTTGTTTGTTATTAAATTGTTTTGCTCCTAGTCGTTGTATATAACAGAGTATATAACACAGTTGTTGTTGTATATGTGTGTACACAAAACTTACACATTTTAAAACTTGAGCTTTTTTTGTGTAGTGGCCGTTACACAGAAGTTTAATGCTGTGCTTAGATTATTGTACTTAATTCGACAAATATGTAACAACGCAGTATATGCTATATTCATATACAATCCATGCAAAATCATATACAAAAAATGCAAATAAGTTTTGTTTGTAATTTTAGCTTTCAAGTTGTAATTTTAGCTGTCAATTGTTGTTGCTCTCAATATAAAATAAAAATTTTTGACAGCTAAAATCACAAATAAAAGTCTGGTGTGAATCCAGTATAAGTGTAAACATAGTATAAGTTACTGAATAAGCCTTAAATGGTCTTAATCTATGTATATACATAAATGCACTTTTTAACGAAAGCTGTACACTGGGTTCACACTAGAGTTTTGTTTGTAACTTTAGCTGTCAATGCATAATAAAAATTTTTGACAGCTAATTTATATTTCAGTATAAGTTATACTGGATTCACACGAGGGGTTTATATATAATTTCAGCTGTCAAAAATGTTCATTTTGCATTGAAAGCAACAACAATTGTCAGCTAAAATTACAAACATGACAACTAAAATTACAAACAAAACTTTAGTGTGAATCCAGTATTACGTTTTAATATTTGGCCAAGGTGAGCTGTTTTGTTGAATTATGTACTGAGAAATTAACAAATAGATGTAAATTGTATGTATACAGATATAGAAGCAAAATAATCACTAAATTAGACCTATTTACATTATTATATATATATATTGACTTAACAGCTTTATTTTTTGTTTGTGTGTCTGATTGGAGTTTCCTTAGTATACGTTTGAATAATTATTTTCAATATTTTAGTATACATGCAAAAAAAATTAAAAAAATTGATATTTTATTTTAAAATTTTAACGTGAACGACCAATACTAGCCGTCAATAATTTTTTGTTTCTTTAAGCTAATCGAATATTGTTTTGAGCAAATCAAAATTATAATTTTTTATTGTTGGAAGCTCTACAATTTTGCATGTATTGCCAATAATCATTGAGCACGAAATCGTGTTTGAGAGAGAGCTTAATCAAAATGGTTTATCTTATTGTTGCATATGATTTTTGAAGCGCAACTATATTTCTTGGAATTGTTATAGTAATTAACGTTATTGTTTAGTTGTATTCACGATTTTAAACTTCCCATTTGATATGTATAACAAAAAAGGTAAATCAAACAGAAGGCATTTAACCGTAAATCTATTTGAAAAAATTATATGTACCTGTGTGTCATATAGAATCACACCATTTGCACTTGTGTGCTTAATAGCAACAGCAAAATACACTCGCCATACAACCATATATAAAACAGCTACGACGCAAAAAACAATTGCCGCTTCTCTCGTTTGCTTTATTGCTAATTTTTTGCCCGCAAACTTGTATTTATATCAATTTGTTTTTAACTTAACTTCGCTTTCCATTTGTTTGTAAATAAATCTTTTTGCTCTATAGCCCGTCTTTTAGTGTTTAAGTTCCTTACTTCGCATTAACAATAAACAAGCGTTGCGCGAAGTTTCTCCGGGATTGCAGAACGATAAGCAGGCGAAGCAATAGGGGTTCAGCTTATGTACATACAAATGAAATGAATTCAAATGCAGTAATACGAGAAAGCTTTTTTGTCTCCAAGCTTTGCGTTGTCTATCAAATAGTAAACAAACTTTTAAATATTCTAGTAACAAGTGGTATTTTCTGGAATATTTGTTGCTGTGGAATGGGCGAACTTAACCGGTCTATGAGGATGTTTACAATTTTAAATAAAAGTCCTTATGGGAAACCGTATAATATCAATTATTAACTTAGCTTGAAACTTGTATTACCATTTAGTATACTTAACGCTGTTGGGGAATTAGTTTAAACTTTTTTTTCATAAATTGTTATTAAATAGGATTTGTCTATGGATTAAAAATTGCATAGCAATAATCTCTGGAATTGATTATATACAATTAAATAATATGGTTTTTGCTATCAGACTGAGCATATTTATAGAGTCATGTGAACGTATATATGTATATATTATTTTTATGAAGAACTTTGACATGTAATGTAAATCAGAATGAATGTAGATTTGGTTTCTTAAGAAGTATGTGGTTCGAAAACGGCGAATAATTATTATTTATGTGAAGCTGTAGGACATATGTTCATCAATTACTCAACCAGTTAATGTAAATAAATGTAAATATTAATTTACATTTCATAATTAGCAATAATGATTCCACAAATAAAATTAGATGTTCACATTGCAGTAACGCACATTGTTGTGAAAAATTAAATGTGTTAAATTAAGTTTTCAAAAATGATTGAAAATTAAATAATATATTATATAGAATGAAGTCCAACGAGAAGTTGGTTGATTTGTTTTATAAATTAATTTTTGTGTAGATTTATTTCCAAAAATTTGTTATTCGGTTTTGTTCAAATATTTGAGATTGTAGGAATTATATATAAATAATTTAAAAAACACAGCAATACTTGGTCCTTTTACCTCAAGTTTACGTCCATGTATCTAACATTAGTCATCCAGATATTACTGCCATTCATCCAAGTTTTAACCAGAGAGTCCATGGTTAACCAAAGATTTTGCTAACATGCAAAAGTTCGAGAGTTTTATTATATTTTTTTATTTTGTAAAATAAAAATATAAATATAAAAATTCTGGATTGTATGCTTATATGCTATTATATAAAATAATAGGTCTGTTCCATGAGCTACTCGCAGTAACTTCGAGTATCACTGTGTATACACAAGTGCGATCCACCAGCAAATTTTCGAGTAAACGAGAGCATCTGTCGAAATTTGAAAATGTTACACAAACTTTACTCGTACATTTTATTTCAAGTAAAATTTGTGTTGATGTGTGAATTGAATTTAAATTTTTGTATTGTTTATTTGTCCGGCACTGGTGTTCTTACCAGACTTTACACAAAGCCGTTCCATGAAAATACATATGTGTAAAAAGCGAATTTTGGCACTTTATTTGTATTACGCTCTCAGTTTGTACTTTATTTATGTTTTACTCGAGTTTTACTACGAGTAGCTCGTGAAACAGACCTAATAATAAAGATCAAATAACTACTATAACAAAGCAGCTACGAATATGTAAACAGTTACGAATATGTATCCAATATGTAAGCAAATCACAAACGAATAACTGCTTATTTTAAAAATAACATATGGAACAACAACACTGCTTTCTTATTAAGTCCAACCTTTTTGAAACCTTTTGTGAACAATTTTTGAAAGTACATACGAAATTTCAGTTAACTGCTAACGAATGATTTCGTTAATTCTTCATTTTTCGTGTTGTCATTGTTCGTAACAAATACGTTATTTCTTCTATTTATTATTTTACTGTTAAAAGGCATGAAATTCATATTTTACATTTATTAATGTAAAAAAAATATATTCTTACCAATAATTGCAAATAATTGTTATTCATTTCAAAATTTTAATTTTATGTATTATTTCGTGTTTTGCATACATAAGCCTAACAAAATCTCCAAATCTTCTTTTGTTTGTTTTTTTGCGACATACTTATAAAAAAAATGCCTTATATAAACGTTTAACATTTGGAAAGCAACTTTAGCAAAGTTTGATAGCTAAGGCCGTGTGCGATTTCAAGTAAATTGAGGTAAAGTAAATTGAAATTTTCTAGGAAGTTTTTGCATTGCATATATGTAAATATTTATTTAATTATTTATTGCAGTTATTTATTATTTTTGGTTAAAAGTTTTCATATATATTTATTTGTTTATTAAATATATATATATAAAAATACATATTATAAAATCGGTTAATCGATGTTTAAAGAAAGAAGTGGAAATTTTTACATTTGTCATGCATATTTATTCATACGAATAGTCCGCTTGAATACAACACGGTGCGATATATTATTTTATTAAAAAGTACTTAATGAAACACTCTTGTAGCACACGTAGTTAACCCTGGTACCTTCATTTCAGAAATCGTCCGCTTGCCGACGTATTTCGTTAATGTCGCTCGTATGCCAGACGGGTACTGCGTCTAAATAAGTAAAGATTTGTGAAGTTTGTGTAATTAAAAAATTATATATCTAGCATTTGAAAGAATATTTTGTTACTTATATTTTGTATTCGTTATCATTCGTGGCAATATAACAAATTAAGTAATATTTCTTTATTTTTTTATACGATTAATACCGATTATATATTAAAATTTTCTCTTAAGGAAAAGATAACTGAAGTCAAAAAAGTAGTATTTCTTGTATTTTGTTATAAAATATAATAAAAAAAAAAGAAAATACGTAAAAAGTTCGATTTGCCGAAAACGACTAAAAATTTTGAGTTGCAAAAGTCAAGCAAGCGAAGAAAATTTAACAACGCTGGCATCTGTAAACGACAACAACAACATATCCTCAGTTTTAATTGCAACAAAAAGAAGTGGCAAAAGTTATATTTTGGATAGTCAATAGACAACGTAAAAGAAAGGTAAATATCAAATTTTCTGTATGTGTGTAAATATGTATCATATATTGAAAGTAATGAGGGTTTAATAAAGTGAAATCAATTTTGAATGCAAAATTATAAAAATTATAAAAATTTGCATCAAATTTTGCAGTAATGCTAAAATATTTCTCTTGCAATTGAGCAAAATACGTGCCACGCATCTGTGATAAATTAATGAATTCCAACATTTTAATTTTAATGTGAATGGCGAATATTTAAGCAATTAAATAGAATTATGTATTATATTTGGATGCGTGTTTACCCATACATAGACACGTAAGGTCAGTAGTACAGTACAGCCCGCAATTTATGTGCGTTGTACAAACACTTAAGCGGGATTAAAGAAATGTTTTTCATTTCCTTTAAACTAATAAATTAGTTGTTTTTTTAATTTAATTTATTATAAATATAAAATACAATCACAATTATTTTATCTAGTTGTTGTTTTATTTTAAAAAGGCGATTCATAAAAATATTTTTCTTATTGATTTTAATATATGCAGTAGAGTAGGACACATTTTTTAAGATTCACATCGATGTCCACACTTTAATATTGATTAGATAGATTATTACTGACACTTTTGTTTTTTAATTACCGGTTTTTGAAACTTTCTGCAGACTATGTTTTTTTTTTAATGAATTATCTCTTTGGTTATCTATAAAGAATATTTTTTATTTTTGTCTAGTGATTTTTTTCTTTAAAATTTTATTTATTTTTTTTATTAAATTAAAAATTAAAATCTCATTAACAAGGAAGTTTCCTTCAAATCGAATAGAATTTTACTTAAAAGTAATATTTATCGAAATTTGGATAAATATATATTTGATCAAGTGCATCAAAAATTATCAGATGACTTATCTGACTGAACCGTTTTAGATATACTGTTTTTGCGATCGGAACTACAACATAAATGCAGTAATCAAATTTGACTGATGCCATACAAATCCTCCTCTTAATGAGAAATTTGATATGATTCTATGCCTTGATAATGAGATAGTGGCTAGTGGGTTATAACACGTTTGTTACCTATCTGTAAAGAGAGAAGTCTTCGGAAATTCAATAATAAATTTATATCATATACAAATTAGCGTCATTTCTAGTATTTTATAGAGAGGTGCAGATGTCTTGGAATAGAAAACAAAAAATGAATTTATTTCGTGTAGTCATTTTCAAGAAAACTTGTCTTTTTGGTATATATAGATTATTATGAGGTTTGCTAATCGAATCAGGTGCTTGCATTAACAAGGTAATGACCTCTCGTTTGAACACCAACTGCACGATGTATTTTATGTATACACAATTGTCATTTTTATTTACTTATAAATAACACAGCAGACAATAATACATAAATAAATAAACATTTTATTGGGTCTTATTTGTAAATACGGTATCTTTTTTAAAGTTCAATCAGCTTGTTACATGGAAGCAGCTTAATATGTATATAAAAATAAATATATATAATTAATAGAACATCTTTATTTTTAAATTTATTTAAATTCGTTACCTAAGTTAATAAGAAGCAGCTAAGCGATATTCAAATTTTACTATTCAAGTGTAAGTAATTTTTAAATATTTATTTATTCTACTGAATATATATATATATTATTTATATCTGGTAAAAAAAAGTTTTGTTCTCCAGAAATTATGTTTTTGTTTAGGATTAGAAGTTGATGAGATAAAGAAAGCAGAATGCAAGTTTACAAATCATCTAGTTATATTCATTTTATTTATTTTATATATATACATTATACATTATGCAGTGATGTGTAAGTATTATAAATAAAAAAATAATTATGTTCATATTTTTACATAATTTAAATACACATATATTAAAAAATTTTATTTATATCAATATTTTTAAACAAACTTCTTTTATTACATGTTTTTCAGAGTTTTCAATACTGTTAACAACTTATAATTTGCTGTATTTCGTCAACTTTTATCATGTATGACCATCACGAAGAAGATAAAACTCCAATACGTGCAGTTTTTAGTTTTGCTGATGACGATGAAGAAATACGTCCACCGAAAACCAACTTTATGCTATCAGCCAACGCTCAGGAGTTTGTGCCAACTCACAACACTAATAGTATTCAAGATCGTTTATTGCAGAATCAAATGGGTGGCAATTACTATCATCACAATAATGCACATAATACCCAATATCAATCACGTCATCGTCACAATGGTTACCACCAACCAAATAACTATCAGAATAATTATCAACGGCACTCAAGGCATCATAACATGAATCATACCAGAAATTATCAGTCGCATCATGACCAACATCAGTCACAGATGATGGCTGCTCAAATTTCACAATGCACTTCCTCAGTTCAAAACCGTTTACGCATTGGTGACTCAAAGGATAAAACTAATAGTTACAATCAGCAACAAAATTGTCAACCGCCAGCAGCCAGTACCCCAGAAGTAGAAACCATAGCTATTGATTACCTACAAGGCTGTATAACGTGTCTAAATGACAATCCTGGTCAATTTGATACAATAGCTACTCGTTTCCTAACAATTTATGAAGGCTTGGAAAATAATTGCAATGTTATTGCTATAGCAATGGAGATTATTTTCGAAGAGTCCATTAAGAAGCCTAATTTCCGATACATGGGTGCAAAGCTGTATAATTTGTTGCATATGTTAAACCTCAAGAAGGATTCTTTGTTCCATTTGTTACTTGAAGCTAAACTCAACCATCATCAGGATGAAATGATGTCTAAGATGAGAAGCAACCAAGAGCAAATGGTACGCGAAACTGCGTTATTTTTAGCTGAATTATACATGCAGCTGCGCGGCGATGATACTCGCATATTACTTATAGCTGAGAACATAATGCGCACTCTCAAATTATTAATTTCTAAGGAGACTGCAGATAATGTACGTTGCATATGCCTTACATTAAAGTTGGCAGGTTTTGACTTAACAAAAGATTGCCCAGCCGAAATGCAAGAAATAATAAACATTTTAGATGGCATTAATCAGAAAAATCCAGGAAAATATCCATTGGCAGTAAGCGTTATTTCGTTGCAAAAAAATAACTGGGGACGTAAGTGCAGTTCCTCTAATTCTTTTAGTGAATCGGAAAAGATTCCCGAACCTTTACGCACTAGTGATGAGCCGATCTTCTATGGTCCAGATGGCCGCGAACTAACAGCCGAAGAAGCAGAGTTTCTTCAGGGAGGCGCAACAGGGGGTGGCTCAACCGATGATGAGGACCTTACCGAGTTAGAAGTAGATTTCGACCCAGAAATGGATGAAGAGGCTGAGAAAGCATTTAAGGAGTTCCGTCAGCAAAAAAGAAGTTGAATGTGGAACGCTTGCAGCACACAAAATTCAAAAACCATTAACACAACTTAAATTTTCTTTTGTGATTTCTCTTTATATCGATTTATATATATTACTAACCTGTTCAATTTTTAATTTATTTGTAAATTTTGATTTTTAATTATTTTGGCAAAGCTGTAGGCAAATTGAAAATGTGATATTTTGCAAAACGTGCTGCGAATTCAATAAATGTTTCTTTTCTTTTATTATTAATTGAATAATTAAAATAGAACAAGCAAACATAAAGACATACTTAAAGACTTCGAAAACTAATGCTCTTCAATTTCAAAAAAAAAACTTTTGTACTCTATTTTGTATTTTGAAAAGATTAAAATTGTAAATTGCCAAGCGCAACACTCAAAATGCACGTTACACTGAACCACAAAAGTACCTCAACGCACTTGCACTCAGCTTCGCGTTCCCTTTGAATTTTTGTTGATCTTTATTCACATCTTCAATTAAATAGGTTCTTAGACAACTTAGTTAATTAAATTGTAGACGTTAAGTTAGTCCTTTATTTTTCTAAAACTAAAAACAAAAAAAAACCGAGCGTTAAGATTAATAAAAAAATATCGTTTTAAAAAAAGTTTTAATATATTTGTTAAAAAATACTAAGAGGAAAATTGTTATTCTTAAGAGATTCTCATGTTATTTAAGATTTCATTTAGGTGAGATATGATTTTAATTGATTTTTTTCGATAAGGAACAAATTATATATAACGAATAATATATTTACATACTTTTTTGTATGAATTATTTTTTTTGTTTTATTTCGTCTACTTATTAATCAGAACAATTGTAAGACTTGTGAATGTACCTTTTAAGAAAGAGAAAAGTCAAGTAAACGATTGATTTACAAATAATTAATTAAATACAATATACGAGCATTTCTCATTTTACGAACTTTTCAAACGTATCTTAGACTATAGTACATAGAAATTGTGCAAATATGTTGATAAGTTTGTAAAGTATTTTATTTAATAAAATATTTTCAGCAAATTACTGTTTAAAATTGTTTTAGTCATTTCATACATTATAAGAAAACCCCTAGAACAAGAGAAATGACACGGTAACCTTAGTTAGACGAAGTTCATATCAAAGCTATTTATGTTGTCTATTAGAAAAACACTACTATTAAGGAAGCTTTGAACTTCATCCGCTTGTATTATCTAAAAACAAAAGTGATAAACAATTAACTTATATACAGAGAGCAAAATATTAAGCAAAATATTATCGTCATGTTCACTAAAACTATTGTACCAACAATTTAATACTGCTTTATAGTTTGTGGTTACTAATCTATCTGAACTAATTATTTCTATGAAATATATCAAGTTTCTGGTATTTATTTGTTTGGATACAACGAATTTAAAATAATTAAAAAATATTGTGTTCATAACATCACATTCTATTAATATATATTTAAGATATCAGTTGGGATACAGAATGGGTTATATATTTTACTAAACAAACTTTGATTGTAAGAAAGGCAAACAGAATTCCTAAATCATTCCTATAAATCATGATACAGAGAATAATGTAGATTAGTAATAATCTATAAAGGCTTTTAAATCCAATGTAATATTTTGAAATTATTTTCTTGACTTTTTATATTTTCGGTATTTTTATTGACTAGTTTACGTGTCTATAGTGTAGATACTTGACTATTTCTTTCTTAAAGCATTAGACTGATCATCAGTATAAGTAAATATTATTAAGATTTTGATTATTTATTGATTTTGATTTTATTGTGGTTCTTTTTTGGAGAATTTTTTATATTCGAATATCACATTCCAATTTTGCCTGTGAACAAAAATGTATATGTGTTGTTAAAAAAGTAAAAGGGTATGCTTTTAAACCCGGAAGGTTTTTACTCCGTGTAGACACAGATTAAGCTATTTCGGAATAATCCCGGAAGAGAGTTCTTGCTTATAAACGGGTAATTGGAAAGTCCATTTGTTAAGTTTAACATAAGAGAAAGTACACATCAAGTGGAGGCAATTTACATTAAGATAATTGCAAAATAGTAAAGAAATATTTTCATTTGAAATATTTTAACAAAAATTATGAACCTAATTCTGTATTTTGACTGCTTCGAAAGAATTTGTGCTTTCATTTCGGCAGTTTATAAATATTTATAAAATATTTTGGTTTTTTCCAGCAATTTTCTCACTTTGTACTAATTTCTTCATCTTTTAAAGAGTTGTAAATGCGTTTAGAGTTCAAAAAGTTTCAGTTAAAAAAAAATAAAATAAAAAATATTCAAAAATTTAGTTAATTTTTAATATTTATATCAACCTCAATATATATTTCGTATAACATTCTCAAATTAAGGTTTTTCAAGTTCTTATAATTTTGACATGTGGCAACGACAAATATCTTGAGCAACCACCTTGCGAAAGCAACAGCAAATCCAAACAAACGTCAATAGTGTTGCCAGCACTTAAACGCAGTCATACAATTTGCTGAATAGTCTACAAATTTTGTTGAATTCTTGTTGCTGTATATCTTATGGATACATTTCGTTTTCCAATTAGTTCAGTTCGAGTTATTTCTTCGTGCGGTGCGTTTGTATAGTTCAATATCACGGTGCTTCGACGGTAATTATAATAACAAATTTCTTTTTTCGAGGCTAAGAGAAAAGAGACAAAAAATTTGTTACGAAAAATACACCGAAAATATTAAAATAAATAAAATAAAATTTTTAAACGAATACAATTTAAAAACAAAGTGTGTTATTAAAATAAAAGCAAACGTAAAAGGTATGAATTGTTTTAAAGTATATATGTATATGTCTTTATTTAAAAACAAATGAGTGAGTTGCTAGAAAAATTTTGTAGTTATATTTTGCAATTAAAACAATTTTTGGATTTACGTAAAGTTCTCGCTATTCTCACCCTTTTGTGCAACATAATATGCAATACAAATAAATTTTTTGTGTTAAAAATATTTTAAAGTCTGTGATAATAGAAGTGCACAAAAATATAAAATAAAATTTTGAAAAAATTTGATGAAACAAAGCTGTTAATTAATTACTATAATGTTAAAATTTTTGGGCTGTGGTCGGTCAGACACTCAACCAACTTGAAGCGGGCTAAGTTGAACGCTTTTCTTAAACTACGAAAAAGCAAACGCAGTAAGAAACAAGCAACAAAAACGAAAACAACAATACAGTGCTGTTAAAATGACTTCATAGTTACATATACAATTGCATGTATTTGATTTATAAACACGCTCTCACACATACGCTATTGGCATTGCTACCAAAGCTGCTAAAATATATTTTTGTGTTTGTGCATTAGACATGATTTTTATGTTATATTCTGGTTTTATATCGTACAGAAGGTATAAAGTCTCTTAGCCCTAACATTGTGTTGGCTATACAAACATTTTGTTGTTTTTGTTGATGTTGTCATTCTAAGCGTGTTGCTATTAACAACAACAAAAAAATACACTGTGTTATAAAAAACGAAGGCATATGATTTCTTTTTTTTGATGTTACGCTCGTAGTTATAGATGTTTCTTTTTTTGATACGTTTCATTTTTAAATTTTTTTCTATACATATTTTAAAAAAAGCTCCTTTAACATGATAAGTTCCATAAAAATTATAATGTCAATTTTTTTACTCTCTTTTATTTCTTCTTTGTGGCTTTTAAATTATTTTCGAAATTTTGCCGCCAACTATTATATCTTTTTATTTCGTTTTTAAATAATTTTAATATAAAAAGCTCAAAAATACGTATTTTAACTTTTAAAAAATATAGTATAAATAAAGATTTTCTGGTGATCTAATTGGATTTCTTGCAGTATTCATTCTAATTAGGAATATAATTTTCATTTAAATTTATTAACAACAATATATTAGTTATAATGTGATATTAATATTGAGCGAAATTTAACGCTTAGTTTTGTTACTACTATTTTAGAGTAGTACAAAAAATGTTGGTGAGATATTACTGTACTGAAAATATACTAAATGTTATATATTAACATTCTGTATACATATGTATGTTCCTTATATTTTTAGGCGTTAATTTAAAATTTTTTTATAGCTTTTAAAGAAATTCTTAAAATCGCCATTTTTGGAATAGCAGTAAGAAATTAGAATACGTGAAAGGTTTAATCACCCATTTCATTCGTAATATTTACGTCATAAAGATTTATTCACTTATTTTTAATTAAAAAATATTAGAATAATGTATGCATATTAGTTCCATAGCTTTAACGGTAAATATGCCGGTTTTAAACTGATTATAAAACTGTGGTCGTATATTCAAAATAAGTAAAATAATTTATTATATATAATTGTAAATGCAACTCCGCTTAAAGCGGAGTTCCAATAAATTCTCAGAGCAAAAGTTCGGAGTGTAAGCCAAAGTTTTTAATCGAACAAGAACGACGAATCAACTCATTGATGTTTGTCTGGGTTAAGCGTTTTGAGAGTTGCTTTCAATTTTGTTGCTACTCATTGCGCTTGACGGTTGTTTGCCTGGCTATCGAAATTCCAAGTGTGTCTTCATCAGTTTGAGCGCATCGAGTTGAGCAATTTAAAGCAAACTTAACAGATTTTAATTGAGTTCTCCATTGAGCTAATGGTTGAGTTTCTATTGATTTCGCGTTTGTGGTTTGGATGTATTTTGGCTTTGAAGACTCTGCGTAGAATTTTGGTAACACTGTGGTAACTCGGGCACACCTTGTAAACATTTCTTATTTATTTTCTTGTGGTCTTTATATTCTTATGTTCTTCTGCAGTTTGAAGTCTCTGCAGGCTTATTAATAACTTTGTTTTTTGTGTTATTCTGTTTGTTGCCACTCCTTCATGTATTTGGCCGCGATTATTTTTCACTTTTTTTTTGTTAACTTATTTGGTAGTAGTTTTGGTAGTTTAGGTAGCTTATTACGTTTTTTTTTCTAGTTTCGAAAAAGTTATAACGTTTTCGTGTCTATGACTAATTATGTGTGAGTGCATAGTGTAATGCCGCTTGCTTCTACCGATTGTTATAGACTTTACCAACGAACTTGTTCACATTTTGGGTTGTTTGCAGCAAAACTGTAATGCATAAATATTGGTTTTTTTTCATTTGTATATTAATATTTTTCTATTTAGGTCAAAGTGTCACGCTGCGTGGAATGACTTCCATGTTTGTTTTTTTAACTTTTTTTATATTTTTTTTATATTTTTTTATATTTTTTTTATACTTTTCAACATTAAACTCTATTTTTGTATGTAAACCTATTCCTGTTTTTTATAGTATCTGTTAAAAAAGTATTAAGAAGAATGGTTGTTGCACATTTTTCATTTTGAAATCTGACCGCGTTAATTAAATGAGGAGAAAAAGAAAAAAAATTGCCTTAACGGCAGCGGTCGTTGCTGTTTATCAACACATCCATTTAGACGCACTGGAACGCGGCATATTGTGGCCTGTCCAGCATGTTTATTTGGAAATTTTTGGCTTTGCTAATAGCTAAGTGGTTTTTATATGGCAAAATATTTGCACCTCTACCATACATTGAAATCATAATTTATATATGCATTAATACCAAATGTAAAAAAAGAATATTATAATAGAAAATTCTAGACCTCATTTTTTAATTACCACATATACGAATAAGTTATAAAGTTATTTTATTGTTCAACTGTAAATTATTCAAACATTTAGTTGTACAATGCTTAATGCATATTGCTTAATAAAGATGTTTGTTCACAAAAATATTTTAGACACATCTAATATCAAAATAATAACAATATATTTCATCTTCAATTAGAGTTTGTTTCAGTTTTAGTGTTTTTTGTACAAATCGGAACAGTTGATCATAATATAGTATCTCCATTTAACAAAGTAATTTTTTATATTGAAATTATAGCTGGATTGAAAACTTAATTATTGAAAAGTACCATTTTAACTTGAAATTAGAACGAATTTTCTGTAAAATGCTTTTGTAAATTATTTGTAAATTAATTTCACTTAACTCTCAGGATACGGATACGTCCGTGCTGTAGTTGAACAAACCCAACCCACAGAAATGATTGAAGAGGCCATTCGCAAACATTAAATTGTGCAGTTGGTAGTTTTGTAATTTTGTAATTTTATGTAAGAATATTTCATTAAAATCGCTTGTTACTATTTGCAAAGTAGTAGCAGTTTTATACAATATACCAGCCAAGCACAGCCAAGTACACGCCCTTATCATTTCACTTTACTAATAAAGGTAAATGTTTGAGCAGAAAAGTCTTCTAAGCCGAAAAGTAAATTTAACATAACAATTGCTACTCATTCATTTTTACAATTTGTATTTTTGTCTTTCTAATTCAAAAAAGTGTTGACATTGGTAACATAAAATACGTACCAAGTTTAATCTTTCCACTTATTTTTATCTTATCAGCACACAATTAAACTGGCAATGACTCAATTTTCTAATAATTGCCATAGTACTATACATAACACAAAAAAAAAATTAAAAAAAGAGTTTTATTTATAATAAAATAATTATTATATATGATTTCTCTTTTTCGCAAGCTAATGCTTGCTCTAAGTAGATACAGAATATTTGCATACCTCTTAGATACATTTTACGAGTATCTTTCAGTTTGCAGTGCAACTTGTCAATGTTTGATTTGTTTCGTTTTTATTTTTTTGTTAATAAATATTTTACTATTGAAATTATTATTGTAAGTTTATACTTTTATGTTTTCATTTTCCAATGAAATTCCTAAGCTGACATCACATAATAGATTTTTGTATACAAAATATTATCAGCTTATCTTATCTTGACAATAAATATATTTCGCATAATTTCCAAACATTTTGCTAAATTATTTTCTACTGCGAAACAAAAACAAGAGCTTATTTATTTAGAAATTTAATCGTAACTGTCTTTCGAAGCATATGTCCCAACAGTGCTATGTAGAGCGGTAAAGAATTTATGGACAACTTATTTCGATTTAACTTGCATTCTATCATAAAACATTTTACATATGAGATATTCTAATATAATTGCTTGTAAAGTATCTTGACATACGAGTATTTTGCGTCAGTTACGAAATCATTGATCGCCTTTAATATGTTCTAGACTTTGTAAATGGAATGTAGAAATTCAATATACTGTCAATATGAACTTCCGTTCTGACAGGAAATTAAAAACTTTCCAGAAGATACTTAAACTTGTCAAGATGCCCGTATAAAGATAGCATGTCTCGGGTCGGAAAATGAATAAATAAAACATTGAAGCAAGAAAATAGCAAAAATTCGTAAATCAATTTTATTTAATAAAATTAAAACTGTCAATTACAAATAGAAAATAAAAAAACTACAGAACAATAATCAAATAGGCAATTAAAAATTAAAGTTTAAAGATTATATTGGTTGCTAATTTCAAAATCTGAACTTAGTCTAGAAAATAATTTAATTATTTACAAAACCATCAAATTCAAATCCCTTTCAAATTAAAAAAGAAAAAACCTATCCTTTTCATTAGACGTTCCAACAGCCCATTATTTGTCTTTAAGTTTGTCAGATATTGTCGATTCATTTCAAAGTTTTAAAGTTTTTCCATTACTCTGTCTTTACTCACTCTGATAATTCAAAGCCGTTATTGTTGTTGTAACTCATGTTGGGGCTTCCACTAGTTGTGGCGGACTTACCATGTTGAAATCATATGTTCGTGGTGCCTTATGGTTATCGGGTGTTATAGGTGGGAGAACGAGAATGAATAGTGAAATTTGGTATAAGGTGGAATAAGGTAAGGAGTATGGGCGGGAACATTATTATATAACTGCGAGAGAGAAACATATCATTTGGACTTGGCTTTAAGTGGAATCATTATAAATAAACGACAACAAGCAGTTCGGACACATATCAGGAATAGAGGTTTAGTAACTGGAAAATCACATAGCTATAACTTGACCTAATTTAAAGAGTAGCTGTTCTTCAGTAAGCAGTTAATTTATTTAAATTTTTGTTTTAAATTATTGCTGTTTATTAATAATCATTCCATGACGTTTATGCCGTTCAACTTTTTTATTAAATTTATTATTAATTCAAAGGCGCAGTGGGAAACACAACAAATGTTCATTTTTTAAGTACAGAAGATTAAATTTTCTTTATAATATAATTATGGCTAAGTTGTTTTTAAATATATTTGAATTAAATTTTTTAGTTTTCTATTTATTTTGTAATTTTTGTATAATTTTGTTTACATGTGAGCTGCCCACTTTTGGAATTACGTGTATCTTTTCACAGGTGGTTCATTATTTGCATTGTTAGTTGAAGTGAATTTGTATTTGATTGATTTTATAAAAATTCCTGCCTTATATGAATTGGATTTTTCTTTTTTTATAGCAACCATAATTGGCACACAGCCAAGTTGTTTTGAGAATACCAATTTGTGTTGGTCGCTCAGCATATTAGAAAATCTATCTAGAAAAGTGTGCTATCGTATGTGAGCTTTCCACAGCTGTTGCTCTGATCTATGCTGCTTGAGTGCCTATGCCGAATACTTAGAAATCATCGAATCCATTGTAACAAATTTATTTATTAACTTATTGGCCAGTTTGTTTGATTTGCTAAGCACTTTTCAAATTAGATTCGTTATGGGTACGCTGTTGCTATTAAATAAATTAGCATTAAATTTTAATGCATGACTTGCAACTAACAACGGGCAATAGGCAATAGGCAATAGGCAACAGGCAACAAGCACCAGATACAGATATAGATAAAAACCAACTGCATCTCGTGGATACGCTGGAGTGAAAGATCATTCAACTTTGCATATGCGTTCCATTAAAGTAAACAATAAATATCTAACACAAATGGCAGAGGTGTGGTAATTGCATACACTTCAAATTATAATTCATGCCTTAATACTCGTAAATAAAACTAATTATTGGGAAGTTGAGTGAAAGTGTATGAATATCAATTGGTAAGATTTATTTAGCTAACACAGCAAGGGAAATATTTTTTGATAACGTTTTTCATTAATTTAAAATTAGGCGTACTAACATTACTTATCGAGAAACTTTCCTTCATCAAATTTACTCGTTTAAGTGGAGGTAAAAGCTCATCATTAATTTACAGATAAATTATGCTACACCTTTAAAGCCATCCATTTTATGTTGAAGTTGTCTCGTTAAACGTATAATAAAAATTAAATAACGAATAAAATTTCCTTTTCGTTACTACAAAGGAATTATAATTAAAATCTGTTTCCACATGAATATTTGCAGTGAAAGATACAAATGCAGGTGCATTGACAATCTGCAGTTAATGTGAGTTTAATAACGAAAATTATGTATTTGAAGTTGAAGTACAACTTCAATGAATGCCTTTTATTTAATTTAAGATTGTGAAAACATAAAAAATACAATCGCACAGCAGTGATGCAATCTGTCAGTGGAAACTATGTTTATCTTCAAGGGCGATGAAGTTGCAGGCGGTAACTACGTGAATTGGTGACTGCAATTATCTATGTAAACTTGAGTTCAACCTCATTGTTTCATTATCTTAGTTGCTTTCAGTTTTACAGAACTGCTTTGTACGCATTTTCACGGACAAATATGGAAGAGAATAACACTCCATGAGGTCAGGTTATGAGAATTTAAGAAAAGTTAGAAATAATAAAAAGAGAATAATTATAGCATTGTAATCTTATAGTTCGAAATATGGAATCAAATCTCAAACCTCAAATATCGCCAAAATTCAATTAGAGTAGCAAATATAACAAATTTTGATAGGCTCAGTAATTAAAAGCTGGTACAAACAATTTATAGATATTTATATGGAATAAAGATTAAAATGATTTAAATAAGAATTTTATTTGCCACAACATGCAATAATCTGCAATAACAATATTATTCATTAATTAGTAATGCGATTTACCCATTAGTGTAGGATGACATTTGGGAAACGTCATTCATTTCATGTACCATTTCAGAGTTTACGTCATTAAGACATCAAGAACTCTCTCCAACAGTTGCTAAGCCAGATTATTCCATGTAAATTTTATAAAATATTCTGTTGATTCAAATTAAATAGTATTCTTCGAATGCAGCACGTTTCGTTTCATTTGAATGTCAAATGCTTAATACTACACAGAATTAGTTTAAGTAGTAACTAAGAGCAATGCTACGAGTGCTTGAGGAGTATTAATAAAAGATTTATGTGACTATTTGAATTAGAGATCATACTCTATGTTCCATAATATAAAAAACTGGAAACAATTTCATTTTTAATAAAATAAGTATTATGTTATATTAGCTAACATCATTGCATTTCGAAGTATGGTATTTGTAACGCAATAAAGGGCACATCGGAGACAGTATAAAGTGCACATGTTATGAATTAAGTTGACAGGATAAATCAAGTTATGTCTTACTATTTGAATAGCTGGCTGGAACCACTCATAGGATCTCACAGATTCATAGCGATCTCAGATTAGAGTCCTTAAAGGCGTTTAGTAACAATACACATTACTTACACATTACTTACTTACAATACACATTTTACGCGATAGTTGACCCCAATACCCCGATAACTTTTAAAAGGTCAGCGATGTAGGTACAACCCGTATAGTCGCGTTGCTTATTAGTTTTTGTTTATTTACCCGGTGTGCTCATTCATCACTCATAACCTAAGTAATTTTTATTAAATAAGGAGACACAATTCCCTAACATATATAATTTATTAATGTTAAATAAAGTTGAATTTTTATATTAATTAAATTTACTTGATTTATACAAATAACACATTATTGCTGTCACAATTGATATATTTCAATAAATATATTCGTACTCTCTATATTCGTACTTTCTATTAATTGTTTGCGTTCTTTTTTCCTCGAATTAACCAAACAGGCAAGAACTATTTTATTTCGATTGTCTCCAGTTTATACAAAGGAGTGTGTGTATCCATAAAAGTGCACTGACATTGCTTAGAAGTTGGACTTGTTGTAGCGCTTTGACGCCTAGAACTTGTTTGTACATCAGTTCTGATGGTGATCAACAATATGGCAACACTCACTGCGGCACAGAACATAACTGAAACTACTGCGTTCCTATAAGCCGCAAATCCAATGAATTCATTATGCGTGACTAGATTTTTACTTCACTCTTCCTCATTACTTCGTTATTTTTTATTTGTGATGTTGAAGTTGCCTATGAACAGTATATACTGTAAATTTGCCTGAGAGATGGTGTGTCTGATGCGTACAGCTTCGGAACTGCTATGATTTGTTTATGGTTAACCACAGTTGGAGTTCGGAGCGTCTGTCCCCTCCACCTCTTTGGCAGAGAGATTAACATGTATGGAATATGTTTTACTATTTTTTATTTGTTGACTTGAAAGTGTTTAGCAGCAGTTAAATGCTGGTTTGTGTTGACTTTGATATTAATCAGTAACAGTCTGCAATGTTTGTTTGGTCATGGTGCTGGTATCGGCCATGGTGGCTCATGGCATTATTTTGAACATTAGAAATATAAAGCATTTCATTGAGTGCATTTGACAGTTTAGAACCAAGCTAAACCAAAACAGGAAGAAGACCGCTTCCATCATTCAAGCTTTTAATCAAACAATCTTTTAGTGATATATTGCTTGAGAAGCATCTAAGTTGTACTTTTTTCCAAGAAAAATTTTCAACTCTTTAATAAATCAATAAGCTGTGAGACTTTATTAAGTTGTTGGCACTTATTTGCAAAGTTTAGCGTTTTTCTCTAGTTTTGCAAGAAACTGATTCACTGATTGTTATTGAAAAGTTTTAAAATTGGTGTTGAAGAACCTGTCAATGTTCTGAGATAGCAAGGAGTGGCAGATATGCGATGGTAGTTCTTTAAATTAATCTCATTTCTAGCAGTTGTCCAGCACTGCAGTTGTAGTCAGTATACAAGAAATTAGTTAAATATAATTTAATATATTTTTCTTACTATTAGATTTTGAATAATTTATAACCAGAATTTTTATTATTTAGTGGTTGTTTGACTAGGTTTCCACATATTAGTTTATTGTTTAACCAAAGTTAATACAACGTTTTTATATGTATATAACATTCCAACCCAAATACCGAAAATAAGAAAAGTATGTTTGTTGTACTAAGATTCTAGTAGCTAATCATTATTTTCTGTGTCAATAAATATATAAGCGTACTAAGTTAAATGGAATACTCGCATTTACTCATTGTATTTTTGATAAAAAAAATATGACAAAAAACAAATGTGCAATTTATCAAAATGAAAATATTTCCCCCAAAAGATTGTATCTATATCTATATTATTAAAACAATTTCTTTTAATTTTTGTTGTTGTACGAAAAACTATGTCATGAGTCATTGCTACAATGTTGATGCCTCTGCCAACTAACGTCGTGGGTTAGTACGAAATATGCGTGTGTCCCACAAAAAATGTTTTGAATTTAGATACAAGTTCTCTTGTCTTTAAATATATGTACAATTTATCTGAAAATATATTTTTAAAAAAAATTTGTTTATTTTTGTAAAAATTTTCTGATGGCACATATGCACGCATGCATACGCTGCACTGCTTCAAGCACGACGTGTTTAATGTTGTTGTTGACATCAACGCCCCGATTTACGTAGAATACTTATGCTTACACAATATGCGTTTATGGCATAATAGACCAAAGGTCTATTAAACACTCCTGAAAACAGTTTATAGAAAAATGTTTGAAACGAGCTATATTATAATTAAATGTTTGCACTAAATGTATACTAAATTGTCGCATATGCTTAGTTTAGTTTAGTCTAACATCTTAGAATTTTCATCATCAATGTTATCAGGTTTCTTAGTTAAACTCGATTTTATGAATTAAAAAAATATAAAAAAAATATTCTATTAGGTTAAAATATACTTTGGTATAAGTTTATATACCATGTATTCATCTTATACTAAAATAACCCGCTCTAAAAATCTATTAGAATACTTTAGTAAACTTCCAAAGGCACTTGCCGCTTGAAATAGCAAGATTGAAAGGATTATTTAAAAATTGTATAATTTAGATACCATTTCACATTGAGCTAGTGCAGCACTAATTTGTTACTCTTTAAGTGTTGTTACTGCCCTTGTTTTTGCAAAAATTGTATAATTCAATTTTCGTTGAAATTCAAATGAATGATGGTCAGAACTTAGTCATCATAAGTAAGTGATCCGAAGCGTAGATTCCTATTATGTAAGCTATTCTATTTTATATGGACTATACGAATTTTATAGAATTATAAGGGAATCCCTTTCATACTTTTGCATACCTGTTCTTGCAACCAGAGAGGTGAAATAAGGAATTGCTTCACCATCTCGTTGAGGTCATAATGGATTTTATTTGGTTGTAGGGCTTGACAAAATAATACTGTTTGAATTGATAGTTCGGTAATTGTCTTTTAGATTTACAATAGTTGAAATGATATTAGACAACATGACAAATTTTTGCATACTAATAATTCAATTTTTTTCAGAAGACAAAGATTGGAAAGAGATATTTATAATCGTCAAAAAACTTCATTTTGTTTATTGAATAATTTAAAATTCATGTGAATTAATTGATTGCAGTAATGAATATATATATATATATTTTTTTTTATATTATCATTAATCGCCAATATGGTTTTGAATTTTAAATGATTACCATTTTGCACATTTTAATCCATGAAGTTATCCCTATAATATTCTTATTAACATTGCCTCTGGTATATATTAATATTTTTTTACAATTTTCTAGGAAAGTTGTTTTATGTTAATTTTTCATCAATGATTTATTTCGAATATGTAATATTATACCATTCAGTTAAAAAGTTTTAACATTAGTGATGTTACTTCTTAGATCATTCTATCTTAGATTCGTTTTCCATCTTTCATCTTTTATCTTGAAAAGCATTTTAAAATTTATGCTAACAGTTACTTGACTGCTTTTTTAACTGTAATAAAATTTAAAGATTATTATCACAACAATTGAACAATTTAGATCAGAACAGTTGATGACTTTGATGTTTAATAAAATTGAAAAAAGTCATTGACAGCTTAAACGTTTGCTGCGCTGTGCTATGAAGTTTGAAGCAAAGCCGACTGCGGCAGATGGAATACAAAAGATATTCGCTCGCTCTAAAGCAAAAGTGTTACATCGACTCACAATGTGAAGCGTATGAATTGAAGTGACGTATTGTTCCCGTTTCAAAATGGATTTTCCCCCCAGTTGGTTGCAGATTATTACATTACAATGAGTTATCTAAGGGAATAGCAGCAACAATGGCAGTGGCTGCATCCATGATGATGTGAATTGTTGCCATATTTGTAATTTTGAAATTGACAGCCACTCTTCGTGTTGGCAATCTGCCAATTGTTTGACATTAAAAGTCAATCAAACGTCTTTGAGGAACAAATTTTTCAACACAGACGAATTTCGAAATTTATAAGAAAATAAATAGACAAAGTCTTTAAATGGAAAAAAGTCTTAAAGTGTCCAACTTAAAGTGTGAAATTTTCATCTTCGAAGCACTGTGGAGTTGCAGCTGCAGATTTTTTCGCTGTGTACCTAATCTGAAATTGATTTTCTAACTGCTATTAATACCGTTAATCTGAGTAGGTTCAGCGGAGTAGCGGAGTTTAAGCGCAGTCAGTCAATCAATGATTGCTGTTTTCTTTCCAATTCGCCATAAATTAAAGACTTTCTTGAAGTTGTTAAATTGGCAGTACGAGTAAATTAAGCACTTCTTATAAAGTTTTCCTGTTTGGAAGTTGTTTCAATAGTTAGTTGCCTTGCAAACATTTTGCATTGCTGATTTTTATGATGAGCCTGCAGCATAACTAGAACGGAACTCGCTTATCATTTGATTTGTTTCTCACGATCTTGAGTTGTGCAACAAGGTAATAAAATTGTTTTTTAAGACTGCATTACTCATAATAATTCATAGCGTTGATGCAGATACCTAGTATAAATGATGTTATCCAGAAATTTTGAAACGGTTAGCAGAAATTAATTAATTAATTTAATGACATTAAATAGATTTAAATATGCAGCCTTCTAGAGATACATTTTTAATTTAGTTGTTATCTCAAGTTTCTGTGATGTGCAAATGAATAACAGTGAAGAATAGGATTTGGTCATTTGGAAATATTTTAATAATTGTTTCTTTAGAAAAATGTCCTTTTTTCATTTTAAAAGACACTGATGTCTGCAAATTTTGTAATACCTAGACTTTAAAATGAGTTTAATACCGAAATAAATCGGGATAGTTGCACCAAAGAATATTGTAAGACTTATGTATAGATCTAATTTATGTCCAGACTAGATCATAGATCTTATAGATATCTTTTAATATTAAAATAAATTATAAATAAACAATTTTGGATTCTTACAACTTATAAATTAAATTTAGAAGCATTCCTGAAGGCGACGACTTTCAAATAAAAGTTGGTTTTATTGCTTATATGATATGATATTTTTATGGATTGAAGTCCTCTTATAAATTGAAATATTTTATATTGATTTTAAAGTTAGCTTTGCTTAATATATAATATTATTATATATATATTTATCATAATTTTATTATTATCATAAATTTTAATTGCTTAATAACTTATATTTTAATGGCGATGAACACTTTTCTCGCGTATTGCTTAACCCGCAAAACTAATTACTTTTAATAAAGATAAGCCATAAAAATGGTTAAATTTATAAATATATAAATGCAGGGAAAAAATGAATTTAGATAATTTTTGGCAGCTTTCACTGCTGAAATACGTTTCAGTCATAAAGTGGAAAATGTTAGGTATTAGTTATGATAGTAATAATTTTCACTATTTAAATTATTTTTTACTCGTACAAAATAGCTTCAATTTTTCATTTCGTTGACGGGGAAAACTTGCAAATTCAGTAGCAGCCAACATTTAATATAGTCAGTCGTATTCAGATTTGGAAGGTTACTACGTACATTTATTGTTTAGGTATATTAGTCTGAGTATCTGAACCTTATTTTAGAAGCCAGCGGAGCGTATCCAATGTTGTTGCTGTGGTTTTGGCTTGAAATTTGTATGCACGAGTATGCAAATGACTGTGAAGTCTGAAAAAGTTTTTCAAATTTTGTAATAAAAATCATATGCTCTTAGAGATATAGGTTGACAGGAAATTCGGAAATGCTCGAGCAAGTGGGGAGCGAAAAAGCTGCGGTTTAATTGTATAAAAGATTGAGTACGAAATTTGAAATTCATAAATGCATAACAACCAGAAAATGTAAAAAAAATGAAAAAATATATATTAAGTTCATATTACATATTGTGGGAAGCTTTAAAAATAGGTGATAGGCAACTCTTTCTCAAAATAGATGTATACTATATGCCATACAATATATCTATAAATTTTTAAATTATATACTTTTAGCAAAATTTCAGGGATACGTGCATATCATATAACAAAGTGCGAAAATAGGTCAATCAATAATTTGTATAAACATCTCACTTCTCACTCCTTAAACTAAAAATAAGTGCAGGAAATCTAAACGTATAGATTTTTAAATCACTACATTACAAATGCATTTAGTGAGGCTGAGTAAAATATATTACACTTCCATTAAAATAACCAAAAATTCTACGAACGCAATAAAAAGCCAGCAAAAGTATCTCAAAATCAGTGCTCCAACAAGTGCACAAATATGAATTGCTGCGTGCCTTAATGTGCAAGCAAAAATGTATAAAATTTTTGGAATTTTTTTCACGTTGCTATACTTTTCAGTATAATTTTATCTGTTATAAAATATATACATATGTATGTATATACATTGTCAGGAAATAGCCAGAATTTGTTATAGACACGGCATTACAGAGTCGCACGCATGAATTACTGAACTATTTTTACATTTACCAAACTCAGATATTACGATTAGATATTTTGTTATTTAAATCTTGCTTGGCACGCAAAAATTAATGTTTTATTTATTTACTTCCAAAAAATAAACAAATAATAATTTTTTTTTTAAATTAAATAAAAATTTTAAATGTAGACATGCAGAAGAAATGTTACGTTATAGAAATTAATGTATTTACTATGGAGTAATATTTTAAGTTTTATTAGACATTTTTTTATTAATATATCCACCATTACACATACATATATATGTTATAAAGAAATACATTTTTAAATATTTACTTTTTATTTTATGTGCAGTTAAGAATAGCCAAACCAAATACCTTCTGCTCAAAAAGTACCCGGATTTTGTAAATAAAACACAATTTTAAATTTTATTCCAAATTTATTTTATCTCCTTCAAAATATGCTCCTTCTGAAGCGATACACATATGCCAACACTTAACCCAATCTTCCATACACTTTTCGTAGGCCCGTGCAGGTATGGCTTTTAGTTCCTTCGGCGAATTCTCTTTTACCGATTCAATCGACTCAAACCAAAAATTTTGAAAAAGGTCTATTATTTAAGGAGTAGTTAACAAACAACAAAATCTGGATACTTTTTGAGCAAAAGGTAAATCGTGTTAAAGCGAAAAGTTCTTGAATAATCGAAGTCAACTACAAATGTAAGGTTTACATATAATTTTGCATTATATATTATAAGTATTAAAACTGTATTGAGAACTGTTTAAAGCAATGTACTAACTATTTGATCGTCAATAAATCTGTATCTCTAATTTTAAACCAGATTCTAGAATCTACAACATCTACACATCTATGTCTCAATAAACCTTATTAGAGTTTCATAGATCATAAATTTTATTTTTCTGGATAGAATCTTACTTTGCATACGTTTTCGAACTGTTGTGCGGACTTAATCTTATAGTATTAGATTTTTTTTGTAAATCCTCTAATTATAAACACATATCCATTCTTTGCAAATTGTTTTTAAGCGCTTAATATTTGGTTTAATATATTTCAATGTTCTTTTTCTAAATTGAGTTTTCACAAGTATTTACTTAATATGTTACTTAAATTATATTTAAATTAAACTACAAATTGCCTTTAAAGTATATTTTTGGGTATACTATATAATATAAAGTGTAATTAAAAGTAAAGACACATGTTTATAAATCATACGTTCGTACAGATACGAGTATTAATGAAGTATGACATATTTACTTAATTTATTCCAGACTTGTGTTGACATCACAGTTTTGCGCTAACAATTCAAAAATGACATAATTTTTAAGAAATAATTAGTGAATAATTCAAAATACGAAATGTCAAAAATGTGTTATTATTTCAAGTATGCAATTTTGTCAGACAACCTTTTTTTGAACAATAAGATACAATTACTCAGCTAAAATAACAAATATATTTTTAATTTATTATAAATAACAAGAAAAAAAAACAATCTTAAGATAAAATAAATTATGAAAACTTAAGTTTATAAATATAAAAAGCAAAATTATTTTTATTAAAAATAATAAAATTAAACAAATATTCTAAATTACCTTTAATTTTATCTAATGTAAAATTTTACAATAATTTCGTTTTATTCTTATTTTTTAGGTAAGAGGCGTATCACTCTGATTTATATAGTTAAGTCAATGAAGCGGTAAATAAGTTTTTGACCCGTAAGTTGCTTTATTTTTCGTTATATGCAAATTCCGTAGGTGAAATCGCATTACTACATACGCGTGAAAAGTATTGCGAAATTTCCGTTTCCATTCTCAATGTCGAGTACTTAAGCCAAAACGGAAATTAAATGGCACTAATATCCGTTTTTTTTTTTGCAATAACGTGGCGATTCGTCATATCACAATAAATAGTACTTTTGTTTTCATTATGTATTTCTGAGTAATGTTGATGTGATGGTAGCATTAATTGAAATCGAAATTTAGAATTAAATTAAATTTAAATTAATAATATTAAATTACGTGAAAGGATTTCTAAAGCACAGTTGCCAGTTCACACGTTTATCAGCCGGAAAAGTTCGTCATATCAACAATGCGAAAAATTGGTATCGCAAACATTCTAATGAATAAAAAAATGATGTCATTGATTGTGTGAAATTTTATTGATAAAACATTTTCGAAAAAGGTCGTTTCGTATATAAAAAGTCAATTTATTTGTATCTGAGAATAAAGACTGTGTTTTCACTGTTTCTGTTCAAAAGCATTCTTCCAACGTCCAATCCATAAGCTGAATAACACATTCAGTTGCATATTGTATTTGCATTTTTATTTAAAATTAATTTAAATAGATGCATACTATAATAGAATAATAAAACACAATCTGAGAAGCAACGATACTCCTTTTTTATGCTGGAAATAGTTAAATATTTCTGTAAGGCCGTAAAGAAGACAGTTTGTGGTATGTAAATTAATTTGACCGCACTGCGACGCATAAATTGGATCAGAAGTATGCAGTATGCAGTGGTGTAGTTGGTTTAGTACTTGGAAGTTAATGGAGTAAAAATTTTTATGCTAATTTGCACTGTAAATATCACTGATTGTAGTGTTTGTGATTTTTAAAAAATTTATTTGTTGTGTTCGTGAAATATAATTATGTTTTGTCAAGAGCATTCATCTGAACGGCTTGCTTTCTTGTCAAAGGAGTGTCTTGATTCTCTTTATAGAATTTGAGCCTTTCTGCGGGATATCTATTTATTAAACTGCATTAGTATTTAAAAACATAGACTGCGAAAAACCTAACGCTAGCCAAACAGCTCATTCGGGTCAACAACAAATATGGTAACAGGTTTCTTGAACTTTATTAGCGGTTTCTCTACCTTTTTCGTTCGAGCCCTGGAATTATTAGTAAATTTATCTGATTTTTATTTAATTAAATAAGATCTGCAGTT
The DNA here is from genome assembly GCF_002237135.1 of Teleopsis dalmanni. NCBI lineage: Eukaryota > Metazoa > Arthropoda > Insecta > Diptera > Diopsidae > Teleopsis > Teleopsis dalmanni. The sequence goes on along the minus strand of NC_051847.1, from coordinate 2,025,316 downwards.
TGAAGTGAAGTTTATTTGTTAGATTTATCAATAGTATTAATTTGTCCAGTCTAATGCAATATGTGTTAAAGATATCTTTGATTATATATGATTATATTATATAATAAGCTTGTAATTCAGATGACGCCACACAACGCGGTTATGTAGTTTCATTATGCTTCATAGTTCAATCATTCAAGTTAAACTAACCGTTTTTATAATCCTATTCTCATTATAAATATCAACAAAGATTATGGATTAGATTGACATCGGTCCAACACATTATCTTATATGATGTAGCCTAACTGTAACATAATAACTGTGGTATGCTGTAACTGTGGCATGCCCTAACTGTGGCATGTAGTGGAACTTAAGAATAATAAAAGGGAAATGCATTCTGAACAAATGTGGCTTTTGTTCAGAATTCTAAGGTATGAAGTCTAAATTTGAGGTACGAGTGAAATAGCTTAAAAAAAAATAAGAGATTGACAAGAAAAATATTAAAGTATTAGTAATATTCTAGGTTTCAACTTTTATTATATTTGCATAATATATAAAAGTGTTTATCTTTCGATAAAAGGAAGAGTTTTTGGATTTGTTTATTTATATTACTGTCGTCCTCATTAAAACTATTATGTTATCATGTGATTTTAAAACGATTTCACTATATTGTTAAAATATTGTTAGTATCCAAACTTTTTTATTTGTTTCGATTATGACTTCCACAATTTTAGATACGCTACTGCTTCTATAAATAATATATTTTAAATTTAATAATTTCTTCGCAAAAATTTATACATTTAGATTAAAACATCGTATAGTTATATAAAGATACATTCTGTTATTGTTGCGGTTGTTATTAAAGTTAAATTTTTCTCAATTGCTCATTGATGCGTGAATGCAAACGTATTTATATATATACGTAAATATGTATATATATATCCATTCTTCAATACATTAATATGATTCTTTATAGTATTCACCTCGACCTCTTTCAATTTGTTTGGCTTATGCCATTCCGCGTCGGGCGTTGTTCCTATTATTCTCGTACAATTATTTTGTTTAATTTTATTTATTTTAGATTTTGTGTACGTGTTCATCATGTGCAGCTTGTAGTGAGCTTGGCATATATTTAAAAACTTAGAACTTACTTTATAGTATGAGGAATATTAATCAGTTCGTTAAAAAGATTTGGTCCCATTCGTACCGAGCAAGTATTTTCACTTGAGTTTGAATAAATATTGTTTAAAACCGGCCAATATCGTCAACTATGAGCAGCTTGTGGACAAAAACTTGAACTTTCCTTGAATTCAAAACCTTGTATATAATCCACCACAAACGTTTTTAATCGATTTTTAGTTATATGTAATTTTTGCTTAATTTAAAAGTTGTTAGATTGGTGCAGCAGCACTATTGAGTTTGTAGAGGTTTATAAGACTGATAAGTTCTGCTATACTTTAAATAAAAACTTTAAAGGTAGAGTTTGTTATATTCTTCTACTACTGAAGTTTTAATCAAGCAGATTTGTGGCAATTTAAAGTGGTATTTTCGCAGAAAGTAGAAAAAGACAAACTAGTTCATATGTACTAGAACGTGAACCGTTGAAATTCCTGAATTAATTTTGATTAAAATAAGAATAGTTGATATTGCTGTAGTTATTGTCGCTCCACAAAACTTCACTAGAACAATAAAACTGCATTAAGAATGGTACACGGACTCTCACGTCTTGACACCATAAAATTAGTTATGATGCCACCCTTTAATTAGGAGCGCATCAGTTGAGGACGTACCACAAACCTGCACAATATCATCTTTAATGGATACAACAATATTTATAATATTAAATGAAATATTGTAATCATAAAATACTCACATTTATAATGAGTTGATATTTTTCATGTGTAGACCACCTATTTTAAATATCAGTATTATGCAAATATCACGTCTAAGTTAATAATTCGAGTTAGTGAATCTGTGCCCAATCCGTACTACATCGTACATAAGATCCGTAGTAGCGGAGCTCTACGGTAAAAGTAAGGACAGTGTGTCTTTATACTTTATTAATTATTCTTTTCAACTTTAATCAGTCAACTTTATTTTGATAAAGTTTGAACATCAAACGGTTTTTATAATTTATGGTCTCTTATAAATTCAAGATTTAAGATTCATTAGGCAAAAGTGGGGTTATCGGGCTAAAATGTTATTCCAATTAAAATAATTATAAACTCGTGATAAAATTAGCAATTCGATGCGAAATTATTTTTATTTTTATAAAAATATTTTTGTTTCTCACGTTCAACTGGAATCACAGTAGATACGATGTATAAAAAGTATGAGTAAATAAGTGATTATTTATGTGCAGTGTTAGCCAATATTGATTTTCGCATTATCAGTTGACTGTATAAATGTATGATGTCAGCGGTGTAAGCTATTGTTTTCAAATATAAGTGTACTCATTAGATATTTGTAGTACCGCCGCAACATTTACCCACCATTCATAAATTGAGAATATAAAAGTTTGTTGCACTTGTCGTCTATTTTGTGAATTTATCAAATTTTTTTATTTCACATTTTTATATTGCAAAAAAGACAAAAATAAATGTAAGAAAATAATATTAAGTATTATTCATTTCCACTGACATTACATTTAATACAATATGAAGAACCTACAGTTAAAGTTAAATAAATTCCATGATTATATATTGCCAACCCTCGACATTCCCAGCGCAATGAATCACGGACCAGTTCATACGAGTACGTAAAACAATTGTTGGTTTGTTGCTTAGAGGCTTCATTACCACAACAAATCTCCATATTAACTACTATCTTTGATTATAGAAATTAAAATAACAAATTAAAAAAAATTGTTTAATTGAAATTATTTAAATAAAAAAGCTTTGTATAAAACACTTCTCGTGCGAGTATTTGAGTCACTCAAGCAGTTTCAACCTAATTTAATTTCTACATTGCAACAAGACGATAAGGCAGGCGAATGCATTTTTATAGAGGCGCCATAGAATAATATGAGTATGTAGTATACTATATAGAATAATGCTTTAATTAATGTTTTTATTTATTAAAAAGAAAAATAACATTTCACAAGGACGACAGATTGTAGTTGCCAGTTGGACTTGCGTTTGGCGCCATCCTTTCATTTCATCCATTTATGCGGACTTTGTGGACTTTGTCATGCAATACCGTAAATATATAGAGCACATATATAGAAACCTATGAGTAATGTAATTATTAATTATGTTATGTATGCATTAAAAGTTTTTGCTCTAAGGACAATTAATGTACTATTAACAAATAATAAGCCTTTGATATATGATAATTAGTTTGTTTTTATATTTACATTTTTAAAAGTTTCTCGTGTCCAATTTATTCTATGTTATAATTGCATTTTTTACTAAAATGAAAATGAAATTAACACATATGTGACTAGAAGAGAATAGAAGTAGTGGATTTCACATACATGTTTATATGTATGAGAAGATAAATTAAAAGTTCTATAAGATTTAAGACTTGTAAAATTTGTTTCTGAAAATATTATTATAATATTAAATTTTCTAAAAGATTTATAGTACTATTGTAGCACAATAGCTGTATCTTTTATACGTTATATGAAGAAACTATTATAAGTTAACCATTATGTTTAAAAATAAATATCATTTATCGCTAATTTTGTTTCATTATATAGAGGGTGCTCTCGCCATTATATTATATTAGTACCATATATCCGATGCATTAACTGAATTAACTAAGTTAATTTCAGAAGTAATTTAAACTATCTTTTCTACAGTTTATGAAGCCTTTAAATCTGGATTTCTTTCTAGCTGTGCCTACGCTTCGTAGTTAGTATGAAGAATTATACTTAATTTTTTCTTTTTTAACGTCTATCACCAATTCTGATCGAAAAATTCTTTTTGCTGTAAGAAAATATATAAGTTGAAAAATTCAATCTGAGCAAGAGTTATTTATAATATATTGTTTTACTGATTATAAGAGAAAATTAGTCAAGATACTTTATTGTTTAAGTTTTATACTTTATATAAGAATTTTATCTAGATATTTTTGATTTTGTTTTTGTCAGAGTAAGCACGTTTTATTTTTAATTCTTCATCCAAAAGATTGTTTATAATTATTTTGTTTATTATCTGCCTTAGTTTTTCTTGATGTTGATGAGCAAAAATTCTAAAATTATCGAACATTTTTAATAAAAGAAAAAACGAAAAAAACTTATATATATAGTAAAATTTTACTTAGCAGACTGTGAAAATGAAAATAAAAGTGAGTAAAATGTCGTTGACTTTCGTTTTTGCCAATAAAATCATTTCTGCTTCTTACCCTAGGCACATATGTTTCTACAATTTTTAACAGGCGCCGTTTTTCGACCTTCAAACTATATATATAAAAATTTGACTGCTCTAGAGAAATTTCAAATAAACTATAAAAAATTTTTTTTTACTAATTGGATAATATATGTACATAATTTATTATATTATATAGTCACATTATATTATATGGTTTAACTATATCTTTATTAGTGGAGGGTTTGTAATTATTTATCATACTGGATACTTAAAATCATTCCTGATATCTTTCTAAATGAAATCAATTATTCAACTAAACTTGAAACACTTGAGAATATAAGCCTACGCATTTTCTAAAATATTTTAATATTAACTAATAAATACAACAGATACAAATTCTTCATGGACTGTTAAATACAATATATTTTATCATAATTTTTTCTCTAAAAGTATTTACGACAATCCCATCATATGTATCTCTTGATATATTTGTGCTTTTAATTAATTTAATTTATATATGTTTTGGGCAAACTAGAAATGCATGTATAAAATAGTTTTTTTTTCTTCTTCGTCGTTTTTTGTAGATTTTATTCTTTTTTTTTCTGTTAGAAGCACATATATTTTTAAAATTTTTTTTTATAATTTACTAACTGATGACGCCATCAAAGTTCGTTCAGTATTCAAAGAGTAAAAAATGCCGTCAGCTTTAGTTTGTATTATCGTTTTTTATGTAGCATCCAATTTTTTGGGATTATAATTCTTTATTACTTAGAGATTCGTTGAAATTGATCACATTTTTTTAAAAGATTTTTTCTGTTTCAATTTTGTTTGAATAATAAAACAGACGAATCTTGTTGAACTGGTTTATTTTATATGTAATATGTATTGTATAAAAAATAGATCAGAGCAAAAACTAAAACTATTACAATTTTAATGAATAACCACTTAGGTATAAACTGGTATATAATATATGAGAGCCACTATTTTTATAAGAGTATTATATATAATAAAATAAAGATTTTTTATTAATCTTTTTATTAACTAAGAGATTTCAAGAAGTTGCCACTGTTGATTTCATTGGTAATACCAATTAAAAAGAGTTATTAAAGTTTGCTTTTGATTAGAATTAAGAATAAATTATATATATAAAAACGATATCTTACGTATGCGATATATTAGATCTTAGTGTTTAGAGTTCGCATACTATCTTGAATATCTTGTCACAAAAAGTATCTAAAGACGGTATATTGGCTACGTTAAAGTATGATCTATCGTTTCAGTTTTTGCTTTCATGCCCTTGTAATGGACCTGGGCAATGTAAGAAAAAAAGGTTAGTGGAACCAGTTTGATACGTCGATTTAAAAGTTTACTGCCTTTGTAGGTGTTGAATTAGTAGTAAGCGGTCCGCTGTACACATATCTTTGCGTCTATCTAAGGTATATTAACTAAAATCTAAATTATGTGCATAAGTTTAGGTATATTTAGATCTTTGCAGTTATATTAAAATGTATCTAAACACTTAATATGTGTGATATTAGTTGAAATTTGATATACATTTGATTATACGAAATAGAGAAATAGAGTTCGTCATGAAGTCACTATTTCACGATTGCTCAGGTGTTTACAACTTTTGTTGTCTAAAAATCCCGAAGTAAGATTTGTTGATCCAATATAAATATTAGTTACTATCTAATATTAAAAACAAATTAATTGAAAATATTATGATGATTTTATCTTTTGAAAGTTTGGTTTATAAAAACATGAAGTAAAACATTTACAACATAAAACATAATATATGTTTTAAGAGATTAATTCATGAGATATAAAAGTGTTTTATGAGATTAATTCATAAGAGATATAAAAGTGTTTTAATAAATTTTTTCCTGAAATTTATGAGATTATTATCTATACATTAATTTTTTAAGCGCCATTAAAAGTAACAATAAATAAAATTGCCTAACAAAAGATGGGAGAGGTGAAGTGAAGTAAAATACTTTACAATAATCAATTAAAATTGACAAATTAAAGCAATTAAAAAAATTGTGAAACTGGAGAGCTGCAATAAATTGCATTTCGTTCATTGTAGACCAGATACTGCAACGATAAATCGAACTTTTTCTCAATACAATTTTTTCTATAATTGTTTGCTTCGATTTTGCTTACTTTGAGATCAATTAAAAGAAATTGATGCGTTTTTGCTGCAATTTTTGCTGTTAACCTAGCATCGTATTGACTTTGAGACTAACAGTTAAAAAACAATTTTATTTTCAATAGTGTTTTTGTTGTTTTTGTATATTGGAGATATTTCTTAATTGAGGGCAATTATAGATACAAGCCAGAGGCACATCATGCTGTTTCTTTGTCTTTAGATTTGATGTTATATATAAGTAAGAAAAACAATAATAATTTAAAAAATTGTTTGCATTAATAATGAAGGATAAAGTAAACAGTAAGCAATAAATAAGATATTTAATTTGAAAAAGTGATAAGTGCTTTAGTTTGTCATATTCAATTAGAGTTATAATTAACTAAACATTTGTTTTGAATTTATTGTGATGAGTAATGTCAATAGTAACGGTGAAATGTCAATAGTTAATACATGGTAAAGATAGTTATGAAATGAAATTTTACTAGAGACTTCACAAAAGTTAGATATATGTTATCAATACATAACATTTAGTCTAATGTATCCTATATATATGTAATATATTTTGATTTTGATTGCCTTCATTTGTGTTCTTTAAATTTACTAACCAAACTATGCAATTATGTAGAAAGAGTTGTATCTTCACTACAGTTGAAGATATAATATTTACTTTAACTTTAATATAGTTTTAATTTCAATGTTAAGCTTAGTAGGTTTCGTATAATTACAAACCATCTTGAAGCATGGTTTTGCTTACTTTGTAGATAATTTAGGACGTTTGAGAAAGTTTTAATGTGATTTTTTCAATTATTACATAGGTTGACTAGGTATTATGTGCTCGTAAGTTTCGTTTCAGTGAATTATTTAGTGTCTATGGGATCTAGGAGCAATAAATTATGCTCTGCTTCTTTCATATGCCTAATTTACAATTATTATTAATTTCCTAAAACTAATAGCAGCAATATAATATATAGCAGATGAGAAATTTTCAAATAAATTAGATAATATTGCATATTACAGAAGTAAAGTTGGAATCAATTTTTCTAAAAAGTTTCAAATATAAAACGATTATTAAAAATCAATATTTAATTTGTATACTTTCATGTCTTAAGATAATTGCAATCAATTTTTTATAATCTATTCGCATATGGTTTCATTATATATAAAATTAGTAAGTTTCGAAAGCACTTTGCGCTTCGTACATTCGTATATTTAAATTACATGGAACATTAATGATTGTTTTGTTGCATGCAATCTGCAAGCAAAGTTGCAAATGCGAAAATGATGTCATCGATGAAGAGTTCTACTGCACTTACAGCTTTTTTTGTACTGCAGTTCTGCAATTCGATATATCTTTTATTTTGCTTTGTTTATAAACGTTACGCATACGCTATGTTGTGCAAATATTATTTGATGAAAAATAATAGTAAATAAATTTCAAAACAAATATATTTTCTATTATCCAATTTAGGACAGACGTAATTGCGTTTCGTCCATGCGAACTAAACTTGATTTAATGACTAATAGAAGTAATAGATAAAAGCTATAAATGACTTTTTGTTTATAGTTAAGTTTACAATTCCATGTTATTGTTTCAAATTAATCAAGTAATGTTTTTTTTAAATGACTTACCACTTTTGCTTTATTTCTATTATTTTATATAAAATTTAACTATTTTGAAACTACGTGCTTTTGAAAATTAATGCTTGAATGCAACAAGATCGCACATTTCAGATTTTAATTTTAAAGCATTTTAAGCTTCAATGAAAGCTAAATAATTTCCTAAATTTGTAGTATTAAAAAATTAGTAATGACTAATTTTTCATAAAATTAGTCACAAGTTTTTCATAAAATTAATCATGTCATAATTTATTTGTTAATGAATAATAATTCATTCTAACTAACTCTACATAACTTGTATGTTACAATGTATCATATTTATATCTTGATTTCCAGTTCTGTTAGCTTCAAATATGATTACTAGTTCTTTCTTACTTTTCTATATTTTTTTTTATTAAAATTATAAATTTAAGTTCAAGTGCATTTGGTTAAAACATCCAAAACAAATGTAGAAATTTTAGAATCTCATGTTTTCAAAAATAACCATATGCTGTACCAATAATATATGTATATATATATATATATATAAACGAGTATCTACATTACGTATCTTTACTATTAATACAGCAATTGAGGTCTAGGAATTACAAATAATAATATAGCTTATGGATGTTACTAAAGAAATGAGTATTATTAAATTTAATTATATTCTTAAAAGTTTTATTTTTGATGTTCCAAACATAATTACTTACACAAATAAAGTAAACTGTCTTAATATTAATGGTTAGTAGTGTTTGTGGTTGGATGTGTATATGTACAATATGCATATATGTAAATATGTGCCGGCTCGAGTGTGTATATAATTTTGTATAAAATTTATTTTATTACTTGAAATTTATGCGGCACATTTGTGCTCAAGAATACAAAAATAAAGGCCGCACACTTATGTCATTTCTGAATTTATTCTAAATCAAGTGAATACAAACAGAACACTTTCCAAAAAATATATATAAAAAAAAACCAAAACACAACAATAACTCGTAGATCGACTTTCCTAATTGATTCTTTTTTAAATCTAATTTTTATAACATTTTATAAAAATAATATTTTTTTTGGTGTTTTTGCAATACTTAATTAACATAAATTTTGCTCAAAGAATTTGGAACTGTTGCTTTTGTTGCCAATCATTTAAGTTTATAAACATAAAGACTCATGTGTCTGCTTTTTGTTTATAAACTTTGTAGCTTAGATTTGCTTCTTCGTTTGTTGCTTGTATTTTTAAAATTCTTTTTTATATTTGTGAATGGAATCACTGATTTGTTGGTTTGTTTGGGAGTGCTGCTTTTAATCTTTTGCTCTGTTTACAATTTGTTTCCTTTAAGAATTTATTCAAATTAATTTGAATTTAATCACTTAAAAGCATTGAGAAACACGCTTTTGAAAAATATATCAAAGTAAATTGTTGTTAGCATAATATTCACATGATTAAAGTATTAATATCTTTGGCTGTTAAAGATTTGAAAAACTGCATATGTTTTGATTTAATAGTAAACTATGTTGGAAGAGTTATTATCTATCTATAAGTGATATAAATTTAGTATCTAATGGTTTTGTAAAATTAAAATAAAAATGTTCTTTTGTATATTTATAGATTACGAAAGTGTATTAATTCTTAATTGTTATACATCATTAATGTACACAAGTATCTATCTATATATTAAATTTTACGTCATTTTAAACAGACAAATAATTTTATTTTAAATGGATTTTTCTTTTTATTTTTAAGATTGTTATTGGTTATATAGACATTATCTAAAGAAAGTCTCAAAGAAATTATTTTCCTTATTAATTTCTTTCGGTGAAAACGGGCAATCTTCATGTGTTATTTGAATTAAAAGTCATAATTAGAAGTGGGGTAGCCGCACACTGTAAAGAGCAAGCAGAAACAATATCAAGTGAACCTTGAAGTCGACAACTTAACACTCCATTTAAATAATGAACAAGAAGAACTGTTATTGAACTTGTATCATCAGAACACTATACGTATGTTAAACTGATATCTATATTTAAGTTTCTTACAGAAATCTTAGTTAAATACAATGCAATTTTGACAGCACTTAAGTGTGTCAGATTGGTATCAGAACTTTTCAATATTTCTATATTGTATATACTTCCCCAAGTTGTATGACATATAGCTAGATAATTTTTAATATGATTTTCTAAACAAAGCTATTTTGTTCTTTAAACTCAACTTATTTAGATCTAGTACATTTAGGTCTAGTTGCAACTGTTTGGTTTTAATAAGAGTTTTTGCAGGTACTTTGTTGTCACTTTTATATACAGTTATTTTATAGACTCACACTACTGTTAAGGTTGGGTTAACTTAGGTTAACAGCTTCTCTTCTAAGTGTATTCTTAAGATGCATTTAGGATATTTTGTTCCAATACTTTTGCTTTTGTTTAATATGAATATTATATATTTGTATAAAATTGAATTCTGATTTGAAATATAAAAATTATGTTTTATTATGCATTATTTTATCGCCGTGTAATAAATAATTTTACGTTTCTTCTTTGGGTTTCAGTTGCAGAAATATATTTTATGAAATATCCGTATGTATTTTTTCTTGCTTACTTAAGTTTGTATATAAATAAATGAAACGGCTTCAATAACAAAACAATTTCATTTTGATTTTAATAAATATTTCTTTAATCTGGCACATTTGATAAGCTCCGTAATTTACTATACTTTTCCACTTTATTTACTATATATACTTTAATGTTGTTTCATTCATAATGAATTCTTTTTCGAAATGAATACATTTTTTGCGATAAAAGTTTGCATTATTAATTTGTTTGCAGATAAGCCGAGTTAATAAATTTTTATTAGATTTCTGCTACATATATTATGACATCACTTCTGTTAAATAAGTTGGCGTCATCAATTACCATTTTTTGTTTAGTGGTTTTCGTATCTATACTCAAACATGTATCTTTACTAGTGGCATTTAACTGTATTTATTTATGTATCAATATGTATCATAAATAAAAATAGTCGAGTTGATGTAATAAAATAAAATAAAATAAAATTGTAGTTCAAACATTTGTTGTAACTTTCATAAATTGTTTTAAACATTTAATAAAATTTTTATTTTTATTTATTAATTCATATATAATTTTTTAATATATAAATGCAAAATTTCTTTCATAGTTCATTAAATGTATTTATTTATTTCTGTATATTTACAGCATTAATCATTTCCTCTCAGAGAAATAACAAAATTGCATGAACAGCTTAATTAATCGACATTCTTTTGAAGTAAGTCTTTTAATTTATTATGAAAAAATTCAGTATTTTTAATTCATTTTGTATTTTAAATTATATGATTTCATTCAGAACTATCTCATTTTATTACCTACACCCTGTTGACTTTCAATTACCCAATTACCCACAGACGAAAACAACATTGACATCATTCCGAGTGAAGGAAAAAACTTTGCAGTGAAGTCAGGGGCAACGCCCTCAATGAAAGTTTCTTAATCTGATTTCAAATTTAATTTTCCTTTAATATAAATTCTGCCGAAGATCTTGAAATTTGAAGATAAAATAATTATAATTGATAAAACTGGAAAATAGTAGCATCTCCATTACTTTTAATTGGATGTGAAGTTTGTGGGTGGAAACACTTTGGAAATATGACACAGAAAAAGGTGTCTAAAATACGAAGAAACAAAACTTAGCAAAAAAAAAACTTAAGGAAGTGTACATTTTGTATCTAAGTTACGCGCCCATAAATACTTTCAAGGCGCGAAATCGCTGTTTTATTGTCTTTTATTCGACACGCGTTTCCTTCTTCTTAAATTGTTGCTTTCAATTTAAATACAGGGTGTGAAACGGTTAAGGAAGTAGTGTTTTTCTCATCCAGAAACTAAACAAACACACCCACGTTTGCTAAATTTTGATTTTACACCAACGTTTCAATTTTTGTGTTCGAATGCAATGGAAATAATAAATGGACGAATTGTAGCGATTTATATTGTTATATAACTAACTGTGACATATACAATATTTTTTTAAAAAAAGTAACACCTCCAAATATTGAGTGCGGATCGTTTGGCAGTTGAAAAATATCTACAAAAAATACTGGTTTCGTAGATATTGCAGATGTCTTCTATATGATCGGACATAACAACAGAATTTTAGTAACTCATTTAAAGTTTACAGTTAAAGTTGGTTAGTTGGTTATTTGGCTGCAGTCATCGATCGGCAGATACCATGTAGAAAAACTAGATTCATCTAGTTGTCTTCTTATCTACTTCAACAGATCTATTGTTTTCATTGATAAACTGTCTGACAGACTGTTAAGATGGCACTTACCTAAAAGTCTATTCCTTTTATAGACCAAAGCTGTACAGTCACAGAGAAAGTGTGTAGTTCTTTTTCTTCGTTTACGTTTTCGTAAGTTCTACTAGAAATGTTGAAGAGGATTTTACAGTTTCACTGTGTGGGTTCCTTGACGTCAGTGACCTTAAAGATTTGCACTCAGCTTAGCAGTTGATAAGTTTAGTGCATGATAGGTGCAATCTTAATGGTTTTTTAGAAAACTGTCTGCTATCTCATTGCCTTCTATGTTCCTATGACCGGCAACCGATATGAGAGTGCTTTCCGCAATTCTCAGTTCAGTTCTTGACATTTTCAAGACATTTTCACTTCTCTTCATTTTTCTAATTTAATTCTTCTGTTTCACTGCCGATCCACTAATAAAATTTTTTTTGAATTAATTTTGTTTAAGTGTTTTCGTTTACTTTTCTTATTGTCAAATCGCTTATAATTCATACGGGCTTGTTTCTGACTTGTCGTAAGTCCTTTTGTTCTTACAAATTTGCCTTATTGCGTTTTACTCTTTTTTTACTATGTTCCTTTAATTGACTATTATTTAGGTAGTAAGTGTGCAGACGCCTGTCTGGCTGTTTCGTAAATTTCCCGGCCCTTTTTATGGCACACTTTATGAGTGTAGTCGTGAAATAATTACAGCAAGCGCCCACAATAAGTACCGGAAATTCATCAACTGCCATGCAAACTTTAATAAAATGTGTTGAAATCTAAATTTGTTGCTTTTGCTGGTAGTTGTCTGTCATTACTATTTATTAGGTCCTTCATTTAAAGGATGTTGTGCAGCAAATAGTAATGAACAAGCTAACAAAGTCATAAAGAGGCGACAACGTAAAACAATGTATCTTTGTTTATTGTAAAACTTCTACTGAATCCTAAGAATATGAGCTATGGCGCCCATTTATTGTTTTAAGGCAACTTTGTGAAGAAGACTCATAACTTGAACTTAATAGTCCTAAGCAGATAAAATGGGTTTTTGGAAAGAAGAATGATGAATTTTATGTAGCCTACCGCATTGTAATTAAAATGACATGATTTTTTTGTGAAATCATGAGAAGATTATTGTGTTATAGTATTGAAAGGTAAATAAAAATTGTTGAGATGAAAAAGTTTTTATTAGGATGAAAATATTTAGTCAAAAAAAATTACTAATAACTTTAGTTTTATTTTTGTAGGTATACGCCCATCACGCAATTGCGAATGAATGTTTATTAGATATGTTAAGATGATTGTTATGAAGCAAATTAGATATAAGTAACCAGATATGAGTTCTATGATATGAACGAGTAAAGCGAGCTATAAAACGAACAATGTCATTAATGCATACATTACGAATATCGGATAGATATTTTAGAAAAGAGAGAGAGAGAATAAGTTATCTCTTTAGATATCTTGCTTTTTCCATCCATAACAATCAGTCAACGTATCGTTTTAAACTTTTTAAAATTTTTAGAAGTTAATATAGTTCAGTTTAAATATATTCTGAGTGAATCATTAATTTGAATTCAAATCTCTTAAGATTAAAGTACCGTTTAGCTTATTTATATTGATATGAATAATGAGTTTAGTTCGTCATTATATTATAACCTATGACTTTGAAAAGTCTATATATTCAACGTTTCAGACTGTTAATACATTCTGTTGATTGGGGAACCCATAAAACGTCTATTATTTAAATAATAAGCTCTGACGCATATACGTATTCGAATATTAAAATCTTTTGTTGATAAGACTTTTAAGACTATATCTATAAATATAAACAAACTAGCTGTTTTGTGTTTTTTAAGTATACTTTCAACTTTCTGAAATACATATGTGCTTTGATTAAAATGATGTTTAGTGGTTTTTAGAAAAACATAGATAAAGATAATTTTTTTTTAAAAATAAGTTATCGCCTATGGAAGTTATCATATACTTGTGCCGCTAATACTCACACCAATGATGTGTTAATTTATATTAACTTACCTATCGTTTAGTGTATGAAACTAGTAAACCATACGCGCGTAGTGTCAACAAACTTGAATATTAATTACTATAACTTTTAACAAAATTTTAGTTAACTTCTTTAAAATTTTTAAACGTTTTGTAATATTCATATACTATATAGTATGCATATTGATATTTTTTGGAAACGATTGAATTTATGCTATTTTTGCTTTTAATTATTGCTTGGTTCACATTTACTTATATATCAAAATATTTTTTAACTTAAATCATAAAGTGAACACGAAGCAATTACATTTATGATGTCCCCACAAACTCTCTTAGAGATGTGCTTATGTCGGAGTTATGACCATGTTAAGGGGTGATTAAATGTGCTTCATTTGCAAAATATGTGTACTGCAAGTAATCTGAATACGTATGTATTCCCACTCTCCATTTGAGAAGGACTTTCCGCTAGTGTGATAAGTACTTAATTTCATGACAGAAAATATATTAAACCCTTGGGCATTTTTAAGTTTACGAAACCAAGGGGTTGTTATTCTGGATACTTATGGGAAACATTTGCGATTACAATTTTATAGTATTTAAGTTAATGATAATCAAAATGTGCTTTAAGAGAGTCTACAGTTAAAATTATTTAGAGAAAATAAAGATGTCCCTTTTTTCTGCTTATATGTGTTCTTCTATTTCTGTGTTCTACGACCGTACTCCATTGTTGATGTAATAGTAGTATTATATGTATATAGTACTCTTATTAATATTTACTAGTTTATACTATTTTATAAATAGTATAATATATTGTACTATTTTATACTTTGGAATAGTTTATTCAATTTCTTCACTATAAAAAGTGTGCTTTAATGGAATCAGAACCCATTAAAGTTTCTCCACACTTTGACGCACCCAACTCTTTGAAATTTAATAAAATTATCTACGCACAAGCGGTAATAATTTATTCCTTCTTTCCTTATTTGGACAGACGTCTCTATTCCCATTGGAAAATTCATGCTGCCATGAGCTCTTCGTGCCCTTGGAGTGTATGTATATTGAATACAAAAGTGTACCCAATTACCTATTTTAACTTCAAAAGTATCGAATTTCACGTTGTACAAATGGAAAATAAGCAGAAGAGTAACTTTTGAAACGATAATGGTTCCGAATCGCTACTTAATTATATTTAATTTATTTACTGCTAAGTTTGGTGCAATGTCTTTGTTTTGAATAGATTCTCTTAAATTGTAAATTGTAAATAAGTTCAATAATAAAAAATTAAGCATATCTGAAACTAAATTCTGTTGAAGATTTAAAATGTTATTATGAAATTATGTCCTTCTAAATTTTATTAAGAATAAATTTCATGAACAAAAATAATTTATTGATCTCAAAATCACTTTTATGAAATTTTATTTTTGTAGAATTTCCGTAGGCTGTGTTCAGGGACACACAACTTAATTAATGCTTTTAGCACAGGCTTAATTTAATTTATCCTTTCTGTTTTTAAGTAGGGAGCAGTATGAGGAAATCAATATTTACCTTCTATTGTGATGGACAATTAAAAGCATCTTTTCAGTCTCTTGTAATCTTGTATATATATTTCAAATGTATGAGTGCCTTTCCTGTTGTACCTGTGGAATGAATGTTTGTATCTACATTGTAGCTACAAGTATAAGTTTATATTAGTCACATAAAGCTTTAAATGTGTACTGTGTAACATTAATTAAATTAACCGTGAATTCATGATACTCCTGAGGTTAAGTGTGAGTTGATAATTAAATTAGTAAATGTTTGGTAAATGTAGTTTCAGCACTGCATGTTAGTTATAGAAATATAGAAAGAAACTAATAAAAACTTATTGCTTTGTTCAAGGAATACATCTAACAGGTACACTGATTTATTTTATTGTCTTAATTTGTATATTAAACAAATATACTTAGTTCATTTCATCTTATGAAAGAAAACACTACTGGAGCTTTAGTACAGCTATTGTCATTCACAAATGGTTTGCTTTCTCAATTGTTGGCGGAGGTCGATTCTGTACATATTAACATTTTACTCTTATACTTGAAAACTATTCGTGATCTTTGCAAATTAAGTTTAATCAAATTTAATTTAATTGAATAATCAGTATACATAAAAACTTCTTACATTGTGATGTATTCGTATCACTTGAGTAGAGGAATGTTGGGTCCCATTAATTGAAATTATTATTATTAAAAATGATAAATATCTGTATACGAGTAGTCATATATCATATCTTTGTATTTATATTATTCGTAGTAAAATAAGATGCTATTGTTAATTTGTATTATATATACCAAATAGTAATTTCTTATTAAAACTTTTACTTATTATTATTTATTTTGAAAATCTATTTTTTCAGTTTTTTCGAAATTAATTCCCAACAAATCGTAGACATAAATTCTCACTGAAACAATGCCAGCGGAAACAAAAACCGCACCCACCGCTGGTCCAGAGGCCGATACACCAACTAAGGCCAAAAAACCGGTTGCTTCATCATCGAGAGCTGCTTTAGCACGTGTCACATTGCTTGATGGCTCCATACTTGATGTAAATATTGATGTAAGTATGCTATTTATATATTTTTTTTAGAAAAAATTTTGAACCAAACTTCAAATCTATTATTAGCGCAAAGTCAAGGGACGTGATTTGTTGAACACCATTTGTGCTGGTCTTAACATTGTAGAAAAGGATTACTTCGGTCTCTTATATGAGACATCTGTAGATCCACGTGTTTGGTTAGATTTGGAAAAACCAGTCGCAAAATTTTTCCGCACTGATCCTTGGATATTACAGTTTGCGGTTAAATTTTACCCACCAGAACCATCACAACTACAGGAGGATATTACTCGTTATCATTTGTGTTTACAAGTTCGTAATGATATACTGGAAGGACGTTTACCATGCAGTATTGTTACACATACTTTGCTGGGTTCTTATTTGGTACAATCTGAGATGGGCGATTATGATCCAAAAGAGATGTCCAATGCAAACTATTTAAAAGATTTTAAAATTGCACCAGATCAAACTCCAGAGTTAGAGCAGAAAGTAATGGAACTTCATAAGACACATAAGTAAGTTGATCCGTTTACCTTTATCGTTGTTAATAATTAAATTAAATTAATTCTTTTTAATAACAGAGGCCAATCTCCAGCTGAGGCTGAGCTGAATTATTTAGAAAATGCTAAGAAACTTGCTATGTATGGTGTTGATTTGCATCCAGCAAAAGATTCGGAAGGTGTGGACATAATGCTCGGTGTTTGTGCTAGCGGTTTATTAGTTTATCGGGACAAGTAAGTCATATCGAGAAATATGTATCTTTTAAAATATTATATAGAAAATATGTATATTTTAAAATATTATCTTCACAAATTGTGTACTCAATTATAATATTATTTAACTTGTTATAAATAATTTTGATCTCAAAATTAATTAATTTATTATTTGATTGAAGCAAACGCGATGCCACAAACTCAAAATTGTATATTTCAATGTTGCATTGATTAGTTTTATATACCATATATCAATCATTCAGATTTCCGATTATAATTCGAATAAAATATGTATTATGTTTTGCTAAGACTAATGTACACAACTCGACAAACATGTATCAATATGTGCCTTTTTCATACAAAATCCATTTAAAAATTTTTTTATATTTTATTGTATTTAAAAAAATTTTTAAATTTTAAGTTATATTAATATATATATATTATATATATATACCTTTCAATACACATATCTCAAAATACGTTATCCTCGGTGAGTCCCATTGAATAAAATTATACCTTGTTGGGCAGAAAATATTTATTTTATATAAAGATATATATATAAAGATTATTGTTATTTCATGTTTATTATTATACATGTATGATGTTTTTTAATGCAATTTTTTTATATAATATACTATTAAAAATGTGATTCTTGGCATTTATTACGAATTAGAATTTTAATCAATGAGTATATCATTTGTGAAATGGTATATAAAATTTAAAATTTGTACTAATAATTGTTTTATATCAATAAAATTATCATTTATGATTATTTAAATATTTACAGACTTCGTATCAATCGCTTTGCTTGGCCTAAGATTTTAAAAATATCTTATAAGCGCCACCATTTCTATATTAAAATTCGACCTGGTGAGTTTGAGCAATATGAATCTACAATTGGCTTTAAGTTAGCTAATCATCGCGCTGCTAAAAAATTATGGAAGTCATGTGTAGAACATCATACATTCTTCCGCCTGATGACACCAGAACCTCAAAACAAGTCGACCCTATTCCCACGTTTTGGATCCAAGTATAGGTACTCTGGTCGCACTATGTACGAAAGTAAGAAAAATCCCGTTGATCGTGCTGCACCCAAGTTCGATCGAAGTTTGTCTGGTAGACGTTTGACTTCCAGAAGTATGGATGGTAAGTTTTAAGAATAATTTATTAAACAGCAATATCTAACATTTTTTTTGTAAATAATTTCAAGCTTTAGCATTAGATGAAAAAGAGAAAGATGCCCAAAAACGTCATACGATGGGACATCCTCCAGAGCATATACCTGATTTAGACTCATCACGTAGTCGCAGTCCATTGAAGAAGGACAAAAAAGAAAAGGTATTTTTTGTTCGTTTCGGTATTTAATTATAAATGTAAATCATTCCCGTTATATTTGAAAATTTTGTTTCGACATATGAGAGATTAACAGATTTTTAACAATTTTTTCTTCCTTTTCTCGGTTGAATTGTTTTTTGTAACTAACCAAAATATTCTTGATAACAAATTCTCCAATATGCATTTACTAAATATAACTAAATACACTTACTCGTAATAACACACTACTGATAACACATTTTTCCAAAAATATAAACGCACCGTTTCACAAATCCTAACATCGCCCATAAAAATGTAAACCGTGAAAACGTGTATGGAATGTGTACCATTCTGTTTAAATTTTTTACACTGAATAATGAAAAAATTAATTAAATCGCTAAAAAACGAAACCACCGAATAAAAATTTAGTTAATACGTGAATCGAGCACTGGTACTGGTTCAGCCTCTTCCCAGAGTTCAATTGAGGGTGATTACGAGGCCGGCGATGCCGAAGCCGGTGCTGCTGTTGCTGAAGAAGCTTCAGCAGTAGCCTACATTAGTGATGTGCAGGTTATATAAACTTTTTCTTTCCTAATTAACTTTTCAATTTTTTTTCTATCTGATAAAATTTATTTCGATTCTTTGCTGAGTTAATATTTTTTGTAGCATTTGATTTGCTCTTTAGTTTTTACTATTATTTTCAATGGCTTTATCTGAAGCTTCTCAAGATGTAGTTTTTAACTTATGACTTGGTTTACTTATAAGATTCTCAACTGCTAGGTATAATCTGTAGTAGAGCTTTTTTTCGAAAAGAATGAGAGTAATATGTTAGATCGAAAATATTAAAAAACTAACTATGCGTAGGATCACTTAAATGATTATATTTTGCAATATATATTTAGTTTTTTTTCAAAGTGATATCTTTTTGTAGATCTCTAATGCTGATTGTAAAAATTGATAAACTTTGTAAAAATTGATATATCCAATTTTTATAATGTTTTACTTAATATAATTTTTTTTTTGATAAATCTAACATGAAAATAAGCAGAATATGGAAAAAAGCCCTTTAGATAATTTTTTAAAGTAATTAAATCAATCAGGTCTAAAATAAAAATGACCTCAATGTAAAGTCATCTTATATAGTTTGTAATAGATCATCCGATGAGACTGATTTCAAAAAAGTTATTACCGAAGTGGCATCAATGAGTGAATAATGACAGAAGAATGGTGTGCACTTAATTCACTTAATGTAAAAATTTAATTTTACATTAAGTGGTCTCTAATAATTTTTAAATTGTTTGAGTACCTGTTGATAGTTTTATTTTTCAATCAAATTTTATTGACCTAGTGACAAATACCAGCAAAATGCACTTATATGAAAATGAGAAAATGAAAAAAAAAACATTCAAAGTGCTTGCTAACTTCACTAAAATAATAAAAGAAAAACTTTTACAAATAATTTTTGTAGGAAACGTCTATAAACATTTTTAATATTAAAAGCATAAGTTCTAAGTTTACTTTAAATCCATAAACTTATTTTTACGATAAATGATCGCATTTTGTTGTTTACTTAATTAAGTTATATTTGTTTCAGTGTATTTATTTTGTAAATTAATATCTTAAGTATTTTTATTAAATTTAATTTTAAGCCTAATTTGCAATATGGATTATTATAAATGTGATGTCTTACCTCTAACATTTTTAAATGTGCTTTTTTAATTTTAAATACCTCTATGTATATAATGATTAATTTTAAATATAATTATTTATTTTGCGCTGATTAACAAATCACTGAGATTTGTGTGAGTTCCCCCATCGTCCAATGCGAAAAAAATCAATTGGTTGTAAATATATGATGTTTTCCATTTCCAAAACGTATCAAATACACCCTACACACACATTACTTTGTAAATTTATAAAAAATTTATTCTCAAAATTAACAGACACACACAAATCCAGTAGACTTAAAGATTTTACTAATCCAAGAAAAAGGCAGAGAAAAGTTTAGTCCCAGCGAAAGTGAATTTTGTTTTCAGCCACAGCAAGCACTCAAAAAACATTGGAAAAAATTCACAGTAACGCTTAGTCAAAACTTTTCTCTATTTTTTCCAATTTTTCTTACTAACCGGAAGTTTAGTTTGAGTATAAGTGGCAGCATGCAGAAGCTTGTAATAATATATAATATATTTGTTTGAATCTTTTGTGTCTTGTCTGTCTTTCACAAGAAGCGGAAGGTTTTGAAACGAAAAAAACTGATGCTGATTTTTATTATCAAACGAATAGGTCGGCGCTGGTGTGGATGCTGATAAGGAAGTTAAGCTAAAGGAGAAAAAACAAAAGGAAAAAGAAGAGAAGGAGCGAAAAGAGCGCGAAAAGAAGGAAAAAGAGTTAAAGGATAAAGCGGACAAAGCAGCTAAAGCCGCTGCTGCCGCTGCTGCCGCTGCTGCCGCCGCAGAAGGTATCAATGGTAAATATTTCTTTATAAAAGTACTCTGTTTAATTGAGTGCGAAATTCCGAATAAACAATTAAAATTGATTTATCATAATAATTAAAAGAAAAATATATATACTTTTTATATACCTATGTGAACAATTGTTAAAGCATAATTACCTGAACAACTAATTATTAAACTCAATTTACAGGAAATGATGACTTGAATGATTCTAATAAATCTGATAAATCTGGAAAGGGACGTGTAAGTATATTACAACAATACTAAGCTGTATTGTTATCTATGTATTTATAGAGTACGTTTATTTAAATAGGGGTGTATATATAAGCAATATGTGTATGATTAAATGTAATCTATAGCACTCCTAAAAATGTTTGCAATGGAAACGATATCTTATTAAATGTGTCCCAATTCATGCATCCATTGAAAAATGACTATAAGTTGTTTATTGATTGATTGAACCTGTAGTCCGAATTTAATTTGAGTTCATCCTAATTTTATTTATCTTATAAATAGTTTAGTTTTATTTTATAGTTTCCTGATTTAATTAAAATTTTTTTTTATTTTTTTTTTATTTTTCTTTATTTGATTCAATGAAATTATGTAATTGCGCCTCATCAATCGTAAAACAACAATCGCAATCTACTATAAACCGCATATTTAGGGTGGTGGTCTATTTTCGTCTGGCCGTAGGAGCAAAAGTGGTTCACCAGCTAAAGATACAAAAGAAAAGTCTTCTAAAGACAAAGATGGTAAAGATAAGCCTGGCAGAGGCGAACTTACACTTGTTTCTACTAGTGGTATTGGTGATCAGGATAACAATGATAAGAATCGTGCATCTAACACTCCCAGTCATACTCGTCCGTATGAGTACGTAGAAGGCAACGGTGAAACTAGCCCGACACGTAAATCATATATACCTGGTGGTTTCCGTTATGATCAAGATCCAAACGGTGCTAAACGTGGACAAGAGGGACAAGAGCAATTATCGCCAACATCTGAACAAAAGAAAATTGGACTTGCTTTTAGTTATGCGCCTGGTAATGAAGACGCATTAAAGAAAACCGCTGAGAAATTGAAATCTGGTCAATTATCTCCTAGAACACGTGAAAAAATTAACAAAGGACAATTGTCACCCACTACAAAAGCAAAATTATTAAAGGATGCAAATTTGTCTCCAACTACGCGTGCTAAGTTGCAAGGTAGTGCAGTAGATGCTGCCGCTTCACCACTAAGCGATGCACAAAAACGTTCTTATTCGCCTACAAAGGGTTATGGCTATAGTTCAGGGGCTCCAGGTAGTTATAAACCATTAACTGATCCAACCGCCGCTTTTCTTGAATCACAACGTTATAACAAGGAACCTGGTTCCGTTTCTCCAGATAAAGACGGATATGGTATTGGTGTTGCACCCGGTGTTGTTGGTGCTGGTAGAGATGGCAAGGCAGCTGGAACTCCTGGTACGCCTAGTAAATCAGGTGCTGGTTTTCCAAGCGTTGGCGCTGGTGCAGCCGCAGGCAAGCCAAAGAAAAAACGTGTTAAGATAATGGTTATTACGTCGAAATTCGATCCAACTACTAAACGTATTGATGCAGAAAATGGACAGATTGAACACTCTACTGGCATACTTGACCCAAAGACAGGTCTAATTGATACCAAATATGGTTTGATCGATCCTAAAAAAGGAACACTAACCGCGCTTAGCACTAAAACTGGACAAAACGAAACACATCAAGGAGAAGTTGATCCCAAAACCGGTAATGTACATTTGGTCACCGGTGTTGCCGATCCAAATACAGGCCGCTCTGATGACTCATTGGGTCAAATAATATGTATTACTCCCCAAGATGATCCTGTCGTTGAGCTTACTGTTATTACTAGTCGCATAGATCCTGCAACAGGAAAGGTTGATACAGTAAACGGAGAAGTTGAACGTTCATTAGGTGTACTGAATACCGATACCGGATTGCTGGATACCAAATATGGCGAAATTAACCTTAAAACTGGCGAACTTAAAGCTATAGATCCAAAAACTGGTAAAATTGTTGTGTCTAAAAATGTTAAAGTTGATCCAGCCACAGGTCAGATCACTATTTTGGGTATAACGGATCCAAAAACAGGCAAGGTTGATCCTACCCAAGGACGTATTATCGAAGTGGGACAACAAATTGATCCAATTGTTGAAGTTACATCCTTATCAGGTAAATACGACGCAAAGAAAAATGTTATTGATCCAAAAACTGCTCAAGTTGAAACGTCTGGTGGTCAGTTTGATCCTAAAGCTGGAAAAATTGATACTAAATACGGACAAATAGATTTGGTTAAACACACAATAACCTTCACTGATCCAAAAACTGGTAAAACTGTTACACGTGACATTAAAATTGATCCTGCAACTGGTCAAATTGTGCTTAAGAACCAAATTAATCCCAAGAATAACAAACCAGACAAGGATTATGCGCGAGTTATATCATTGCGTATTGTACAGCAGCGTGTGGATCCCAAAACAAAGGCACCTATTGCACACGTTAGCTCAGCTAAAGACAAAGAAATCGTGGTTGATCCTAAATCTAATCAAATTTGGGTACCAACTGGTGCTACTGATCCAAACACTAAAGAACTACAGTACATCTCCAGCAGCGTTGATCCTAAGACCGGCTATGTCATCACTATATATGGTTATCTTGATCCCAAAACCAATGAAGTTAAAAAACAAACCAAACTTGATCCTAATACAATCAAAATTGAACCAACTTCCGGTAAAATCTATACTGCTACTGGAGAAGTCGATAAGACCACTGGTGAACCACTGTATGCCACAACACAAGTTGATCCAGAATCTGGTGAAGTTTACACTAAAGTTGGTCGGGTTGATCCCAAGACAGGAAAAATTGTCATTGTGCGTATATTGCTTATCTCGAAAACAGATGAACGAGGCAGACCAGAAGAAATCGATCCAGAGACCTGTGAAATTGATCCAGTCTCTGGTCGTGTGCTTAAATTTTTCAATAAAACTGTTTATGTTTATAATATGATAGATCCAATAACAGGTGAAATTATACAGGTTGACCCGAATGATCCACGTTTTGCTGGAGCACGCACGACTGTTACGCATACTATGACATTGAGTGGCGAAATTGATCCTGTAACTGGACGTATCAAGAGCGAGTATGGTGACATTGATCCAAACACTGGCGACATTGATCCAGCAACTGCTGTACGCGATCCTGTCACTGGAAAACTTATCCTCAATTATGCGCAAATCGATCCATCACACTTTGGTAAACAAGCTCAAGTGAGCACGACTACTGAGACCGTTCCAATCACACGTCAACAATTCTTTGATGGTGTTAAGCACATGGGCAAAAATGCATTACGCCGTGATTCTGAAGCAAGTTCCGATGATGATATGACACAACAATACGGCGCTGAAATTGTCAAGGACTTGGTTTTAGGTAGTCCAAAGCAAGTAGGAGGTACAACGCAAACAACTAAATTGGGTAAATATGTGAGCACACCAACTGTTGTGAAAACAACAACAAAACAGGTGCTAACGAAGAATGACGATGGTGTAACACATAATGTAGAGGAAGAAGTACGCAATTTGGGAACAGGCGAAGTGACATTCTCAACACAGGAACACAAGGTTAGCAAGTCAAAACATTATTTTATTTCTAATGCTAGCAAATAGGAGAATATGTATTTTAAAAGCTGGTGGTAAGGTATAGTAAATAGTGAAAGTCACATTAATACAGCTTTTTTCAAAATCGTGCAAGCTTTATAAACTATTTTTGGTGCAATTTAGATTATATCTGGCTTTTAACTTTTTTTTGAGATAAAAAATGTAATTATTGCTTGCACTTCTTACTAATATTAATAATTATTTATTTATTTCTGTTTAATTAAATTTTTAAGTGTTCTGTTCAAAGTTTAATTTTGAAAAACTCGTTATTAAAATCCTAACAATATCATTATATTTTATGTTAATTATATAGTCTATATGCTTGGAATGCTTCTCTGCTCTTTCCGTTCTTGTCCGAATTTCATTCTATTGTTTTCATTTCTAATTTTTCATTTAACACGTTTAATTTTTACATTTTTATTTGGTAATCCCCTCGTGCCTGCAACCACTCTTGCATTTGCGCATTAACAGGCTGACGCTCCTGCAATTGACCTCAGCGGTGCTTATGTACAAGCTACAGCAGTTACCACTCGCACAGCCACGACGCATGAAGATTTGGGCAAGAAAGCCAAAACCGAGCAGTTGGAAGAGAAAACTGTAGCCACAACTAGAACTCATGACCCAAACAAACAGGAACAACGGGTTGTCACCCAAGAAGTCAAAACAACGGCCACAGTGACGAGTGGGGATCAGGTAAGCAAAGAGCTCTTACGCTAATTTTGCGAATCAGTGTGCGAAAGCGATTACAATAGAAAGCTAGAATTATTATACACTAGGAATTTAGACTCCCGATGTAGCAGAGTCGGATTATGGTCTTTTGTGCTACTGCAATAGAATTTTAATTGAGGAATAAATGATAAATAATAGCGAAGCCACGTGAAGTATTTTGTAATTATATTTTTTTCTTATAAAAAGAAATATATGTAAAATTTGCATTAATTTTTTTGTTCAAATTATCATTTATTCCATTGCGTTAAAGAAGATTAGGAGAAAGATCAGAGTCCTTACTCTGAACAAGAGAAGATTACAGTTTACAGATTATTTCTTTCGTTAACTAAAAAATTAAATATGGAGTGCATGTAAATTAAAGAAAGAAAGAGAAAGAAGTAGACTGAAAGAGAGATAGCTTATAATAAACCATGAATGGATTGTAAACTTTCGGATTCATGATTGAAGTTGCACGAATTGTGTAGTTTGCATGTCGTTTTTTAAAATGTTTTGAGAAAATCATTTAATTAAATTTATTTATAAATAATTTGGTTTTTTTAAATTGTATTTGTTTTATTTTATTTTAATATGTAACCATTTGCATTTTTTGTTATTGTTATTGTAAAACTATTATATGCATTTAAAACGTACCGAACGATCAGTTCCAAAGACGTGACAGTATTTCATCAACAAGTTCTGGCGATTCTGGTACACCAATTGATGGGCCCTATGATGGCTCCAGTGTGTTGCGAAGTTCAACAAGCTATAAGGTTTGTTTGCATGACATTTTAATATATAATATTATAATATAATACAGTATAACACTAATACAGAATATATATATATGAGTTATATTAAATGGATGAGTAGATGCTACTTTTTAGTATATTTGGTTATATTAATTTATTTTAAAATATTTGTGCCGTCACAGCAATCTCCTTTGTATGAAACCTCCACCACATCAACTACAACCACTGGACCACGTGTTGAACAAACCCGCGTTGTGCTTGGCGAAGATATGCCAGGATATTCTGGACATGGCGAAATTGTATCATCACAAACTGTGAGCAGTAAAACACGAACAGTTGAAACCATAACCGTAAGTATCAGAAATCTTGTCTTGTTCTTTATGTACAAACTTCTAAAGTATACGCGTTCAATTGACTTTACTTACTTTACTTAAATATCATCATTTTATGTTAGTTGGAAGATTTTAGAATTTTCGTATTGTAAAAAAAAAATCATTGAATATGATTGTATATAATGTTTATATATGTCCTCCTTGTAGAATATATACATATATACAATATAACATTGTTTATGTGGCGTTTTTCGGAAAATCATTTCAGTCTCTTATTCTTGTAAATACATATATGTACTTTTAAGTATAGAACTATAGAAATAGAAAGTATAGATATTAAAATCGCATAAATAGAAAACGCAAGCGTATTTTGTGTTCCACCTCATTAAAGAACTGAATAAGCGTTTTTTATAATCTTCTATTAGTTTTATATATATATTATTCTTTATTGATGATATATTAGAGTTTTTATAATGTTTATTTATTTATTTATGTGTTAACACTAAAATTCATTTTAAAGTTAACTAAGAATAAAAACTCGACTACTAGGTCCTTCGCCCTTTTTATAATGTTTAAATTCTGGATAAACAATGAAAATCAAAAACCATATGCAAATGTTTATTAATCATAAAAATAATGAGTTCCCTAATTTGATATAATGAAAATATTACACGGTTTAATAGGCATTACTGGGTTTATATGGATTTATTAACTATCCTAAATAATAATATAAAAATATCACTAATATAAAAAATGCATACATAAATACCATAATATAATAAAAATACCTTTGATTAAAAGAACTGCTGACGATGTCTTTAATTTTAAACTCTTTTTGCTTTATGCACTTTAAAAACACAAATTGTTTTTAATCTATTTAATCTATTGATTCATTAAATATAATTATATATATTATGCATCTTTTCTGTTCAAAATGTTAGTATAAAACTGAAAGAGATGGCATTGTTGAAACACGCGTGGAACAAAAGATAACCATACAATCCGATGGTGACCCAATTGATCATGACAAAGCTTTAGCTGAGGCAATACAGGTAATATTACTTTCCATATATACAGTAAATAAAATAAAATTAATTATATTACTTTTAAATATTACAGGAGGCAACAGCTATGAATCCAGACATGACAGTGGAGAAAATTGAAATACAACAGCAAACACAGTAAAATAAGCACGCCAAGCACACCTACACGAATATACATATATAAAAAAACTCCACACAAAAACATATATACACTTAAACACCACTACATGTTTTAAATCTATTTTTTAAAAAATATTTAATTTTAATAATAATAAAAAACTGTATTTTTTTTTAATTTTTTTACCATAAAAATTTTTAAGCTTAAGAAATTTTTTCAACAGAAATTATATATGATATAAATATTATATGTCTACAATAACTACAATTCGATGTATTCAATATAGAAGCATATATTTCGTTGTTTAATAATATTTAAATGTGTAATAATATTAATAAGTATTTAAAATCATAAATGTACAATTTTCAATTAAATAAAAGAAATAAGAGCCGAATATACAAAAACAAAAACATAAACAAAAACCTGAAATTTTTCCATATGAGAATAAAATATTTACAAGAATCCAAATATTCTTAATTAAATAATACTGTTTTTTCCATATAATGTTTGTATGTTCAATATTAAAGTTATATTAATGTACGTACGAAAATCTGTATTTAAAGTTTATATAATAAATATAAAAAGAAATAAAAACTGATTTTTAATCAAATTTAATATATAACTAAGTTTAAAATATTAAAAAGTAAATTGCATATTAAAACTGAATTTTTCCAATAGTGACAGTTGATCTAACTATTTATTTATGAATTTTACTATAAATTATTATAAAAACTTAATAATTTCAATTAAATTAAATTTAATTGAACTGAATGATATAGTCAGAAACAAACTTATAAAGAGTTATAAGGGAACCGAAGAGTACGAAGATCAAAATTTCTTGCCTTTTATCTCATAGCTAAAGGATTGTTAAGAAAATCAGAAGAATAAGGATATCAAAATTTTTTACTTCTTAGCTAATGGCTATGCGAAATAAGAATTAAAAATATTTTACACAACAGATTTATAAAGTAAATTATATAAATTGCTATTTCATTTTATATAAAATTATTGCAGACATGCCATTAACCGATATATATATATAACATGCGTTTGTTGTGTAGTTATAAAACTTGAAAATGTATACGTCTCATATTACTATATATGATATGTACGAGTGTATTTACCTTAGCATAATACTGAAAGTTCAATTATTTAACAGAGCCTAAAGAGTTTTAATGAAATGATATATTATAATAGGTATAGAACCCGAATGCTTCGAAATGACTATTGAGAATATGAATTCATAGTTATATACAGTTTTTTCTGAGCCTATATACAATATACAATATAGAATATATTAAATATTATATCCAACTTTTAAAATATATAGAAATATAATAAAATCTCATGGAATCATATATTTATTATTATACAGTAAATAGTGCGACATGCAAATAAATTAATAAATTATATTTAAAAGGCTTTTGCCAGTCATATATTTTGCTTCAAGCGCTCTACAACATTTATTTAAATCAAATCAAGATATTTTTTGATGTTCATAAATAGAGAAAGTAAAGTATTATATATAGAAAAAAGTTAACTTAAATACAAATACAGCAGCACTAATTACTTTGATAATAAAATGTTAATAACTATAGGCATCACAGAAAAGTCTACTGTCAGTTAAATGATAAGTTATTGTAGTAATTGTTATATATAAAATATTATTATTTAAATCCTTGATAAATTTAGAAGTGAAAATTCATGTGTTCATATAATTGACTTGATTAGATCTAAACTATGTTTTATTTGAAATTAAAATACTTTAAACTTCGAAAATCATTTTTTAACTAAATATAAGATTTATTTAATAATTTTTATCCTTATCCTTTTGAAATTTTGGAGTATGAACATAAAAAAAAATTATTTTCTCTACAATATCAAATTAAACAATTAAAAGTATATCATAAAAAGCCATATAAAATAATTTTTAATTATATCTCAAGATTATACATTTACTTATAACTCTGAATCTGATATAGCACTTTAAAGAATCACAATATAATATATATTTATATGTAATATTAAGTTAAAAAAATGTAGCTTTTATATATGTTAGTATAGATGTTATTAAAAAATTTGTATTAATATGGAAAAGCAAGGCAATTTAAAAAGTTTTACTTTTATTTATTAATCCTTTTATTAATTTTTAAGTAACTTAAATTTTACTTATAAATTTATTTTTTTACTTATATTGAGTTTATGTCAAATTTTTTTTATTACAATATACCTGGTTCTTCTTTGCATAGTACAAAAACCCAACCAAGGACTCAAATAAATAATTATAATTTTATTTATATTTTGAATACGTTATCTTTCTATTAGATATTGATCTAGTTATTAGAGAAGATAGGATTTTAATTACATAAAATTATTTAAAAATGGGAAATAGCATATAGGAAAGTAATTGACTACTAAAGGCTACTATCATATTTATAAATGCAAAAAGTAGGGTCGACTCCATATTTTATGTTCAAAGAGTTGGACTGCTGGTATTATGTCATGATAGTAGCGTGACATTCTACTATATGACAGAAAAATGTTTATAAATTAATATTTTAATGTGAAATCATAACAGTAAATCTTGAAAATCTTTATAGAAAAGGAATCTTTGATGATAAATGAAAAGAGAAGACTAGAAGAGATTTGATAGCGATATAGCTTATAATAATTTCTATTCTAAATATATAAGAGATAAGAGACAGCTCTATATTTTAGCTTAAAAGAGCAAAACTTGATAGAGTAACTTAAAATTTTTATATCATTTTAAGACATTGATTTTATATTATTTATCATTCATTTATATTTTTTTGATATTTTTATGCATAATAATAGTTTTCAAAAAATTTTGAAACTTAAAATTTCCTCAATAAAATAAAAAAAAAACTACGGCCTTGCAGAATCAAATATGTACTACATTACAATGTGGTAAAATTTGCATAAAATTCGTGTAATTGCAATTATTATTATAATAAAAATATGTTTAAAAAATTATAGATAAGTGTTTTTTTTATTTTTACTTTGGTGGTACCATTATTTTCCCTCAGGTGGGTTTTGATGCACGCGGTCGCTACTCTTATTTAACCTAACCTAACAAAAATATAATAAAAGTGCTATTATTGCACTTTATTTGAAAAGTAGTGCTGTTCACCTTTACTCTTTGTTTTTTTATATTGAAATCATCGCAACTTAGATTAAAATGTCAAACTAATTTTTTCTTGATTAAATTTCATACTAAAATTGATATAATCGGTTGTGTATATATTTTTTGTTTTAACAAACTATATCTTTTAGAAAAGAAATCGTTTTTGCTGCAAAATTGTTGTTTATTAGAATAAATAAACATGCCTCTAATTTCAAAGTTGAAGATACTTCGAATTCTGGAAGAATTCGGTTCACCTGCCACGCTAGAAGAATTAACTGCTTTTGAGCAATTAAAATCGAATATCAAAAAAAAGACATTGAAGACAGAAATGTATTCAGCTTTAGAGAAAGGAGTAAATGACAAGTATATCAGAAAGTATCATCTTCACTATTTTAACATCTGTGATACGGAAGACGCGTTCGAGAAAATAGCTCAAGAAACACCATCCACTTCTGGCGGTTTGGAAGACTTCTCATCTGATTTTTCATTAACGTCCGTTACAAATAGTTCGAACGATGAAGAGCGTCCCACTTACGTTTCAGCTGAATTTAAACGTAAACATGCCGTTTGTAAGGAATGCGCACAGAAATTAAAACGTAAGAAGGGGAAGCCTAAAAAGAAAGTCACTACTATGCGCAAGCGCAAGTAGACCCATCCTCGAATATGTCAAATGCACAATAAATATATCTGGTTTTTCTCAAAATTAATTTTTGTAAAATATGACAAAATGGCGGCAGGTAACTTTTCCAGATATATTTCAATGAAAAAATCAAAAAAAGTTGTGCCGCAGTTGGAGATTCTTTACCAACCAGAGATTGTTTAGACAGGTAAGGTATTGTTTAGACAAGTAGATTAAAACTGCTTAGAGTGCACTGATGAATAATTATTATATTATTATATTTGATTATATTTTATTTTTGCTAACTAACAATAAAATTACATTAATTTTATATGTGCTCTAATCGAACTGCATACGTTGACTACATGCGATCTAAACAATTCCATTAAAATTTCATAAACAAGTATCCTTGCAAAGTTGCAAGTGTCCTGCAAATACGAATATGAATTATTGCAACTATAAGACTACAGACTACAGTTAATATTATGACCACCACTTGGGAGAGGAGTTCGGAGCCAAAGTTAAGCGTGAAGCTCAGTGAATACGTGGGCAGTGTGGGAAGTGGACAAAAATTTGTGGTTGCATGGTTGTAATTGGAAATGCATTTTTTATTGACCATGGACTGCACAATAAGTCACATGTGCTTCTGTAGTTCTTGCAAAAAAAGCTCGTATGCAATTTCAAATTGCATGTCAACAACAAAAAGGACAATAAAAGCAGCAAACAACATAAGCAACAAAAAAGGAAACATCTAAACAACAAAAATATATAAAATAAAAGCAAAAATGTTGGTGTAACAATTTTTAATGGGGTAATACGATTTCTGATGGTATGTTCAATGCTTTAGGTGGAAAGATATGCGTAAGACATCAAAGCAGAGAAGACTCGGACTCGGTTGGCTTTTCATATATTCAGCGTTACATCAGCTAGGTAAGATCGCTAGTTTAATAAAAATAATGTTGAGATACTCATCCATTCTTATAACAGAAATACAGAGTTTTGTGTATACAGGATGTTCTGTAAATAATAACAATGATTTAATCTAAGCAAATTGAATATGTCGACGTTTTACTTCGAATTTGTTATGTAGATTAGTTGAAAATGGTTTATCGCATATACCTCTGTTGGAGGAAAGAATTGCTGAATTATCTATTTAAAGATAGGATATATATATGAGACCAAGTTATCAAGAGAAGGGACTACGTTTTCGAAGTTAAATACTAGTTGTGGGTGAATTGAGGAAAAAAGTAAGTAGATAATTGAAATGACTATTATGTATAGTATAGTATTGAAAATAACATGATATAGAATTTCTTAATGCAAGCTTCTTCTCATACAATTTTATAAATTTAAGTTGTAAGCAGATAATTGAAATCAAATAATTATATTTGTTAAGGTTTAAAACATAAGTATGGAAATAATAATAATAATGAATTTCTTTATATCAGTTCTTATCAGTATAAAAAATGTGGAGTATTATAATCTCTATTTAATAAGTCTAGCAACTATTCTATTATACTTTATTTGGAAAATGAATATCCTTTCAGTTTCAATACTGCCGCCCAGCGCCGGTAGAGTGAATTTATTGACCACAACAATGGCATCGGGCGATAATATCAAAATAATTTGCAGTGAATTCGCAAAAGGATTTACGCCATAAAAATTTTATAATGCCACTCAAAGGATGTCAGAACAAACGGCATGTTTTCGTGCTGAGTCCATTGTTGTTGCCCTTATAATATTAGTACAGAATAAAAGGGGCGTTCTGATGTGCAATTGCGACTGGCAAAAAGGCGGCATAAAAACTATTTTGCGGTATGCAATTTTTTGAGTTAGAGAAAAGCGAAACTATTTTTAAATATTTTCGTTTGAGTTTTGATGGTTGAGTGACGCTATTAAAGCGCCAAAACAGCAATCACAAGTCGAAACCTCATTTCCAACGCAAAATGTTTGGATATGGCACAAAAAATATTACAGTTAAACTAAAAACACCCAAAACCCACTCCAACTCCTTCGTAGTTCCACAGTGAAAAGGGGATTTACTCAGTTATTGACAGAGGTTTGGGTTCAATTATTTTAACGCGATTTAGTGACTCTGAATGCGCTTGAATATTTATTACGTTTTGCAATCTAAAATTACATATAATGAAGAGTACGAGTTATTGGGTTAAGAAGGAAAGCAATGAGTTAAGAATATTACAATTTTTTAGAATTCATCTGTGTTTCAATATGTATACTATAACAACTCAGGGCCAAAAATAATTTAACTTAATTAAGTTTCAAAACAAAAGTAGATTTTATTAAATAAAATTCGGGTTTCAAAATATTTATACATTTCTTTGACATTTAAAATAATTCAGACCTGGCTAAGAAAGTATTGGAACTCAC
The DNA here is from genome assembly GCF_002237135.1 of Teleopsis dalmanni. Classification (NCBI taxonomy): domain Eukaryota; kingdom Metazoa; phylum Arthropoda; class Insecta; order Diptera; family Diopsidae; genus Teleopsis; species Teleopsis dalmanni. Next base: position 1,991,140 of record NC_051847.1, on the reverse strand, counting down.
TTTTGAGGTTCAAGAGATGTTTTGATATCATTAGAAAATAACTTTATATCATCAACCATGTATAGTAACATCTCGTTTAAAGTGGATTGTGTCTATCTTTGTCAATTCCCTAAAACAGAAATCTACTATATTGTTAATACTTTGCCTGTGGAGATCTAGACAGTGACGTAGTATTTTTCTCAATCACTTTTTTTCAAACAATTTGATAACTTTTACAATAGTTTTTACTAGAGATACCCAATCTAGTAATGCTTCATATCTATCAAATAATACATTAAAACTAAATTGAAATCATCATATATAAACGAATGGTTCCGGAAGACATACCTAATGCAATTTATTAGTCATGATAAACTTAAAATCTCAGCAAATGCATACCAAGTAATTTTTTGTAAAATTTTAATCTATTAATAACTGATTAATAAAAAATTTTAGTAGCATTTGTTTCCACATAAGGGCATTTCAAAAAATACATAGGAAAAACTAAAACTTCTATAGAACTACTAAACCCAAAGGCAACAAAACAGTTCTCAACAACTACGAAACAGATATACAACTATGAAGAATCGACTAACAAAGAATAGGATATTACAGAAGATATCTTACAAAGAATAACAAAGGATATTTTTTGACAGTTTGAGCACAAAAAATGCTACAGGTCTTTTATGCTAAATGAAGATAAGCCTACTACCTACTAAATACGGTGTCAAGGAATATTTATAGATGTTGCAAGATTAATGGTGCCGTATTCACGATTTTCTTTAATTTTGTTTTAGAATTATGAGTAGCAAATCCAGTATCATCATCAGGTTTTCACTGAATAAAAAACGTTCTGAAAACATTATTATGATATTATAAGCTTTGTAGATGGCCTTCATCTATATAAAGAATGAGATTGAAAAACTCTTCCTAGCGATCGGATAATAGATTTCTTAATTTGTGACATATTATCGTTTCTTCTAATGATAATAATGTTGTTTGATAGGGATAGAGGAAGACGGTACCCTTCTATATAACTAAATAGTCATACATTTTCATCCAATCAGTTATTAATGGTTTAGAACTTAATAAGAAAACATACATTAGTTTCAAAACTTAGGCTCTCATATAATGTATTGCATATATGGAGGTAATTTTTTCTTTACGATTTTATAGTTTAATTTAACTTACATTTATATAATTATTTATCTTTTATCAAGTACAATTTTTTTAATTCCAATTTAATCTTGATTTTAAGTTACAAGTTTAAAAAGTTTGCATTCATAGAGTTTCAGTTTCAGTTGCAAAATGTTAAATTGCAAAAGTTAGAAAGTTTATGTGATTTTATTAGTTTTTGTTAAAAGATAAAAATTAAATTGCGCTAAGTGTTCATTAGATGGAACAATCGCGGTAAGTACAAAAAAATCTAATGCATTAATGTTCAGTTTTTGTTGTGTAAGCCCCAAACGGACGCTACAATATTAACACAAATTGAAAAATTATCACTAAAATAAAAAATGAAATCTGCAAAATTGTGCATGGATACGTGGAACGACCGCTAACACGACAGACCTCTACGAAAGCTTTATTCTAAACAATGACATGGACATGGACATGGACATGACAATGTTGATGATGATTTAGTTACGATTATAAATTGCAATTTGAATATTTTAAAAGTCATTAGAACATGAAAGCAGAGCAAGGCAAAAACGTGAGGAGAGGAGGACGAAAGACGAAGGACGAGGGTTTAAGCGGCTAGCAAAAACATTGCAATGCAATTTGCCAATTGCCGACAATTCGCATGACAGAAATCGTTGTGTGTAAAACGATTACAAGCAATAAAAAAGTGAAGTATGAAAGAGAGTACGACATGTGCATATGGAGTTGTGGAGGCATGGACAGGGATGGTTTGCTGAACCACTCGCTGCGACTAGCAGAACAGCGATTAGATATGCGCTCGAGTTTGAATTGTTGAGCGAATAATTGCACGATTGCTTTATTTCGCAATTTTTATTATGCAATTTAGATGGGGTGAGGTGTGCTGAAGTAAAAAACTGCAGGTTACATTACTGTCGCGCGGTGTTTACCGTTTTTTGCGAATTGACATGCATTAAGCTGTCAGGGAGTCAGTATGGGCGATGGCTGCATTATGTCATGAAATTTTTAATAAGCGTGTTGATTATCATTTTTTTTAAATATACAATAAAAATATTTATACATGCACATTAGTTTAAGTCATATTGTTGGCACCTACATGCACACGAAATGTAGTAAAAATTATATGTCTGAAAATGTGCATTAACACAACTGTAGAAGTAGAAGTATTTAAATTTTTTTCGTGAAAGCAGCAAAAAATGTGTCCATGTCATAGTGCTTTGGTGGATTAAAGTGGCAGTTCTATTGAAAAACATATTATTAGGTCAGAGAAGATTGATTTAGTATAAGGAAGCAAAAGCGTTTGCAAATACGGTGCTATGAAGGAGAAATACAGTTAATCCCTGCCGTATAGTACCCGATTCTTTTAGGACTAATATATATAGAAGAGTTTCTAAGGATTGTATTAAAGGACAGTAACAACTTGAACTTAATAGACTTGTAGACTTAATAAAATACTATCTGTTTTATTTACTCGTGCACTACGATTATCATAAAATGAATTCAATGATTATCATAAAATGAACGATTATCAGTAATTTACTGATAATAATTTAAGACCGCTGTGATCCCCATTAGATGAATACCATTGCCTTCGTAGACTATTGCTGTGCCGCAAAAAAGTCTGGACAAATAGCATAGACTGTAAAATCGTTAACAGTTTTTTACTCATATTATATAGAAGAACAGAAGATCTTCTGAGTTTGAACAAACTTGTAGCTACTGTGCTTATTGCAGTACTAACGAGATACTGAGCAATTACACTAATGGTTCAATTTTGGCATATTTGAGCAAATAAATTATATAGAAGTTGCCTCGATGAAGTAGAAGTTTAATTTATCAATCGCTTTTTGTCTTTGTTCGGGCCTACAGATGAAGCAGCTCTAGCCTAGAAGATTATTTCCAACTTAGTAATACTAAGTAAAAGTGAACTTATCGGATCTTCTTTATTTTATCTGAACCAAAACCAAATGATGTAAAAGAATAACGCTTGAAGTTGTTTTGGAATCAATGGTAATATAGCTTATAATGGGCTATAATTGTCTTGCACCAGGACGTGCCTCTTAAGCCTATTCTAACCTCGTTTACAATATATCGTCCAGCGAAAGCAAGTGGACATTAAGGGACGCAGTTTACTATTGTCTTTTCCAATAATAAAAATAGTAAGTAAATCACTTGTTATGGACATTGTTGATACATAATTGTTTTAACTATTTGGGTTTTGAACTATAATATTTTTATTCTAACAGTAGGTTGGCAATTCCTTTTTATTAGCATTGTTATTAGCATTATTAATACTTTTGTATTAAGGTTAGAAATAAAAATATACGAGTATATATTTTTAGTAAAATTTGTATTAACAAATTTTGTGTATTTTTTATTTTAGATTTTAAAATAAAAATTTGGGTGGTGGAAAATTATTAAGTGATTACTTAAATCATATGTGGAGGATACGTACTTTGCAGGACATTAATAATTGGTTATGGATGAAAGATATTGCGGTATTAAGTGGATGTGAAGCAGATCCATTAGATGTGATAGTACATTAAAAACCATATAAATATAACCTGTGGTCAAGGTAAATATATACAAATTTATTTTCCATTAGGCTTGTAATTTTAAAAAGTAGCGTAAATGACAATTTTAAAATTTGTGGTCTAAGCGAATACTCCTGCAGTCAGCATTTTCTTATCTTTTAGATATATTTTTATTGATCCGCTTTCGCAACATTATTATTATTCTATTATAGATAATACCTTACTTTTTGAAGAGGCTGTGATGTATCATATAATGAGAGACTTGAAAACAATTTTAAACCCATATACCTATTATATATATTTCAATTACATTACACAATATTATCATAACTTTCTGATTCATTTATATTCTATTTTGTTTTTAGAAATAGTTAAGAATGCCACGTTTCAGTAATAGTAGTTTTGCAAATACTGAAAGCGATTGCGACTCCAGTTATGTTTAGGGCGCTATGAAGCTTCCAATAGGATTGTGAGAACCTCTAAGTGATTTCCTTTACTTAGCAGAACAGAGTATCACATAAATGTATACAAAATTACGATTACAAGTTAACGATTACAATCCATTGGGTACCAAAACACAGCTAGACGAAATCAATCTTTAGCGTGCAGGTGTGTTGAAGCTATCATCTAAATCTATTGCAACTGATGAAGGATGTAGTGATTATATTACTTTGAAGTGCAAAAGCGTAACATACGTTTCAGATGATGTTCTTGTTTCAGATGATGGCTCAATTCATTTGTTCTTTGCAAGAAAAAAAAGAGAAGACTCACTGGGATTAAAATAATAAACGTATAAAGGTATAAAGGATATAAAAAATAAATCTGAGTGTTTTTTTTAAGACTCGTTTTCAGACAGTTTGATTGAACTGTCAGCACTGGTATACTTAATAATTAGAAATTATTAATTATATTATACTATTTTTTTGGCTCAGATGTATTTTTCAATAAATTTTTTTTTTATGATTAATACAGTGTTTTTTCTTTTAGTAAAAATATTTAAAAGTACATTTGCTTTTTCAGTGATTTTTCGAACTAATTTTTACTTTCTTTTGATTGCAATAGCTGTCATTTCTTTCTTGCTTTCACAATATTGATGCTGTTAGCTGCCATTTGAACTATTATTCTTTTAAAACGTATTTATATATTATATTATATATTTCAAACATTTTGGGCACTTATTACATGCGTAAGTGAAGTGATAGGATTTACTGTTTTGAAGATAAAATAAACATTATTCAATTTCCATTATAATAGTGATGTTTATATCTTCTTTTTACTTAGCGCTTAGTAAATTCAGGAACAGTAACTCTTAATCGAGATGCACTGAATAAATTGGCCCACAACCCTTTTACTTTTCTAAATGCAACAAGTGCTACTAAAATTGTTTTGAATGTAGTTTCTGAGAGGAAAGGATTGTAGTTGCCATTTGTTTATTGCAATAACAAATATTCATATTCGAAAGAGTATCAAAACTGCCGCCATTTCTTAAGGCATGCGCCCTGATGAAACAAAATTAAAGTTGGAGAATTTCGAAAATAAAACATAGAATATAGACTTACATTAATTTCGAAACTTTTCAAAACTGTTATATTTATAAGAAAATTAACTGCGCAATTTATGTGTGCAAAAAGGGATAAAAATGTTCCCCAACTTAGAGAAGATTTAGTATGACAAATCAAGTGAAGTTGTAATTATAGTTAGTTATTTTTTATTTGAATTAAGTATATAATTATTTAAATGAACACCTTTTCTATATTTAATTGAAAGTTTTTAATTATTACCTTGTCTTATAAATGTCAATTCTGGGCTCACTTCTATTCTTCATACCTACACTGCATATCTGCCGCCTCCTCTTAACCAATGCAATAGTATTGAACACTCATATAACTGTATTTTCTCCGCAAATACAGTCCATTTAATTAATTACCCTGCTTGGCCACTTATTAATCGGTAATCATAAAATATTGACTTTAAACATCATTAAGCACGCGTGTTTACCTACATTTTTCACTGATTGACAGCTAACTTTAGACGATTTGTGTAGTTCCATTATTAAGGATATTGGTCACAATTGTTCCAAAGTAAAGAATCGTTTGAAGGTAGAAAATAAAAAGTAAGTAAATAGAATATTTAATAAGAAACACAAAGTGTATAGTAAAAAATAAGTATAAAAAATATTACAACTTACAAATTGAAGTTATTAGGTACAATAGTAATTAGCTAAAATATTGTACTAAGACCTATTAGGTTATTTTTTAGATATATACATTACTTTATATATGCATTACAATATATGCAATAAATATATTACTGCAAAATGTTACCAACGTGACAATAATTCAACTTTTTAAAACAGTAAAAACTCTCTAAAGCGGACATTCATGATCGGTCAACTATGCCCTGTTCAAGAGAATAAAAAAATTATCCTCAAATATATTATCAAATATTATTATTGGAAAGCGTTTATTCAATACATTCACTTTCATTTCCAACGTGAGGTATCTTAGCCAGTGATGGACTAAGCAACCGTGATACCAGGGCCGAGAAATCAGTTTTCCTATTTTGTGATTGTCCTTTCTTCTGATAGAAACAGACTTTATTATATATACTTCCAAAAAAAAGGATTTCAAATGTTGCAATTTAAATTCAACATGAAGCTTGTCACATTCATAGACCCAACAAAACACACAATCTTTGTCCATCTTTATCCATTACGCTATCATCTACTATAGATTATCGTTTTTCAGTAAATTCATTATGCTTACAATTTTCCTGATGTTTATGTTATATTTATTTATATTAAATAAATTATTTTTGTTGAAGATTATACAACAAAGAAGCAACTTTTGTACTGAATCGTCTAAAAGTGCACTTTACTTTATTGCAATTTTGAATAAACTAAAATTAACCAACAACTCAGTGATACATTGGAAATTTTCTTGAAAGTTTCAATCCTCTTCTGAAAAAGTTTCAGTTGCAGTACGAACCATAAATTAAGTTACCAAAAACGACACATCCCACAGATGAGATAAACTTGCAATGACTTAGGAAGGACTACAAGTGTTGTCCTCAGATCAATTTCATTACCAAAGTATCAGGTTGGCGATGGGAGCTATGTAATCCGACTTGTGTATAACTTATGAAGCTACGAGCGAAAAAAGTTGAAAATTTTACAAAAATCATCAAGTCCTCAATATATTCGAAACTTAAGATTATTTGCCAAGATAATTTCACATTACTTTAAAAACAAGCTTTTTTTCTACGGTTCCGATGATCGGGCATGACAAAACAGATTTACTTTATTGTCCTTCAAGGTTCAGTGGTCGGACCAACGCTATGAATTGCTATGTATGATAAAGAAAATGCGATGTGGTAAAGAAAATTATTAAAAATCTATAAACACATTATATGGAAGTGATTGATTTCATTATAAGTTAGTTGCAATATGTAGACTTGGAGTTGGCAGTAAAAAATGCTGAGGCTTTATTAATAAAAACGTTTAAGGCACAAAAGTTCATTAAGTTTGAGTTGTTCGTCATCAAATTAATGTACTTACTTTAAACGACACCTAACAACTGCAAAAGAGAAGGCAGACAAGGTGAACTGTGCACCTTCTAGTATCGTGGCAAACATCACATCTAATTAGCCAAAAGTTTTTGGAAAAAGCAGTAAGCTTAATCATACTTTTCACTGATTTTGGCAGAGAACATAGTTAAAGACGCATATGTTGCTGCCATAATATCAAGTTATGACATAAGTGTACCGGGGTGGCAAGCTCCTACCGGACAGTGCTTGGTAATGCAATCACTGTAATTCATCGATGATTTCGAGGGATATCCTCGCGTATGAACTGCAACATATATACAACTTGGAAGAAAGCGTAGTATACAACAATGGGGAGGAAGATGATAAAAGAAGATGGATCTTTGGTTTGATTTTAAACATCGTAAGGTAAATATTATGGAAATATAGAAACCGACTTCTACATAACCCAACTGTTGAGCTTACAATTCCTTTACTGCTTTAAACATAAGAACGACCCATTCTGTTCCGTTTCCTCAAAATAATGTATTGTGACCAACACGCCAGCTCTCTGAATATTTTCCACAGAAAACGGCCTCATATTAGTTCAATTCTTTAGCATAAGCAAACATTCCTCGTTGAATTCAATATCAGAAAAAATAGAAAAAATTAAAATTCCACTCACAATATCTCAGCATTAAATTCATTTACAATAAAAACTAAGTTTCGCAATAAAAAGGATAACAATGCCTTCATAAAGGTGAAATATCTGAAATGATCACACAAGAATAAAAATTGAGCCTATGAAAAACATATTTTCGCTAAATGTTACCAATTGCCAATTTCACATAAAAATGGCAATAAACGCAAATGAAAAACTATAAACACAAATCGAAAGGATAACAGAGTCCTTAGAACACATCCATGTGTTGGGCTGAAAGGGCACACAACAAAGGGTTAAAGCGATTGGCGGTCAATTTCTATTAAAGAATTCGAAACGTGCGTTTTTACTGCTAAAAGTCAATTTTGATGAGCAATAATAATTTCACGCAATTGAGTGTGTGAAATGTAAGGATACGAAAATGCAGGTCCTGTCGAATGTGCCGAATGGGTTCATATGTGTGGGAATCGTTATGGTTTATTTTCATAAATTCCAATCATCATAATCGATACCGAATTTATATGAAAATTGCACAACGCAGCCCTTCTCAACCGCTAACTCGGACAGTAAATGGACTCCTTCCCAAACTGTGTAGGTTTGGCACTTTTTGGCCGAAAATATTATAAGCGGCCGATTTTCGCAATAATTTCCAATAAAACTTAATGGTTAGGATATAAAAATCCTTTAATTTAAGTTCATAAAAGTTAGAGTATTCTTATTTGTATTATTTGCTGCAATACGAACAGGATTTTGTTATTCTTGAGTTCTTTTTGAAATATTAGAAGTTCATAAAACGTTTATCCTTAACGAGATAACAAAATTTAGCTTTTATTGGGCGTAAAAAGTGCCACTTCTAAGTGGGTTATTTCCTCGCTTTAGTGGTATACAGAGAAGTCATCTTATGTTAAAAAAGATTATTTTTAAATGACTATATATAAACTAATATGGAGGAACGAATTTGAAATCTATTAATATTGCGAATAGCTACCAAGGGCAAGTTATGAATAATTATTGTAGTGAATCAGTTGCTTTTCAGTTGCAGTTGGAGAATGATAGTGACTTTGAGACCAACCTGGAAAATATCGTCATATCAAAACTTCAATTTCAATAGAAAGAAGAGATTTTAAAGAAACGTTCATTTTTGTTATACTGTGGTTTATTTTAAAGAGATCTACGAATATGACCGATATTACCATTAATTGTATAAAATTAAATAATTAACATTTGGCACCAGATTAAAATAACTGTCTTAAAGGACAATAGAACTATTATTATTTGTTTCACACAGTTAATACAATGTCGTATATAGAATGTACATATAACATAACAGAAGGACAGGTATTCCCTGCAAACTAGAGCACTGTGTCCTCTGTAGAGCACTGTCATATAGATATGATATATATTGTCACTGTATAATAGAACAAAAGATATTGTGATTGCGTATTTTTTAACCTCTTACTGTACCAAACTTAAACTATAGAGTTTAAGTTTGTACCAAACTACATAGAGTTGGATCGAAAGTCTAATTAACTTTCAGATAGACACGTCATTTTTCCACATTCGACAACATAATTTTGTAAAGATGTTACCTTGAGCCAAGGTGTCGCATGGAATAACCCAGCAGAGAAAAAAATTATATTACAGCCTGCTAACAATAGCTAATGATATGCCAAGTATCATATTCGCCCTTCTGTGAATATGCAAATGTGTATTATAATCCGAAATATTTGATTTTCAGAAATCTTCTACTTTGCTTGATGATATACTAGTGTCTAAAACACTTTTGCTAAAAAGTGCAAAATCATTAATTAAAATTTTATTTAATTTTATTTATGTAATCTCTATGTAATTGTGGAAAAAGTTTTAAAATAAATACTGCAGTTATTATGGCATACGTATCCTTGTTGAGGGAATAGTGTGACATATTGCATGTTAATGCTATGGTTAAATAATAAATTGTATGAAAATGTATTGAATACAGCACCAAATAAGTAAATCAATGAATTCTTATTACATTGGAAACTTTTCAAATACGCCATTGGCCGACATTTGAAGCAATCCGAAAGCATATTCCCATTTCCCTGTCCTCCAAAAACACATTGCTTGATTCTCACATAATACTTAATTTAAAAATTTAAATAATTTTTTAGGAACTCTTGCCGGTCAACTCACACTGGCTAGAGGTTTGCTATGCTAACTGTCTTCTCACCATGCACACTCCCCAACAATCCATCCAAGAAATTTTGGTATTTAAAAATTTTAAACGTCATTACAGCGTTCAGAACTTGCGTGCAAAATTGTTACCGAGAATGTGCGTGTACATAATGAAAAAACTCTGGAAGTAGAAATCAAAGTCGGGGGCAGGTGGGCTAAACACTGCACTAGTATTTTTTTAAGAAGTTAAAAAATTATGATTGTTATAATTGTGAAAAGGGTGAAGGGTTCTTGTATGGAAGTGAAAGGGTTTAAATTATGCATGGAAAAATTGCTGGACATTACACAACATTGAAAAAGTGGGTTAGTGCTGCCAAAGCGAATTAAGTTAAACAAACGCCATGCAATCGAAAAGTGAAACACCCACAATTCTTAAGTGGGTTTCTAATGTTGGGAAATTGTTTCAATATTGTGTCATATGTGAGCCCCTCAGCCCGCTTTGCTCAATGAGTTGCCGATTTTATTTTATTTATTCTTGTGTTTTTTTTCGTTAAATTTCGTTAAAGCCTGCTAGTAAGCGCAAAAATTTTGGTTTTTATCAGCTTAATGACAGTTAATGATCTTAGTCGAATGTCTGCCCAACCATCAGTTAACAACAATAACAACAATACCAACAATACCAACAATGCCAGCAATAACAACAACAAAACGGAGGTTTTTGAATTTGTGTTTGATTTCGTTTTGGCCAAAACATTATTTTCCGACATTAAAATTTCATTGTTTGAGTTTATTTGACATTTCGCTGTGTTTTGTATGTCGCAATTGACAATTGGGTTGATTGATTACCAATGAACTCTTCAAGGTAAAATAGGTTAACACACTCGAATGTTAAATAATTAAGAAGGAACTAATGGTTAACATATAAGCTAGCAAAGCTTATCAGGAGCCCTCGTTTTAAGAAAAATATGTACTCAAATCAAAGAAAAATACATTCCATTCATTTTTTTTTTTTGAAAGTCAAACTCAATATGTAATAGTTAATATATATTTTAATACTTATACATAATTCTTATCTGCAATAAATTGTAGGTATCACTTCACCCCTGATAATGGAAGATAAAGGATAAACAGTGTTTTTATTAGTTCTGTTCGAAGTTGCTTTAAGCTATATATATAAAATAATTCTTAGTGAAGTTGTTTTTCATTGTATTTATGTGTTTGAAAAAAAATGCATATAATTAAATTAAATATTTAATATAAGGGAAATAAGTTGTCTACGTTTTTTAAACTCAACTCTAGAAAACTTCTCCTATCATTAAATCATCGAAGTTTCGTGAATTTTCTGCCGTACTGTGTTTAACTCCACTTATGTTCACCCAAGATTCGTACAAATATAAGTAAATAAATAACAGATGTTACATATAAGAGGGACATAGTTATTACAGAAGATTTAAAACGCATTTTTTAAATAATAATCCTAATACAGTTGTTCTAAAGTTCAAATATATATATATATCTATAGATATAAATTGACTTGTTTTTTGTTCATTTCAAATAGACTTCTTAACCACCAAATCAATTTACATGATATTTATACTATATACATACTCTCTACACAAAAGGGCTCAACATAGGCTATAATATTCTTACTTAGGGTCAATATTTGGGTTGGTTAGCATAGAGAAAAAGTTTTATTGTGATCTCAATTCAGATTTTTATGAATAACAGGTACTGATGATAATTGTTTTTATTATTCAAAAATAATCATCAATAAAGACTTCAATTTGAATATGTAAAATAGAAATTTTTTAGATTTATTAAATAGTTTTTAAAAATTCTTGATTGAGTCGAATATCTATATGAAATGCATCAAATATACATTTAGCAATTACGCATATGTAATCTGGTTGACTGTTGGACGATATTTTATGCCTATATTGTGCGAGTATGTGGAACGCAATCTGACAAGTTTATAGATAGAAGGGTAGAAGAATGGAAATATATAAATAATAATGATGGCTATCAGAGCTAATAGAGCGCGAACAATATGAATATGAATTATAAAAAATAATACAGAAAAAAAAGAACAAAATAAAATAAAATAAAAATTATTGCTTATTTAAGTCTCTTTTCCTCTTCTCCAATCACCTTCCTATTGCCCACTTTCCATATGTAAAATTGCGTTTCACTAATGACAGTGAATGGGTAAATATATGCGTACTTCAGACTATGCCTCGAATAACGCACATGTGTGGTCTCAGTTAATTGTCTTCCCCCGAAACATGATTGACAATAATGACGGAGCGCGTTTTCCGTACAAACGAGCCTTTGTGAGGAAACAAATTTTGGTAATTGTCCTTTGCAATTGTACGAATTTTGTACAAAACATAAAAAGCCATACTAAAGGAAAATTTAGACAAATAAAAAATGAAAATTGGCTTTTATTTTTTCTATTTAATTCTAACTCCCGCCTACTATATAAAACCGATTGCTGGACAGCGATTCAGGTCATAGAAAGTATTTTGGTATTTGATAAAATTCGTATTTCTTGTCTTTGGCCCTTCTGCCGCTCTACTGTTTACCCAGCGACCACTGCCAATCGTCAATTAATAATTCATGCATGGCACACATGTCGGTGTTTCATTTGCGGTTTACCCGCACCATCGCTTCGGTTAAACCAATTTATTTATCCGAAAACGTAATTTCCCATTTCGGAACATTGCACGCAACTTCGTCAATTTCGGCAAAAAGACATCGATTGTCCACCTTTGTAAATTACGTATGTTGAAATAGGAAGTGGGAGTAACTTGTTCGTTTTTTCCAAAACCTTAATTCAGATATACTCACCGACATAGCAAAGTTCTACTAAAAGCTTCTGATGAAATGATGATGTTTTATATTATATACCTATTGAAATTATCGCATCTTCAGTATTCTGGAACACTAAAGATAAAACTAATCATTTATCTAAATAGACTTTGATTTTATTGTTTACTAGGACGAAGGTTAAACTAAACACTTGATATAAAACTAAAAACCTTTAAGCTGCTTCAGTGTGAGTGGTCATGCATAAAATCTTTGGAACACACAAAATATGTATGTTGTTGCCAGAGGCATAATCATCTCCTTAAAAGAGTTTGTAGTATATGTAAACTCTGAGAACTTGTTGAATTTCATCTAAGAAAATGAAGTTAAAAACAAAACTAGTGATCTTAGCCGAAAATTAAAACTGTAACAATTCTTAAATTAAAAATACAGACAGGTCTACTGCTAAGCTCATATTACCCTATTATGTTACACATTAGCAATTCGTTCCAATTTGAACGTCCTTAGTTTGAAAGTGTTTCATAAATTGTTTAATAATGTGACAATCATTCCAATTATATCGATAAAGAGTACCACCGTAACTTTACTCTAAACTCTTAAGTGGATAGCTGATTCAGATTTATAAATCTCTGCTTTTCTAATTGTAATGTGGATAGATATATAAGGTCAATATAATCTGACTACGGTTCTCAGAGTGCCGTAACCTGTTTCAGGTTCGCAAAGATCTGACTGGCAATTAACAACCTCCGAAAAACTTTAAACATAATAAATCTGAGGGTTTATAATATTTTCTGTTACCCTTGAATCCTTCAATCTTCTAGTTCTACAAACTGGAGAGATAAGGATATCAGCTGTTTATTGTCTGTTTCTTTTGTATGTAAAAATTAGACAGTAACACTTAGAATATGTTTTTAAGTTGATACGGGTACTAATCGAGTAGTCTCATGCACATCACCCTTTTCCTTTCTTCCTACATGCCACTAATGATAGGTTTGCTGTGTAATTTCGCTTCCATAACTACATATGCGTGTATACACATTCAATTTTATATGTTTGCAGGACAATTTCACAAACTGCCAAACTATTCAATGCACAACGAAAAATCCTATTATCATTGAAATGGCTTGAGAAAATTAACAGGCAAACGAAGCCACTAAATGGTAAGAGTTACCAAAAAAGCAATCCACAAAATAAACGCCATGGGCACGCAGAATATTAAATGAAGCACCTTGACCGCTGCAATATACGCAGTTCGAATGGAATAATGCCAAAGACTACAACTACTACAAATAGAATTAGAATAGTAATGGAATGGTGAGGAGCTAAGGGGACGCTATACTCGTACACTGCCACATGCATTATTAAACACTTTTGGCAATTTGCTAAGTACTCTTTGTTTCCTAACTAGTTCTAGCCAGCCCATGCTAGTCACTTTGACACGCATTACTTCGTGGCTAATGGTTAGCAAAGAAAGTATCAAAGTAGGAGGGTTAGAGTATGGAATTTTCACTAAACTCAAAACCTCATAACTGGGTGAAGGCTTTAAAGTTTTTTATAAAGAGCCTTCAAATGCTTTCATTTGTGTGAAAATTTATCAATTTGTAAAGACACGTCCTTAGCAAAAGTCGTAAAGGGATGGGGTTTCTTGTGTAAACAAACCTCAAACTAAGAGCAACGAAATGCATTGATGACACTTACTAAGTGTCTTACTAATATTTATCAAAAATATTTTATTATTTTAAGTATTAATTTGGTTTCAGTGAGTACTCGAATGTATTTGCAGATAATAAATATTTTTGCAAAACCGAAAAGAATTCCAAATTTTTAAAGTTAAAGTTAAGTCAATTATTTTTTTTTTAGTCAATTTAGAATTTATTTCATTATTATTATTATTTCTTATTATTTTAACTTCGATATAAAAAAGCAAAAATAATTTTTAAATCATTCCACCCTTCCAAATAAATATAAAACAAAATATTGACACAAAGCGTCTAAAATTAAGTCCATTAAAATTTAATGTATATTCAATCTATAAATAATGACTTGTGAGGAAGTAGAAGCAATGGAGTCTAACTATAATTACAAATTATTATTTTAACGAAAGTGTCATGCTAACAGATATTTATAGAATTCATTATCAGCTTTCATTTTTATAATTCATATATCCTTCCTCAGCACTAAAGGAAAACTATCGCATATGACGTTTATGTATTGTAATTGTATTACCATATATAGGTCTATACAAATTCAGATTGAATTGAATAATTTTATTTAATGAGTATTATAACTTTTATTTTAAACCACATTCAGAAAATATAATAAAGAAGTTTAAAGAATTGGTCACATATATGAGAAGATGCGGTTATGTTATACTATACTTGCTCGACTATCGTCGATACACTTCGATTATTTACTGACACATTAAAATTCCGTTTACAGTAAAGGTTAATTTCGCCTCATGAAAACCATCTGAATTTTTGATTAAATTTTGCAAAATATTGAATTATTCAGAATATTGAAAAATATAGATATACTACATGCCCATAGTATTCCTAGTCTGCAGCTGTCACATACAGCCTGTTAACATGAATTCTTATTAGAAAGTGTATCGTTAATACTATCACTAGCATAGAGGCAGAATCTTTAGTTCTTTTGCATAATAAACTCGGTCATCTTTTATTCCAATTCGACTAGGCCCCTCTAATGAGGGAGGCCTTTTCTCATCAGGCGTTGGTTCCCATTAATATTTTCTTGGTTATTAGCTACTTGAGTGGAATTGAGATCTCATTGAACTGTAGATTTCCAATGAGTGCTGACTGTCAAAGTAACCTAGTGGTGTAAATGGAATATGTGTGTGACGCAGTGAACAAGAAATGGGAAAGCATATATTCCATTTGTATGAAATGTTCCATTTGATTAGTATGACGAAATTAATTTAATGCTGACAGTTCATCCGTCTGACTATATATTTATAGGTACGCAAGGTAGTCCCTCAGATAATGATTGAAAAGGGCAAAGTTGTAAAGGGCTTGTTACAAAACTAGCTAATAGATCAATTCATTAAAAAGCTAAAATTAATTGACTATAGTAAAGGTAATTATTTGAAGACTAAATGAAAGGTTTTTCTAGATTGTCTGGTGTTTACTTACTTGAAGTCAGTATATATCACCAATATTTTAGAAAATATTTAAAAAGGAAAGTATTATTCTTTTTTTGAATTAAAGAAAATAGCTATAAATGATCTTTTTTTGATAGTGAAAAACTAGATAAATAAACTGCAAAAATCTTTTCGTGCTTCACGTATTTTACGAGTTCATCTTTTACATTTTCTTGAAATGTTTTTTATTTTTATTTATTTTTATGAATCCCGAATGATCGTCGTCAGGTATAATTCTCAAATGAAAAATTGGATTTTTTTGAAAGGGAATATAATTAATTGCATAATATTTTAACAACCGTCGCATATGAAACAACTCGTCAAATAATCATTAAAGTGAAACTTATATAAACCAACAAAAGCACAATCGAAAATTAAGAACCGAAGAATTTATTACCTTCCAAAATGTGGCCAAAACAAATAGAGTTTCGAATGCAAACGAATGAGCCGCAATTGAAGAAAAAAATTAAAAAATATAAAAAAATTTAGAAAAACAAAAGAGTAAAATCATAAAACTGAATATGTACTCAGTAGCGATCATAGTGGATTCGTTTTACAACTCAGCGAACTCAACCACAGATAGAAATACAGATACAGATACATTTACAGATACTTTTACAGATACAGATACAGATACAGATACAAATAAAAGATACAAAAACACAGAAAAGTTTTGACGTGTTTGCGCTATAGTAGAAAACGTGGCTTTAATGTCATTCAACCTTTGAGAGCCAAGAGCAGAAGAATCTTGGAAAACTAGTTTTACGGCAAGCGTGGAATTACGAAAGACACGACCGCTGAGGGCAGCACCGTTGTCAGCAAGAGAGCGACTCTTTCAGTCGATGCAAAGCCACTTCAAAATTAAATTTATATAAACACGCGAAGTACGGTAAGGTGACAAGTGTGTTGTGTATGGGAAGGGGAGGTTGGCAGAGAGCTGTTATGGCAACAGCGTAAACCACTTTTGGTTTTTAAAAACAGAAGAGTTCAGTAACAATTTTGCCGGTTGCTGTGTAAAACGGATCGATTATTTAACTACACTGTGGCAAATAAATAAAATTTATAAAAAACAAAGTAGGAAATATATTGGTACCATTAAAACCAAAATAATCTAAAATAAAAAAATAAAAGATATGTGTACGTCTCGAAATTATTTAAAACTGTGCGCAGTGCTGTTTTTACTTCTGTCCACTTTGAGCTGCAGTGTTTGGGCGATTTCATGTGCAGGCTGCGTAGATTTGGATGAGGTCAACTTTGACAAAACAGTGCTACGCTTCCCGTACGCATTAGTGAAGTTCGATATTGCCTTTCCCTATGGTGAAAAGCATGAAGCATTCGCTGCATTTTCGAAAACCGCCCACCAAGTCACCGATGAGTTGCTTGTTGCCACAGTGGGCATCAAGGATTATGGAGAAATGGAAAACAAACTACTAGGCGACCGTTACAAAGTCGACGACAAAGCATTTCCTGCCATTTTTCTGTTCAAAGGCAGCTCAGATAAATACGTACAGTTTCCCACTTACCTGGATGTGACTTTGGATAATCTGAAGAAATTTGTAACAGAAAATAGCGAGCTCTACATAGGCCGCGAAGGCTGCTTAAAAGCTTACAATTTGATCATTAAAAATTATGCAAATTTATCGAATGAACTGCAGCTGGAGAAAATCACAGAAGCTGAAGAAGCGTTGAAGTCAGTCACCAGGGAAAACGAAAAAATCAACGCGAGAAATTATTTGCTGTTCATGCGAAAAATCAATGAAAAAGGTTATGAGTTCGTAGACGAGGAAACGAAGCGCTTGCAACGCCTCAGGGCCGGTAAAGTGGCAGAAGCCAAGAAAGTCGAACTAACACACAAGCTGAACGTGCTGGAGTCGTTCCGTGTAGCAAAACTAACCAAAGAAGCAACCAAACAGGAACTGTAGGTTTCTTTACCAATTCGTAGTTAAATTTAGTTTAGGTTTCAGATGGCGGGGACACAGGAGCAATAAATTTCACAACTCATTCAGAAATGCTTTCGTGAGCAAAAATCAAAAATCAAAAATCAAAAATCAAAAATCAAAAATTTATCTAAGCAATTTTGTTGATGTAAACTGTATTTTATAGCAAAGATTTTGTAATATATTTAACTAGTTTTAATTACACTTATTTATATTGTAATTACAATTACTTTATTTATTGATGAATTCACATTTAAATAAATAAATTTTATTAATAGTTACTCAAAATTGTTTGTTTACAATTTTTGACGAAAGTTTCGCAGTCCGCAGCTATGGCTACCGCGAAAATGCAACGAAAATGGCAAAGCCAACAAAACCAAAAACGACGGCACTGAAGACCATTTAAACACGCTACATGCAAACTAACTATATTTTCAAAACATTTATATAAAACAAAAACTACATATTTCATATTACTTAATTATAAATAAAATCATTAAAATAACTGGTAAAGGAATGCAGTGCAGATTCTCTCCAATTCGTAACACTTCCGCAAAACAATCAAAGAAAAAACAATGGACAAAACATATTTATTGCTCATTTAATAAGTAAATAAACAGATTATCTAATTAATCATAATTTGATCATAATCCTAATCATAATTTCTTATATATCTTTACATGGAGACTTTTCAGCAGTTTTCGTCTCGTATTATGTTTTACTGAGCAATAATGAAAAGTATAATTGAAATTTGGATAGAAAATCTCAGGACGTAATTGTTTTGTATTATTTTCCATTGCATACTAAAAAAGTTGTGGAAAATGACAAGATATTTGTGGAATATACAATATGATTAATGCTTCAACAACTTGATGGATTTCAATTAATCTGCTCATTTGAAGAAATTATGAGGTGCTTGTCTATTTTACTAACAGCAACAAAAGTTGTTGTTGGACTTTTAATTGGAATTAAGACAATATTCGATAAAAAAATTGAAATATTGTAAAATACCATAGTTATGACTAGCAGTTTTATTGTTTATTTTTTAGGGTTTCCTTAGGATTCCACTAGAATAGTTTTCAAATTGGTTAACTTCAGAATTATGAGGTAATAACCATATGCATTTCGAATTGCTTCTAATCTGAATATAAATATTAGATTTAACTTTTTTCTCTTTAACTAAATGTTCAAAATTGTTTTTATGGTATTGGAATTACATTTAATAAGCAAAAAGAATCTAGAGAAATATTTACTCTGTTCGGTCGTTCAAAAATTAAATTATTTTAGCTCTTATAAGTTTGCTTACTGTAATATTTTATTTCACGAGTCAAATGCGAAATAATCTCATAAATTTTCACTCTTGATCGCATAACCACTGACTAACTGGGATAAGAAAATCAAAATTGCCTAACGCAATCAATAACTCTAATCTTAGTAAAGTTAGTTTAGTTTCATCGTCCATCATTGCAACAAAATAGGTTAATAATTCTAACCTATGCCTGAAAGCACGAGTTTTTTCAAGAAATAGTATGAAATTATTATAGAATATAATCAATCAAACTATTTTCCGAATTTGATGCATACTATAATGTCGTCTTTAGCTGAAAACCTATTAGTCTGCAGATAATATATTCTCGTACAGGCTACAGTTTTTTTAAGTAAGCAAGACTTTAGCTGAAAACCTATTAGTCTGCAGATAATATATTCCCGTACAGGCCACAGTTTTTCTTAAGTAAACAAGACCCTAGAAAAATTGCTTTAAGATGGGATACAGAATCTTATCAAAAAGCGAGTTGTTCAGCTTTAGCAACAAAATCAAAATTATATATCCATTGTTAGAGAAACACTTTGTCCATTGTCCATTGTCCATTGTTAGAAACACTTTGTAAGATCAAACTTCAGAAACTATAAATCTACAGAAAAATTTAACAATATAAAACGAAACCAAAATTAAAATAACTAAAAAATATTTTTATTTTTCTTATCCTAAAATTATAAAATGAATATTATTTCTTACATCTATTCCATGATTTGTGTGGTCAGCCGCAAGGTATGCAACGATTGCCGCAAAAGCAGGGATGTAGAAAGTAAATATATTGTGGACAATATCGTTAAAACACTGGCGTGTGGTTTCTGCGTGCATTTTCAAACCTTAAGCAAAAAAATTTTAATTGAAATAATTAATAAATTATTTTGTTAATTATTTAATTTTTATTTACTTAATTTATTGTTTACCTAATAATAAATATAATGGAAAGTTCTTGCGATTTTTAATCTATCTTAAAACCCTGAAAATTATGCAAACTCACAAATAGTCTCCAAAAATTAGAGGAAATGGTTTACATGCAATTTAAAAATTCTCAGATAAACTAGGACTGTGCGATCCATTCTAAAATATGGGTTCATAGATTGATTCGCACTATTGAAGAGATTAGCTTCTATATGTAATAGTATATCTAAAATCTAACATATTTGCTTTAGAGAAAGTTTGATTTTATATAACGAAGATGTGGTTAATATATATAAATCAAATACCTCATCATTGCTTGTTTTTGCTTAATTCAAAAGAATGCAAACATCTTTTAAGCTGAGGTTTGTGAAATAGAAAACAAAACATTTTTAGAATATTATTTAAAAAAATATGTAATATTGAGGACTATAAGAAATTTATAACTCAGCAAGTCTCAATTAATGATAATATACTATACAACATTCTAACTGGATATTATCCTTGTATATTAGCATGTGCAGCTTCTATATTTGGTGTTGTTAGAATATAATATGCTGAATAGGTTCGGTTAGGTTTGATCCATGGACTTGTAAACCAAAGCCCGCTTAAGCTGAAAAAATGGTCCGTAGTGATACCATGGATTATCGTTGTTCGTACGTAGACCAGAAGGAACCGCAACCAATCGCAGTGGTCAGCGTACAACTTTTCAGCGTGATGAAAAGCACGACGCCCTTATTTAAGCTAAGGAATAACTTGATGTCTATAAATTTGACCAAGTCCCAATTTTAAAGGACAAGAGCTCTATCAGGTTGCGCTGGCTAGAAGGGGAAAATATTATTTTGTTCGATACACACTAGGATTAAAGTATTATGCAGAAGTTAAACATGAAACATGCTAGTTATCATAAGGAAAATATATTGATATATGGGAATGTGGCCATGTATATTATTTAATTTTATCTTATATTTATGTGATCTTACAAAAACCGGCATATCTCACCCTATTGTAATTTGGTACAGATTCTAGTAAACCTGTTGATTCACTGAAAAGACGACGCTACTGGTACAATACGCAATTCTAGGGAACTGATTCGTTATAAAGAGACTACCATAGGCTAGAGTTAGAGTTAGTGGCATGTTACCTGTGAAGTCATATGAACCTACCTTTCAATCGAAAGGTTTAATACCTTCTGTTCAGTTAGGGTCAGTTGTAAGCAAAAAAACTGTACTGTAGCAATGCTTCGTTCAATAAAACCCATAATTTTCTTTCATCTCAATTACTCTTATATAATCTAAATACATATGTACATATCTTCTAAATATTTTAATTTTGTGTTTGTAAGACTACTGAACCACCTGTGTTTTGATTATCATACAAATCGATAACAATTTTATCCTGGTTTAGTATCAATTCAATTCAGTTATAGAAAGTTCTTTGTTTTTTAATCGCTGTCGAATTAAATTCTAACTTAAGTGATTGTTGAGTAAACTGTACCGAATCTTGAATCACACAATTGAAGTCATAAAGCAAACATTGCAATGTTGCAGGATCATTTGCCACATTGGAATTATCAAAAGGAAGAGGGATCTCTAAAAGACGTATTTGCACGCAATTAACGCTGAACACTAAAAATTCAAAAAAAAAAAATAAATAAAAATAGAAAAACAGTGAAAAAGTCAAACAGGAAAATGCAGCAAATCTACTTAATCACTGTCAAGTGAAAAAAAATCCAAAAAACTAAAATAATTCACTGCTGCAGATAAGAAACCAGCCCCTAAAAAGAGTAGAAAGATTAGAAAAACACACAAAATTTCAAATAAAAAATCAAAACGCAAGTCACTTTAAAACACATAAAAAATATGGACTTACAGAAAAAGATACATAAATTGCATCCTGTTGCATGTGAGAATGTGAAACGCACTGCAGCTCAGACTTCGAATGAGGAACGCAACGAAATTCCCAAACCAGACAAAAATTAGCAGCATCAAGTGCAGACGCAGTCAAAGTAGAAAGTCAAATTGTCTTCTTTCCAATTGTATTCTTCCTTTGGGCAGGTTCAAAGGTCTATTCTGGCTGATAACTTCCCAACCAACACAACAGCAACAGCAACAGCCTCGCTATCTGCATTCTCAATTGCATCGTGTATCTCGTAGCTACACATGCGCACAGGCGAATGCAGTTCGTTACTTTTATGCTGTTTTCTGCTGCTTTTTATTCGAATTTATATAATAGTATCAATTTTTCGTTTTTTTTGTTTTGTTATTTATTTTGATATCTCGTCGCAATCAAAATGCTAAGTCGCCAGCAGGTAGCAGAACCTCTATTCGCAGGTCCTTTTGCGTAGCTCAATATTTGGGAAATGCGTGGCTTCGGTCGCACGCATAAATGCGCTTTGTCATTTGCACTCCAGCCTATGTTCGACATTGAATAATATTTTCCTTAGATACTCACATTTTTCACATTATCGCAGGGGCGATCAATGCGAATAAATTTTATAGTTGAATTTATAATTTACCTTTCTTTTCCCTTCAATCTTTTGTTATCAAGACTTTTAGGCAACTCAGAACAGCGAGGTATCTTTTATATGTGAAGCGAGTTGGGGTTGATCTCACACCTGTGCAACCTTTTTGGAGATACAATATCTTGCGATTTCATTTCAACATTATTCCATACTGCATTAATTAGAAATATATCTAATGAGTTCGTTGCATCTAGAATAATTAGAATTGAAAAGAACTAAATTTTCTAAATTAATAATTCATTTTAGAAGACTTTGACGAACAAATGTTATAGAGATCCTAACAAGTGAACTTCTAAATAATCAAAATATTTAAAAACAAACTTTTTATTGAAAATGCCGTACGCTTTTTGCATTCGGAAATTTGTATCCAACATCTAAGATATTTGACAGATACTGCCAATGCAGGCAGTTTCTCTAGATTCTCTTTCGATTTCTGAGACAGAGTAGCATTTTTAATGTTCTGGTCTTTCTGGGCATTCTAAACATCTAGAGACTCTACTCAAACAAAATACTTTCAGCATCTGAAGTGATGAGCAGAATATTTGTCTTGAACTAATTTTCAGTATTTATTGGGTGTATGAACTCATCGGAAACTATTACGGATCAGTAGTGTTCTATTAATACGAATCAAACCCAAATAGTCACAAGTGGTATGCCTAGAAATCTCATCGCTGTTCAAGCAGAGCTAAGGTTGTCTGTCAGTGACTTCAGATCTTGCTTACCAAGGAGCTTGGCGTTTAACCAAATTATTTCGTTGGTAACAATATTTTTGGGTTAGTAGAATTGGATTTCGGTCATTAAGAATATTTTCTTTTTGCTTCTATTTATTCACTAAGAACTTAGTTGTGCATAAACTAAATATACAATAACGGTTTGATCTACATTATTATATAAGTAAACTAGTCTGTCTTCTGACCTTCCAGTAGCTGCAGCATGTAGTAACAGTACCTCTTAGTCTCGAGGAAAATGTTCGAAAGTATGATGTCTTGATTACTGCGTATATCATATGCATTTTACATATGCATTATTTAACTCCATGAAATAGATAAGTGAAATAGCAAAGTGACTAAAAAACAGTGGACCATAGGACCAACGGAAGTAAAGTTTTAATATTTGAGTTTCTACCACAACTTCAGCAGACGTTTTGGACCTATTAGTGTCCATCCTTCATCGTCACGACAAGATTCTCTCTCTAAATATAATTATGACTGCTATGACTTTCACGCGACATATAGTGATAATTGAGTACAATATGCCCTCGACTGAATCTTTTAAAGATTAAGGATGTTAACACCTGTAGATTACAAAAATGTATAGTAAATTCTATATATATTATGTGCGCATACTCTTTGATTATCAGGAGGAGGATCCAGTGCCTTCATATGGCTTTCACTGAACTGAATCAGGTCCGCAGTGTTGAACCAAGGGATATTATTAGATTTGTTAAGAGCCTAACTGAAAATAGTATTTAAGAAAACTTTTAATAAATCTCACATTGCGGTGTACCATTATCATTTCTAATAATGAATGAGTTCATAGCATCCAAATTTAATGAAAACATTATTAATACGTACATTAAAAAAACATATATCTGAATTATCGGTTTGTATGATATAGTTAATTGATTTTTTTTTAAGTTTCATTTCCAAAGAGTCTGCAATAAAGGTTATCTATAGTAAGAACTTAAAGGTTAGTTTGAGTTGCAAGAATCATAAGGCTGACCGACATTATTATATGATTTTCGTTGAAGAATTGAACAGATATATAATCTGTCTTTGTACAATATGTGAAGCTATCTGATGTCTTCATAATAGGAAGTTTTAAAATCTTTTTGCTACTTAAAAAAAATATCTTCAAATTACAAGTTTACTGTCATGGATGTTAGTGCTGACAAAGTTAATTCTGGTGTTCATAAATTGAAACCCTTAATATTTTAGGAGATATAGTTATTTATATTTGTGAAAGTTTTCAGGGTTTTAATTTTGTTAAATTTCCGTAGCTCTTGGAAAATTAAAAATAATAGGTTTTATCTATAATTGGTACATTACGACCTTTAAGGTGTTTTGTTCTATATCCGAAAAAAGTCTAAAGAAAGCTAAAGTCTTTTAAATTAAGTTAATATATTCCTTAATAAAATCTTTTAGTAAAAGTGTCTAAATCTGACAGTTGCAGGTTACGACTACATGAGATGGTAGTTTTAGTCTTCATCTCCCAGAAACTGCAGGTGCTTTATGATTTAAGTGATTGTAATTTTATAGAAATATGTACATATATCATTACGTCAGCTTTCAAAAAGACTCTAAAGTGTAAAAAAATTAAATATATTAATAGTTAATAGATGAAAGCTGCAAATATCATATTTTTTTCAATTAGAGATGAAAATAATTTACAAAGGAAAAAATAAATGCAAATAGAGAATCGCTAAGAAAAATCGTAAACGTTTTTAATTTAATGGAAAAACGCGTTATCATGCTGTGCAGTTGTTAATCGGCTTTTGGCAGAATTACAAAAAAAAAAAGAATAGATTTCTATAAAAAATATTTTCCCCAAATGGAGAGACAATAAAACTGGAAAAGAACGATGCAGGCTAGAACAGGTTACATTTTAATGGCCAAGCCAAAACAAGAATTTAGGTTTTCTTTTTTAGATTTTGCTTTTCTTACCTAAATTGTGACTTTTTGCTATCAAAATTTCAAAATTTCAAAAGATGAAACAAAAAACAATCTAAAAACATTCACTGCACCACATGAGATACTTTGGCTTATTTTGGTCCATTCGCCTTTATGCGAAGTGTTGGACGAAAGTGTTTAGCCGCTTAATTTCGGGGATGAGAAGAAACGTGCAACATTTTTTACGCGATTGCGTTTTCTATTGGAAAATGCACATGATTCTATGATGACCCAGATGAATTTTTGTGTTCCCTTTAGAAAGATTTTGATATCAAAATAATAAACAAAGGCAATAAACTAGAAAAAATGTCTATTCTTACCATTTTTCCCATTGTTCGAGAAACGCGAGTGCAACGTGATGCAGGGATGAATGCGAGTCGCAGGTTTCGCTTTTGTTCAACAGGCGAATGCAGTTGGTTTTGATAACTTCTAAACTATTCACGATTTTTTTGGTTCTTTTAAAGTTATTAGTAAATGAGACAATAAAAGAGAATACTTTTTCTTTCAACTTTGGCTTTCTATGTATCTTAAAGTTGTTACCTTTTGTGACATTTTTTACACTGTAACGTGGTTTATTCTCACGTTTGAACTGTTTTGTTTCTTCCTAACTGATCCTTGATCTATCTTTTTAGTATCAAATCAGTGTATAGAAGTGTATAGAAGTGTATAGAAGTATGTGGGCTACCAAGCCTTCTCAGTTTTATTGTCTTATTGGGTGCAAGAATTCTCTCTCTTTATTGCTTTCTTACTAACTTTACACTTGTATATTTCTTTATTCCTTTGTTGTTATTATCCTTCAATTATCCTGCATCCTTACGGTAGCAGCTGCTAATTGCTTTTGCTATTGTCTTGCATGCAGTATTATTACACCATTTGCACTTGTTCCAGTGTTCCATTGTGTGCTCTTCATTCGGAGACTCTGTTGCATTTCGTTGCATTTTGTTGCATTTCGAAATGCGAATAGGAATTCACCTGCAGACTTGCAGTAACGCAGTTTGTTGCACTTGCCAAATGCACATTCTTCTCGGTATTTTGTCTGACATGAAATACAGCAACTAAATTTAAATAAAAGTGATAAACATGTCAAGTTCCATAAATGATTGATTAGACAGCTGACGCGGTAGTTCCAATGAATGTCAGATCGGATACAATTCTAAATTAAACGAAAAAATTTTAAAAATATAATAATATTTTGATTTGGGATCATCAAAAATGCCAAAAACGGTCTGTAGATATTAGATACTCAAACGTATTTAACGTAGAAGTAAATGTCGTTCCACAGTATAAATAATGTTAAAGCAAATTGACCTTTAAGTTCTTCCATTAAGTAGTAGAAAGAGAAATGTATATTATTTTTTGTTTATTCATCACAAAGTATTAATTTCCCTATGCAAAAACTTAACAAACAAGTGTCAAACTAATTTATTAATCATACAAGATTATGACGAAGTCCATTAACAAATATGAAACTTTTATATAATCAGGTTTATAGGAATAGCAATATAATGTAATAAGAAACAATTAAGAATGCTTTTCTATTTTCAAATACTATTTTTTATTATTAGAGCGAACTAATATAATAATTTTTAGAACTTAAAAATTATCGGAATAAATTCTGCCTGTCACATTTCATATACTTTCAGTAAGGGTATCTCATATTCCTGTAATCGAAAGAGAGAACTTTAATAAACTTCTTAACACACGTAATGACTTAACTAATGAAACAAAACTGACGGACTGACATGAATGTTACTGTGAAATGAGCTATAGAATATATTAGAAGAGAGTAAAAAGGAACCTTTGTTTTATTTTTGAGTAAAATGGCAGCTATGTAAATGCTTTGATCAAAGGCCATTATAATCATAATCATAATCCCAACTTCTAATTTGTCAGACGGTATCAAAAAATTCGAACAAAGACGATTTGTAAAGTCATGACCTGATGTGTACGACGTAAGGCTATCTACATTTTTTTTCCATAGCAATTATAGGAATGTTGATAAGATTCTCAGTCCAATTTTATATAAATCATGTGTGATGATACACTCTTTAAAACAATTATTTACAGCTACTGTTTCTAAATGTACCATCGAACAATTTTAAATACACGTTATTGAATTAGTTCTATATATATATATATTATTGATATCGTGTGTAGAAATCTGCAATATCTTAGCAGAGCACTAATTCTTTATTTCAGGATACAAAATGTTTTATATAAGTTTCTAAGCGTAACTTCTTCATATATAACTTCATTTAGAATAATTTATTCCAATCCAATTAGCATTTTCCTATTATTCTTTTCCTATAACAAAATTCACATTAGGCAAAAACTACATTTTTAATACTCAACTGTACTTCTTTTAGATTACGTTGCTGCATTCCATGCCAAACTTTTACATTTACGGAAAACTTCAGTTGCATTGCAAAGTTTATCAGTTGAGGTCGTTAAGTTCTGTAAGTCAAAAACAACAATAAAAAGTTTTTGGCTTTAATAAAAATAATAAGCTGAAAAAAAATATAATTAATGAACATTAAAATTTGAAGACAATCAAAAATTTAACGATCGAGAGACCGAGCAACCGAGCTTAGATGCATAAAAAATTATAATAAATTAGAGAAAACGATCCAAAGCCATGCAAGCAAAGGGCGAACGCTTATCTCGGTGTCATGGGCACTGCGACTAATGTGAATGCTGTTCAGGCTATTCAGACTGTTCAGACCGTTCAGGCTGTCGGTGCAGCAAACCCAAAAAATTATATTTGGAAAAATTTACTAAAAAAATTCTGAAAAAAAATTACAAAAACTGCAATAAACGATCGTGTCGCCCGTCATTTATAAAACTTTTGCGGCTTAACGTCTTTAAGTAACTCTTGCTTCTTTCTTTCACATCACTTCGCCTCCAATTAACAAGCGCTCTATTTTACAGTAGCGGATAGTAAAATTATATTAATCTTTGGTCACAAGCTTTGTAATGGATTTTGTTTTAAATTTCTGATCGCAATATTTTCATTGCCTTCTCATACAGTGTGCATGAGGAACTGTCTATTAAAGGATTCTTCGAATTTTAGGTTTACGGAAAACACCAAACACCAAATACTAAAAACTTAAAAAGAATATTTATAAGTCATTAAATAATTCACAATTTTTACGAAATTCGATTTATATACATTTTTGTCATCAAATAAATAATAATAAAAAATGAGAATAAAGAATAGAGGTATAGGGGCAGAAGTATTGCGTTACTTGCTGATTTATTAGAAGCGATTTATAAGTTTTAACCCTTGCATTCACCTGTATTAAAAACAGCGGATTATGAATTAATTTCTTGAATAGCTTTAGTTCTAACATATATTAATGCGGTTATATCATATTTTGTACTGAAGACCTTATTCAGGTATTTTTTAAAAAATTTTTATTCATTACGAATATTAAACAATTGTTTGATCTGGACTTTGATCCTAGTATTACTTGATTTGGAAGAAGATTATTTTTACTTTATTATCAGTACTGAAGTCTTCGAAACTTTGCACTGGACAAATGTAAGTACATTTCTCCATACTCTCTCTCTCTCTGTACGTATGAGCAACGTTCAGCATTACATAGATTTTATTCTTGCCATTTTCATCAAATTAATTTTCCAGCTGTTTAAATAAAAACAAAATATTTTATAAAAATATTTGAAAATATTTAAAAATATTTGAGCAAAATTAAATAAATTTTAAATGTGGGTGACACAAGTAGCAAAAATGATAAATTTAAAAGAAATATTTTAAAAAGTTTTTTTTTATAAATATTTCTTATAATATTATATGTATGCCACTATTGTTGTTGTTGTAATGTTTATGTTTTTTCAAGGATTTCAACATTATTTGCTTTATTTACTAATTTGTTGCTGTTTTATTTCTTCTGCTTCTGCTTCTGCTTCTTCTGCATTTGTTTTTGTTTTTGTTTCTGTTTTTGTTGTTATTTACATTTCGATATTTACAACGTCAGAAGCTTGATTTGGTTGGCTTTGCTAAATGTTATATCAACGAAATGGTTCTGTTTTGTTGTTGTTGTCGTAGTTGTGTTGTTTTTGTAATTTAGTTTTTAGGTGACCTCAATTTTGTTTTTATTGTTATTATTTTTTTTACAAATTTGTTTTGTGTTTTTTGTAAAAATGGCACAACGATGTGTACTTGATTTGAGTGGAAAATTTTATTGTTTACGAATTTGGTGTGAAGTTCTCGAAGGGAAAAGCTTGCTGTTCATGCCAAATGGCACGTTAACATATAAATTTTGTTGTTTCGCAATGTGAATAGGAAAGTTTTAAGAGTGTGCGAAAAGATCGGAGAATTGCTCAACATTTTCGGTGTTCGCTAAAAAAATGTTAAAAGACATTTAATTGAATATAAATAATAGAGTATTTTTTATCTCAGCGTAGTTTAGTTTTATATAAGGGATTAAGGGTGTAGCAAAATGGGAGGGATATTATTTTACTTCAGTAATTAGATCAAATGCTTATATGTACTAGAATCGCAACTTGGATAAAGATAATCTATATTTAATAAGTTATAGTTTTATGAAATTGTTAATATTTAAAAGTAAAAAATAATAATGTAATTTTCTTCTTTTTATTGTAAATTAATCATCATGATTTAGTTTGTGTCACAATATATCTCTTTATATTTAGTAAAGCCTTGCACAGAGTTGTCATAGCGTGTACAGAATTTTTGACAAAACATGATACATTACCTCTTTTCATCTTTCCTTGGTTAAGTTCAGATATACCGGTGATCCTACCGTATACAAAACACTGAGGTTTACAAACTATTTTGAACCTTTGAACCCTAAAATGCTCTTAAGTGAAATGTCCTAAGGCTGTCCAAGATTTTCAAAAAAATTAGCCTCTAGTATAGGCAATCGCGGCTGCGCATGTGCTGGACAGTAAGAAATCAGATGTGTGGCATTTTCATCATCCTCTTTACAACTTCGACAAAAACGATTAAACGGAAGATTTATTCTTCAATCGATCTATAACAAAATTCCTCGTAAAGAGGAATCTATGAATGAATGCTATAAATAATATAATATAAAATAATATAATATAATAAATAATATGAATGGTGCAACGGGGACAACTTGCGCACAGATGGCTAATTAAAAACTCTGTCAACTAATATATGTATATATAAAAGTGGTATTTATGAGAAAAATTCAAATCTTTGCGAAACTGAAAGTGTCCAAATTTACGAGATTTTATCATTATTCATTTTTAAAGAAATGCTGAATAACTTGACTAGAGTAAAATAACATTGACTTAAAAGTGATAAACCAAATATAAATTATTTTTTACTGGGAATTTTTTTTTGTATGCAGAATGCCTATGTGAATTTAAAACGATAAGCAATCAAACAAATCGGAAAATTAAGAAAATTCAAGAATGTTGCTTATCAACCCTATTCAATTCTGAAAAGATTTCCCATCAAAACAGAATAATTCTTTAACGCAAATATGCAGAAAATATAGTAAATAATCGAACTGGAAGTTTTTTATTGAAGATCAGATAACAAGAACCAGCATTTAAAAGATCATTCGATATAAATTTAGCAAAATTTAGTATGACTGTGAAGATGAATGTTTGACTGGCAAACAAAAAGTCTATCGAATGTGAATGTGAGCACTTCTCGAAACTTAAATAAGAGAAATAATTAAATGCGAAAACAACCCCATTAACCCTTGCAACACTATGTGGCATAAGTGTGACAGCTAAATATGATGCAAGAAGAAAAAAAAACTCAGTTTTAATAAAATGTTATTTCTATTAAGTTTACAAATAATAGATTTTTTCTTTTTGTTTGTTTTTTAATGTAGACTCTCAATTGATGTCAAATTATTGGCGGGTATTTGTGTTTGTTTTGTGTCATTTGATTGTTTGTTTGTCATATTTTTCGTTTTCGAATGTCTCCGCACTCCGCACACAATTCGAATTTACCAATTTTTACGAATTTTTACAATTTTTATAAATTTTATTACAGTTCCGAAAAGTGTTTTGATTAGCGTAAATGCGGGTCGTGGGCTATTAGGCGCTTTGGTGTGACGTCGCACGCGTCCATTTGTGTGCATTGAAGACTTTTCTTAATTAAGGAATCGCAATTGCAACACTGCAGAGAAAATTGTTACAATTGAAACACTTAAAGCTGTCGTGTTGTTGTTGTTGTTGCTGCTGTTATTGTGGAAAACGGTCGTTGACTTGTAACTAATTTAGAAACGAATATAATTTTAATTGAAAACTGTTGCCGGCATGTGTTATCAAATTTCGTGCGTTTCATGTTTAATTTAATTTTTCTCTAATTTTTTTTTTCATACTTATGTTAGATCATTTGAGGAAAATTCATTTGGTTGCATTACAAATATGCAAGCGGGAAGCAAATTTCTGAAGTTCGCACGATCTGCAAATTTTTTTACATTTAAATTTAATTTGTTACATTATTCAATTAAAAATAATTAATTGTACATTTTCCTAATTTATTTAAAACGTTCATAATTTTTGTTCAACGAGAATATTATCAATATTAAGGGATGATTTTGGGAATGAATTAATAGATTAAAACAAATTTTCGTAAAATGAAAAGGTCTTACTAATAAATTAGTGTGAAAATTGGTTAATTATAATAATAAACCGAGCAAAATGTGTAGTTCAAACACATTTTACCATTATAATGGTGAAATATTATCACCATTATAATAGTAATAGATAATTTTTCATATTAAGCTTATGCAAGCAATTTTTAAACTCATTTGTTTATCTTTAAACTCTTGTTTCTGTAAGAATAACCATCAAGTAATAGTTAAGCTATTGTCACCAACTATATATACCCACAAACTATAGAAAAATCAACTCAAAAAGTTCAGTTTTAAAAGATGCCTCGCAGAAGATATCTGCGAAATAATTAATTATATTGAAATAAAACTCTCAATTATAAGTACGTTCAAAATATAACTAAACAAGAAAACTGTTCTAGTATTTCGAAAGATGTAACCATATTCTAATAATCAGACGGAGGCAACCTTGCAATAATGATAAGGCAATGGGGAAATAGGACGTTCTTAGCAATTATCGCACTCGTCAACAATATGCCTGTAACAAATATTGGTTGTAAGAAATATACTTATTAAATACTACGTGGAAATAACTTTCATTTCTACTACAAATAACATATTAATGTAATGTCTTAAAGTTAAATAATTATTTAAATAAATTTATAATAAGAAACCCGAACTCAACTTAAATAAATTCACATGCAATCTTTTTAATTCATGTCAAAATCTCATAAAATTTAAAACATAATTCTTTGCTAGAAAATAATAATTTAAATATGGACTTTACAATTTTTCCTACACTTAATCCAACTTCTGGTTAACCTCTAGTTAACTAACGCCCACAGAATTGTTACACTGCAAAGATGTTTATTTTAATGCTATTAAAAAAATCCCTTCAGCTACACAATTTCGCCTATAAGCTACAACAAAAACACAACAAAAACACAACAAAAATACAACAAAAGCACAACAAAAATACAACAAAAGCACAACAAAAGCACAACAAAGTGCAATCTAATCGGCTACCAAAAACCGACGCCATGTTGGGACGAAAGTCATTGACTTTCTAAGCATCTTTTTGATTATAAAACATAGAAAATCGGCTAAAACACTTTCAGCGAAATTTACAAAAAAAAAAGATTTCTTGGATTTTCCAATGAAGACAGCGACGTTCAACAACAAAGCAAAAAACAACATAAAAAAGGCGTGCGCAGACCCAAGAAAACTATGTGGCTAAAGTGCAATCAAGCGCAAAAGCGTCAAGCCGTCAAAGCGCAGACTCAAATGAAAGCAAACCCAAAAAAGAAGTCAAAATTCGTCAAAACCGAAAAAAAATGCAATTCAGTCCAATTAAGCAGAGTTTCACAATAAATAGTAGCAACAACGAGAGAGAACAACATTCAACGTATAGAATGTATAAAATTTGTATTGGAGAAGTGAAGGGTACTAAATTCAGTGCTGAACCAATCCAGCAAAAATTCGTTGATCTGCATTTTTTTAATTTTAATTTTTTCTTTACCTGCTACGACATGACGACGTAGTGCAACTTGTTGCTTACCACTTTCCCAACAACAACAACAGCAGCAGCAACAACAACTGTGATAAATGAATAAAATAAACTGATTTTGTATACTCGCTGTTTTGTTGTTGTTGTTATATGTATTCTTTATTTGGAGCCATATTTTAAAGGCAACAACAAATGCAACACATTCGCAGTTGCCGGTGTTACCAAATTTACTTCTTTATTGCGCTGGTCCTCAACAACAGCGTCGTTTGCAGACAATTTTTATACGGCCAAAATATGGCCAGCATCAGTTTTTTATGACTTCTTGCGTCTGCCTCTGCGTTACCATTCATCTTTCTTCTCATGTTTCTGTCGAATGCGATTGTCAGCTAACTTTATTTGTTGTTGTTTTTTTAATTTCTTTCGAGTTTAAGTTTTTATATTGTTGTTGTTTTGTTTATCTTATTGCATTTTTATGCACATTTGGCCGCACCTCTTGTTCTTACCCCTGTTCCAGGTTTATGATTAGCGTCTTTGAAACGAGTTAAAAGTAAATACAAAGCATTTGATTGTAGAAAGAATAAAATAAAAAAAAATTCAATAAAAAAAATGTGAGTACCACCTTTGTTAGTGCTTTTTTACATATAAAATTATTTGAATAGGAAATTTGTAGGTGGACCTTGTCATTCATTCTTATATATTTTGCTTATCATTTTCTTTTGCTTAAAATACTTTTCAATTTTACAGGGGCGCTACGGAAAGGTATTAGATCATATCGTACTTACGGGCTGAGTTAAGAAGTTGTTAGGCTTTTATGTGAAAATTAATGACCTGAGAACTTAAAGGAATCCAGCGAAAATATCGATAAATTTGTTTATATTTTAATTATAAATAATTAAACTCGTTCCCGGATTACACTTGATACTCTAAATACTATGTTCTTATCAGCAATCAAAATACGCTGAAAAAATCCGATAAAAGTCTTTATACAAAATGCAATATACTGAATACGCCACATCAGCTTTGAAAGCTTTGAAATGCCACTTGAGCTTATAAGTAAATAAATGGCTGCATTATCCGCTCTTAGCCTTGAAGCTACTGTACAGTGAAAGGGTAGTGACTACGGTCACGACTCCATTTAAACCTTTTCATCCCTACTCGAAATAATGTTGACTACATCACTCTTATTCTTAATTTCGACAGAAAATTTAATGTTGAGTTTCGAACTAGAGATATATGGCTGTCAGAATGTCCATCATAAGAAGACGGTCTATTTATTGGTGGTTCTAAAATAGGTAGGGGTATATTTTTGAAGGGGTGCAACAGGTGATCACTCGGAACAATCGAAAAATCTAGGTATGTCGTTGACATCCTACAAAGATTTGTTGAGTTCCTCCTGTGGTCAACTTTTTAATAAAAAAAGGGAAGATGCAACGATAGGTAGGTAGGCACCCGTATGCATATTTGTCATGGGTTTTTAAGAAAAAATCCAGTACTCTAATTGAGATGCCCCGTAAATTTATAAGTCTTATTATAGGTTAACTTAAAAATCACAGCTGATTAGGAAACCATGCTAGAAGGTTGAATCTCCTTTTGAGTAAATTCCTGTCACTGTTGTGGAAAGGACGATGAAAGTTCCCCACATCTGCTTTGTTACTGCCCAGCGCGTGCATGGCGCTGATATACTATTTCAGGGGCCTCTTTTTGAAAGGATCTCAGCCAGCTCCGAGACCTTCCGCTGCAGAGCATTTTACGATTTGTCAAAGATTTAAATTGGTTTACCATTGGTAACACAATGGTAAAGTAAGCCTAACTGAATCCTTAGGTATAGCGGTTAAACCTAATCTAAATATATACGATATGATTACTTGCTTATCCTCAGCTTTAGAAACGATAAGAGGAACATAACCATAAATGATTACATACACAGAATTCAATAACAGAAAGTCTAAACATGCTATAATCATCTACCATAAACCACTTTTGTCCTGCCCTGTCTACACTTGATAAATGTTGTAAAATAAGGATTCTCAGTTTTCATTTCATAAAATTTGTAAGATTTATTGACCTTAAATCTCACAAAAAAGATAATAACAATAACCTTGACTATATCCAAGTTCAATTCTTATTTGAGAGCGTTTCGCTTAATCAGTGACAAAACTGTCCGCTATAAAAACTATAGCATTTAAGAAATGTGTATTTTGTTTAGCAATAACGCATACAAGATTCGTTTCACACCTCATTTCTTAAAACCGACACTGTTTTCAGATGGTGTAAGCGATTTGTGACAAAATCAAACCAGCTTAAGTCAACACAATATCAAATTTTAGCTCAACAAATTGGAAGGCAAGTAATCAAGAAGCCAAAGTGCCAAGAAGCTCTGTTCGTTCCTAAATGCGTAATCAAAACTGGAAATAGGGAATAGACACGAAACACATTGAAACCTGTTTCGTAAATAACACAGCAGGTAACAAAACATTGACCCTCTTGCACTGGCGTGGAATACTTCAGGCACAAGATAGATGCTGTGAGAGGCTATTGGCCAAAACGTAAGCAAACGGATAAAAAGGGTCCAGCGAAGTGTTTAACTTCGCATGCCAGATAATGTCATCATAAGAAATGTATACTTTTTGACTGTGTTATGTTCTTCTAAAGATTTATGTAAGGTTTTTGTTGCTACGAATATTATTCGAAGGTATAGAATCGTACCAAAAGTTACTTAGCAGCTCAGATTACAATGGAGCAACAAAAGAGAAATAAAATACATAAAAATGTGATTAGCTACACTTAGTGCAATTAGTCCCTTGATGTCCTTTTCAGATAAGAATGGAGACGAGCATAGTGCAGATTCATATAGCTTTTTGTGAGAGTAGAAAACTGTATGTGATTATTAGGTATTTGAAAATTTTATTATAGGAAAATATAAAGTACAATTTTAATCCAAATTTTGTTGAAAACTATTGGTTACAATATTTGAAAATTTATTTTAAAAAATTATTTATTAAGCATTTTTATAGTTTCTCAAATATCTTACTCATGGGAAAATTATTGAGAAAAAAAGCAAACTGGCGATTTGATGAAGAATTCATATTTTTACGAAAACACCCTCAACACACGCATCCTTTTCATCAAATATTCAGACATAAATCAGCATAATTATTCTTAAACATGCCAATTCCCGAAAAAAAACCTACGCAAACAATCGTTACTCCAATGCAAAATGCATGAATTGATAAGCAAAAGGATATAAATTGTGAAAAGGTAGGTGGAAGTATTCGAAAAGGATATGAATGCAAAGGGTTAATCATTCAAATTGAAACCATGAATTAACTTAACCGCAATGCGTGCACATTATAGGCTGAATTTCAGTTTATATTGCTCAACTGGCAAAAGTTCCCATGATGTTTGCATCTTAGAGATCGAGAAATCATCCACGTCAATACACTTACCTGCAACGCACAAATGCATTAATGCCCGCAAACACAGTACACGCAATCAGCTTTCCGCATTGCAGTCACCTTACCGCATAAGTAATCAAGAGTCGGAGCGGAATAGTTTTGGAGAAGGGTTAGACAGTGCGGTCAGGTGTGTATAAAACGCTTTCCTAAGACCATCAAAATGATCAAAATCGTTTTGCATCATATTCCACATCAATGATCGTAAACAAATACGTACTCGTATTTATTTTATGGAAAATTGATTTCAAAATTTTCATGTGGGCCTTATAATCTCATTTGACAGGTTGATAGAATAAATTTTACTTATGAGAAAAAAATTGTATTTAATTTGATTTTTTAATTAAAGAAGTCGCTTTGAAGGTAATTTATAAGATACTGAAATGCAATGAGGAAAGAGTTTTAGAAGCAGTTTATGAGCAGATTCTATTTAGCAGTTTTAATAATGAAAAAAATACTGAAATCCTTCAATCTCTTGAGCATTTTGTTTTAAAAATATATAATCGACTTATCTGAAATGCACCAAACTATCATCGGGAGAAGGATTTTTAACTTATGCCCATTTTTATACATATGATTGTAAGCAGTTGAATGCAACGATTTTTACAAATACTGAAGAAAGTGCAATACCTTTAAGTAGACGAATTAAAAAGTGCCAACTTAGATGTTCAAAATAGATCTTGTAGATCTTTCGGAACTATTTACAAGAGATGTTAAATTGAACACAAAACACTAATGAAAAAACGATAAGGCATTGAAATTTATTATTTTTGCATGAAAAATTTAGTGATAAAAATAATTGTGTGAAAGTAATTTTTTTTCCAAGGAAAACTATTTTTAATGATCGCTAATTGAGTTTTTCTCCCTTTTCATTAGTGGCAAAATAAAAATATCAATAAAATATTTTTTAACGAATAACGGTCGCCCTTGCAAATGTCAATTTTTCCGTTCTGTGCGTCGATGATGTGAAAGTGCGTGAAACCTGCGGGTCAAAGGCATACGAAACTACACTGCATCTCTCTTTGGTGACAACACCGTTGGTGGTACATTCGCACGCAAACGCAGGCGCACTGGTGGCAATGCGTCAATGCGTAGTT
Source organism: Teleopsis dalmanni (assembly GCF_002237135.1). Classification (NCBI taxonomy): domain Eukaryota; kingdom Metazoa; phylum Arthropoda; class Insecta; order Diptera; family Diopsidae; genus Teleopsis; species Teleopsis dalmanni. The sequence goes on along the minus strand of NC_051847.1, from coordinate 1,953,149 downwards.
TTGTGATGGCACTGCGCTTTTTAATGGGCCTCACAGACTTATCAAGATTAATCGGAAAAACGAACGTGCAGCATGAGAAAATTTATTTTTTATGATTTTCACCGAGATGAAGTGTTGTCCACATTTTACAATTTTGGTAAAATTTTTAATTTGCAGGAAATGTTATTAAGATTGATAAGATCTTTTTTATATAATTAAAATTGTTAAAAAAAAATATTAAAGAGTTAAGTGTCATAAACAGATCTGATGATACTGGTTTGCCAAAATATTGAATCAAAAGAGTGGTGAGTAAATTCAATATAATTTATTTTAACCCATAAATCCATTTCCACTTTATTTAATCTTGCTTTTTATTTTAAATTTTATCAGTTTTCACTATATCTCCATATACTCGCACACATATACTTGTATTTAGTTATATTGGCGTATATATTTTAGGAAAACATTTGATAATTTTTGAAAAAATTCATTAAAATTTACAAAAACATCTTGAAGACATTAAGATAAATGAAAGAAAACCCATTACCATGATCCTTTTAATTTGAAATGTGATCTTGCCACACTCACAGGGGGTTGTCATATATTGTATTTTCTGTGCATGTCATGGATGTCACGCATGCGCAAATGCTTAACTGTAATTTATAAAAAATTCTCATATTTTAGATAACAGACTATATTCTACAAAATTATCATTTCATAATTCCATACATATAAGTTTGTCGTTTTAGTTAACCTTTACAAAGTAGCAGAAAAAGTTAAAATTAAGCTTTAAAATTATTTTGAAAAACATTTATTGTTCAGAAAATTGTGAAAATATTCAAAACAATTATTGAAATAAGCCTCTAGATTATAGTTGGATTATAGTTTTCAAAATAGTGAAAAAATTTAAAATATTATTTTATGTTATGTTTACACTTACATACATTTATCGAAAGTCAAAATACATTTTTGCGTGGATTTGCAGGGGAAGTGGAACCTTTCGCTGCAAATTGTGGAGCTAATTGCAATAGTGTAAACGTACTGCACTAATTTTTTGAAATAACAATTTTTAATTTGCTTCATTAAAGTTGATTTTCATTATAATTAATTAGTTATGAAAAACTATGAACTTACAGTCTTAATAAATGGTATATTCGTTAAAAAATGTTTATATTTGTTTGAAATCAAACAAAATGAAACATTATTTTCGCATTAGTTCGAATTACTTAAAATTTTAAATTTAAATAAAATGTTAATTAATTCTAACTGCCAAAGGTGATCAACAATATATACATGTATTTTTATATATTTGAATATAACCTAGAAAATTATACAGAAATAATGCAAATATTATTTGGAATAGAGCAAAACAACGATGGGGACCTAATATTGCATACAGGCCTACTACAACGAATATGAACAAATGTAATTAAAAAATCGCCGTGGCCATCAGCTCGACATTAACACACTGTAAAGTATTCAAAAAATAAAAAAAAAAATGAAACAAGTTTTTAATAAAAAAAATTATTGATTATGATTTTTTCCAGTTTATGACATTTTATTGACAAGATCCCCCAAAGCACCTCTCTTCAATACCATACGCCTAACGTCTAAGCATGGTCAACTGTGCAACACAAAACACATTTCGCTACAAGGCAACTTTGCTACATTCAAACAAAATTGAAAACAGTTTTTTCGTCTAAATTAAGAGAACGAGATAGCAATAATATAAAATGCAACAAAATATTTTTCATATATTTTTTTTATTAAATTCATACTTATCGCAACTATCACAACAACAAAAGAACACAACAAATTCATGAATTTCGAAAATAAGCGAAAAAAACCGACAAAATTTTAGTTAGAAAGTTCATTGACTCTTTTGCAGTGTGCACAAAAACAATTTTCATAAAAACACATGAAAACTTATAAAAATAAAAATGGCTGCATACAAGTTTCAAAATATTAAGCAAAAAATAAAGCTGAACACGCACACTTCAACGCCACTTAAAAGCAGTTGTTCGAATTTTTCGAATATGCAATTGCAATTAAAAGAAGCACACACTTCGCTAAGTTTACTTGAAAACAAACAGCAGATACACAGCCATGAACGGCAATGAGCAGCTACAGTCACAAATGTGCTCTTGCATGTATTCACTCACTTCACGATCGTTTTAACAAACTTTTTACACAGAAGGCGCCATTAAAATGCAGTTTGTGCTTGTGTTTGGAGCTAATTTCAAAGCCGATTGCAGAGTAGCACCAACAACAGTAGTGCTCATATAAACAAACAATAACGAGTCTCAAGCATTTTTGTTTTGTAAAAAATAAATAAAAACCAAAACAAGCAAATAAGTTGGGGAAAGTGCAACTGCTAAATGGCTTCTTGTTGCTGTTGTGCACGCACACAATACCCACAATTAGAAACGCACAAGCACATCATGTATAACAGTTTGTATACACAAAAGTATAACAGTTCGAAGTGTAAAATGAACTTAGGGTGGGGACGTGTTAAATTCTATTTCGGTGAGTATTTTTTGTTTTTCTCTCATTTTTTTCAATTGAAAATTCGGATTTCTATCATAACAAGTTCTTGTTTACTTTTTTCTTCAACCTTTCTTTAATGACATTCGTTTGCATATAGTATTGTGTTGGCTCTAATTAAGAACGTGTTAAATGCAGTTTTGGTAATTTAGGTGTTGAGTTAACTTTTTTTAACTCTGAAGTCTTAAGTAATATGTCGCAAATCATATCATGTATTCTTATTAAACAAAGTTGTTAATTTGTGATTTACGATTACATATTGTACTTTATTTTATTTATTTACTGTAGGACTTAAAATATAATAAAATATTTAATAGGGTTACCATTTTAGTATCCAAATGTTCTCAGTTGGAATAATAATAATATTAAGGGTTTTTATATATTCTATTATTTTATACGATTCTATAAAAGTTTTTAGTTAGGAAGTTGAATAAAGTGATTTTTTCTCTTTGCTGTCAGAAAGAATTTCATTGTTTTTTTTTGGATTGCACCATTTTTTTTCTGATAGGTGGCAAGCATAGTGTCAGTATACGACCTTAACCCACCAAAACCACCTCTTATAAATGAATGGAGAAAATTTCTACCATTAATCCTGATGGCAGTGTGCGAAACTTCATTCCAGCAATTTGGGTAGTTTAAATAAAGAAGCTTTGTACTTAAAAACATGGTCTGAAGGAAAGCCACGAGGGGGATATTGGAATAATCAGAAGTCAGAGTAAAGGTAGCTAGGGGTCAAAAAGTCAGGGGGTAGGTAATATAATCGATTTCTTTTAAAAGACGGGGTTAAGAAAGTGCTTATCGTTGCTTCATCAACTAAAATTTATGCTCAAAAACATGGACTCTTTCCATTTGATAAGAACTAACTGCAGATCAGGTAAGGCCTTCGCTAATGAGAGCGATAATAATGTTCGTGGAGAGTGAAGGTACTATCAGATATAAATCTGTAGACGACACTACAAATGCTGGGGGACGCTGAACTGGCACACCTTGCAAACCAAGATCTCAAACTTTTTTATATCAAGACTTACTCCCACGGTGGATTACTTTTTGAGGAAGCCTCGTTTTGGAAATGATACAGTGCTACCACTGTGAAAACCTTGATCGATGAACACTATTAAATGATATATTAAGGTAGCACCGGAATATTGTTATGCTCTCGAGAGCTGTTCTTACCATTAAGGCTACGCATATTGAAATGTTACATCTTCTCTACATTATTCTATGGTGTAGAACCGTGGACGTTAACGATTGCGTCGACAAATAAACTTGAAGCCTTCGAAATGGTGTGCTATCGACGTATATTAAAAATCAGTTGAATGCAACAAGCGACACATTCGCAAGTACTTTTGTGCCTTAACAAAGAAAGAGAGATACTGGAGACAGTAAAACGTCGCAAATTAGAATACATATTTTGAGGCATCCAGATCAATATGTTTTACTCAAGATAATCATTGAAGTGGTTACAGTGGTTTTGTAAAAGTACAAAATCGGGAAGTTGTGGACAAAATAAAAATATCAATCATGGTAGCTGACGTTTGAAGCGGATAAGGGACTTAGAAGAAGAAGAAGAAGGCCCAACCCAGCTCTTTGTCTTGCTATAGAGAATTATTGCGAAAGTGGCAATATTATGTTATTTTATAAATTTACATTTTGTGTCTGCGTATTAAGTTTAAAGTTAAAGATTTAGAGCATAAACCATGTCGATGTCAACCATTGGTCATAAATCAGTTTTTGTCTGCTAGATGCAGAGACAGGAACTGATAATATGTTGTCGAGAAGAGGCTTTTGTTACTATGATTTATTCCACATTTCTAACAATGCGAAATCCGCTGTATATAAGTCCATTAAAAATTATTTCAGTTCGTCCAATTAAATCTTTTCTTGCTTACAATGTAAATAAGTTGTACATCCAAATTTGATAAACATTCACAAACCAAAAAATTAAAATTGTTCGACCAATTAAAAACTTGACGCAATGGAAAATAAAAAAACTCATTACTAAATAATTATAAATTTTTTTTTTTTGAAAATAATTGCAGTTTTGAAGGCATTCGGCAGTGTCCAAAAATATTATCGAACTACACATGACGTATGACAAGTAAACTAACACGCACTCGCACACATACACACACTTACACTCATAAACAATTGCGTTTTGACGTTTACTGCGGAATTCTTGAAAATGCAATAGCGAAGAAGCTAAACGCATAAAGCAGAGTTGCCCGGCGCAGCGCAGTTCAGCGTGACGCACATGCGAACTTCCGGTATGAACCCAGCGGGACTTTCAGCGCTGAGGGAATCGATTCCCTCAGCGCTGAATGGTAATGCCTAGCGCTGATTATTCAAATGAAACTCCTAATTACTTTAACACGTGCATGTCATTGCGGGCAAGCGCTGAATCGTTCGATTACCTTTTCGTATTTGTAATGCAACATATCAGCGCTGACATGTTCGCTTACTTTTTCGAATTTGTAATGCAACATATCAGCGCTGACATGTTAGCTTACCTTTTCGAATTTGTAATGCAACATATCAGCGCTGATATGTTCGCTTAAATTTTCAATTTTACCTATGCTATTGATTTTTAAATAAAATACTAAAAATTTTTTTGGATGAATTATATTTTATATTTATGGTGTATAAAATCAAAATATTAATATTTACATAAAAATATATAATATATTTATATATCATATTAACTTATTTACATTTTAAATTATTTATATAAAATTATTTACATGTTAATTTATTTAAATATTATATCATTTACATATTAAATTGTTAACATATTTTCATATTAATTTATTTAAATATTAACTTATTAATATCACCATTAATATGTTCAGCTGTACTGCAGGAAGGTGTTGTTTTCGTACCAAAATTTTGAAAATCATTTTCTATAAAAGAATAAAATATTTTAATATATGCACGATTTAAATTCCCTGTTTCACTTATACCTTCTTTTTTAAACGACAAAAATTCCTCCTTTTTCTTTTTCGCCAAACATTTATAATGTCTTACAGTATGCATCTATATAATACAAAACAAAAATTATAATTATCATTTTAAATATATTTACTTAATTTTGCATATACTTACAGTGAGTTTATGTTAAATTACAAATTATATTTTATTTATATTTTTGATTTTATTTTGATTTTAAAAATTAAAAATTGTTCACTGCACGCACTTCACTAAAATCAAAAGCAGACTAAATGTATACAATGTAGGCAAAACAAGAAATTCTTAATACTCATATGCTTTTCTTCTTCATTCTTTTATAATTTCAACCCCGAAATTGCCTGAGTCGAACACAAATGTCGAAAACAAAGAAAAATAAAAACGAAGAGCTATTACCTCCTCGCTTACTTTTTCAGCGCTGGCATAATGGTGCCGCTGGGAAGTGTTGCCGTTTTTATAAGCAGCAGAACTTTTAAGTTTGTTCATAGCACAGCAACAAAAAAACAACAATAAAAATTAGAGCATTTTTTGTCAATGAACTCATGCATTTGATTGTTGTTGCTGTTGCTGTTGTTGTTGTTGTCGCTACTACTTTTCATAAAAATTAAAAAAAAATTTTGGGAAATATGCTATAATTTTGCAGTTGTTGCGCATGAGTGGCTGCGTTCCTTCCCCCGAAATGTCGACTGCACAGTTTGTGTGTAAGTATTTCGGAAAAAAATTATATTTAAATTAAGCAAGGCAAGCAGCCAAAAACGAAAGCAATAAAATATATTTTATCTGCGTTTAGAATAGCAAATTAGGCATTGAGTTTTTATCATTTTGACCTTTTTTTTTGGCTGCGTAAGTTTAGTGAGAACTTCCTGTTTTAATGTTGCATAATGATATGCACACATTTCAAGGGATCTTCTATTAAAATAAACAAAATGTGATATTAATTAATAAAGAAACATTCTGGAAGTATTTAAATGCTGTACTTAATTATTCTTTACAAACAGAAATACGCCGCTACTAGCGCGATATTTTCGTAACCACCAGGCTGGCCTGTTCCTACAACTCTAAAAGATGTCTAACATCAATAGGACAAAAGTGAGTTGGTTGTCAGAATCACTGACAGATCATCTTAACCTGCATTGCTAGCTTAATAATATGGATATAAGAGAATGAGATGATAGTGAATCCATATTTACATTCCTTGGAACTGAAGCTTTTATCACATTCTAACATAATATTAGAAAATATTTACCAAAAAATATTCTGAATTTCATGTGAAAGGTTATGTTATTTCCGCTCGATTAAGTGTAGTTGTTCGAATAAAAAATCTTATTCACTCAATCCAGAAATTAAATTCATTTGATGAAATATTATTCCTTATAAAATAGACTGTAATTATCCTGAATTTATGAATTACGTACTTACTAAAATTGTATAATTTTGAAATTCAGCACCTAGGCTTTGAAAGTTTGAAAGTAGAAGTAATCCGAAAGCAGATCCCAAATAGCATTATTGGATTCAAGAAAAAAATCGGGAGCTGTCCGATTATTTATTCCATCTATAAAAAGATGGAATAAAGATAGTATCTCAGAATTAAAAATAATAACCATTATTTAGTTATTTAGAATATAGGTAATTTTATAGATTAATAAAAACTCTTTCATAAGCCATGATCTTAACTCATTCTATCAACCCATACTTTTATTTTAGTTTCGCTGTACATTATTTACTATCGACATTATAGAATCGATTCTCAAATTTGTCCCACTTGCTCGTGCTATTTGAAAAATCGTTTGGGTGTGAAATCAATTTATCCTTACCCCAGTTTTGCCACATACACAGTAAGACTAACCGAAATGACGGTAACAAAACAATTTAGTGCCACGGACAACTTTGAGCAAATTTAGTGAACATGGAAAAGGTGCTCAGTACACTGCGCCCACAAGTATCTCATCAAAGTGGCAACCAATGCGTCTATCCGCTATCAGCCGATACTAGTTATTTGCCGTTCAATAGACTTCCTCCCTCAACCCACATATGCATAACGCAGTGTTTTCTACAAACTTTGAACTTAACAACTACAACAAAACCAACAACTACATTAATGGAAAACTTTAAATTCAGTTAGTGTACCGAAAAAAGTTAAGTTCATTTTTATGTCGAGCTGAGCATGTCCTTAGATCCTTAACGGGCTGGTGTATTTTTGTACAAAAATATTTTTCTTGTTTTTTTTATTTATACTCGTATTTCCATTATAAGGACGGGGGGTTGCCAAAATCATGTAAATTGCAAAACGAGTGTAAATTTTGTGGGTGTGGAAGGAAGGTTTACATTTTAAAGTGCGTGCAAATGCGTAGGAAGTTCTACTTCAGAATGTGCGTGTTAAATGCTAGTAGATATTAGAATATTGGGGAGTGGGAGGGTGCACTCATTTTCACCATTAACAACACATACGGAGCGAACTTACATGCCGAGCACTCCATTTTTTGCTTGTTCCATTGACACCACATTTGGGACGTTGTTCTTATCGTACTTATTCTCGTACATGGCTGCACAATTCCACTTTGAAGTTTACTCAAATATCCAAAAATTTGATTTTGGAAGCCATCTTTCAACTAAATTCTCTACTTTTGCTTTAATTTTTTTATTTTTTTTTCTTTTTTTTCTTTTTTTTCGTTCTTGCAATAAGTAATATCAGTCTCTTACGGCGAATGGTGGCAATGTATGCATGCAAATAAATGAGTCTTAGGGGATTCCCTTATGTTGTTATCATTTGGCGAAATATGCAAAACATATAAGCCGTATCTGTGTACGTATGGATGTGAGGATTCGTACTGCAAATATGATATGTAAATTTGAAAAAATAGGGTTGCTTTAAAACTTGTTAATGAATAAACTCTAACTGGAGTATGAGCATAAATTCTTTTTAACACTTCAACGTGTATTAAATGTGTTTATGAAGTATATTTTTACTTTAATAAAAATTTATTATTTTAAAATTAAACATTTCACATATATTTAAATAACTATTATTTATTTAAAATTCTTTCGAAAACAATGCTACAGTATACAAGGAACAGCTAATAACTTATTAAAATATTCACCTGATGGCGCTAGCAATGCGAAGTAACTATAATTTTTTCTACTTAGGATCTACTTAGGAAGATAAGTGATATAAGTAGTGTTTATATCACATTTTTGGATGCAATCGGATTAAGAGAAACAATGTGATATCTTGCAAACTTAAATCTGCGAACGTTCAAAGTGTATAATTTTTTGATCTTTGCGGGAACTTAAGAATCCAGACTCGTGCAGTGATCAAATATCTACATATGATAGGCTTAATTCCGAAGGATATTAATAGAGGTATTCATGATTTCGAGTAACGAACAGGTAATACAATAACAAAACAATATTGTAAAGAGGAAACAACAGAATACATTCCAAATACAACGATTTTATTGTTGACCCCTTAAAGTGTCGATTAAAGAGGTCGTGAATACCCCTAATGCTGAATTGGATAATGTTAATCGCATATCTGTATCGGCGTTTGTAATTAGGTGTACAATTAGGTGAATGAATCGTACATGCAATCATACATAATACACCTAGTTCAGGATATCACACTATGTATCCCTTATAAAGTGAACGATGTTGTTTTGACTACTTGATGAGTACATAGCTGAGATTATGTTTCTGTCCGAACCATACTTTGGACCGGACCGAGCTTGATCGAAAAGGTAATATTTTTTTTAGAAGCCACCATATATATAAAAATCTATATAAGAAAATTTGGTTTAGAATCAATTAAAAATTGTAGGTTCTAGAGTTTTTTTAAACACATACAGCAGCAGTTAAAGGCTGGTTTTCTGTTCGATTTGGAATGTGGATTGAATAACAATACGTGTATACTAAATAGACTTGCAATAACGTATATGTACTGTATAAATAATATTTTTGTAATTTTGTTCATTTTTTAATAAAAATCTTGTCAGCATAATATAGACAGTTACCGAAACCTTAAAAATATGTCTATCAAGCTTATACCGTTTTAAAAAATTATTCTTCTTAGTTTTTTTTAATACAATATAAGCAAAAAACTTACCCTCAGGCTTTCCAAAAAAAAAAAAAATAAAAAAGAAAAAAGTTAGCAAAGAAAAACCATCGTGATTTTTATACGTGACACCTTTTTAGCAATAACAAGGAAGCTGCAGATCAGAGGGTTGAAGCGTGCACCGAAAATCCACCCCATTTTGCGACACTTCGCAAGGTTTTCAGGAACTCGGAATAGAGGAAAAAAAATTTGCATTTTTGACAAGAATTTCCCAAGTGATGCAAGTAAATTACGGCGCCTTTTATTTTCCATGTAAGCCGCTGCCATGTTTACTCTGCGGAAAAGCCTGACTGATGTGTGAGTTGTTGTGACGTTACGGCGCCGAGTGAAGAGTGTGGAGTGTGGAGTGGCGTACGTGCAATAATTTTTAGCAAAACAGAAATTACATTTACAAAAAAATTTAATAAACAAGGGTTGGTATGCCGATTTTTATATTTAACATTTTTTATGCCAAGTTAGAAGCGCAAAAATCCCCTAATATTATTATGTTCGAAAAGAGGGTTGTCAAGTTTTATTAGAAATTCAATTAAATTGATAAGGAAACTGTTTCGTGCTGTGCTGAATTTAAAGTCTCTTTTTATGTGCTGTTTGCAATTTTAATGTAATTTGCCAAATACGTTTGGTGAATGGCGATTTCGCATCCAGATTGGCTAGAGTTCAACGTAACCCTATGTTGAAAACCATAAATATCTAATGAGAGTGGTTGTTTAAGGAGGGGCGCCAGAACCAAACAAATTGCGGAATAATGGAAAAGTCAATATGGAATTCTGCAACTTTTTGCAAAACTGTGTAGTTTCCGGTAGAAAATGGCGAATCAAATATAAGGATATGTGGAAAGAATTATGATTTTTTAGTTTAGTTGAGTTTTAAGGACAAAAATAGCTAATATAAGGATTTGCTATTTGTTTTTATTAAAGTATGGAATTATATAACAATAGATTACGAGAAAATGTAGTCAATAATTTATAAATTTTGCGTTTAAAATTAATATGAATTTTTGATAGTACAACACATATTCCAATTATTTGCTGAAAGTCTATTATTTCGTAGTTGTCCACTGAGAAACACATAGAATTTTACAAAGTTTATGGTTCCGAAGACTGAATTTTGGATTAAATGTAAACTTCAGTTTTATAAACATTTTACTCTTTGTATACATATACCACCTATATCTTTTTTCTGAAATCAATTTTGTTTTGAGTGTAATTATAACCTTTGTTATGCTTCTTAATTTGAATTTCTGTGTATTTTACATATTTTTTTTCAAATTTTTGTGAGCCTAATTAGCATTTTTCATAAATTATTTTAATAACGTCAAATTTCAACGCTTATAAATTTAGTTAAATACCTCAATTAATATATCTAAGCGGGTTTTAAATTGTTAAAAATACAGATAAGATTATTTTCTACTTTAAATGCAAAAATAGATAATAAAAATTATATTATTACAATTATTGTACTGATTATCATCCGTCACTGAAGACACATCAGTTTTTCCCTTATTTTCTAACTTTTGCAGGAGACTCTATTTCATGACTAGCAATCCAATTTGAATATCTTTTGAAGTTCCTAATTCGACTTAAATTCTTTGTTGTGTTTAAAAATGTTTTGTTTTTAAAACTTTATGTATATAATTAAATATTTTAATAAATTCATGTAAAAATCTATGTTATAAAAAAATCTTTTTTATATATTACAAATACATATACACATATCATGTACGTTTGTAAATTTATTGTTGGTAATCGTAAAATTATCGTTCAAATATATATAACTGAATATAGTAAGTCTTTCTCTTTATTTTGTGTTGATAGAGCAGTCGTTTCTAAAACACAGCAATCCCCATCTTTGCAGAACTTCTACGGTAATCTATGAATATTCTTATAATTGGTAACTATATTGGATTACAAAAATGTTATGTTATTTTAAAATTAAAAAAAACTCAAAATATATTTGGATTTCGTGACATAAAACGACGACTAAACTTTGACTTGGTCGGATTAGCTTCTATAGAGCACCAATTTTTATAACAAAATTTAGTGATGTTATTTTCTTATACCATCCATGTCAATTTATATCAAATATTAAAACGATATAGCTTTGTTAATGAATAATTTTACAGCATGAAATTCTAAAGAACTTTTCAATAGTCTAATACAGAGCTGTCCAGACCAGACGCGATCGCGGGCCAATATAAATCACTGTACAGATTGGAGGGCCGCAGAAACAAATACATACGTTCATAGTCGTTTTCTACATAAATATAAATACGGTTATAATGTTAAATATAGTTTTATTCATTTATCGATTTAAATTTATTTATCTGGTCTACCTTAAAAATAAAATAATGTAGTTTTACCAGTACACCGAAAGAAAATTTGTGTGATTGTAGTAGATTAAAAACATATCGCTGGCCGTACTTTGGACATCCCAGGTCTGATACACCAAATATGTAAAAACGATTCACCATTTCAATATCTATTACTTTCTTAACAGCTTTACGAAAAGTTTTTTTTGAAATCATTTTATAAATGTTGCCTCTCTTACTTTTTGGTTTTCATTTTTGAAGATGTGATTGCACGAGTAAAGTAAAGGGGTTTATTTTGCAGTTGATATAGAATCCAGTTCAGTTTAACCATTCACATGTTTTTATTGTAATTACAATAGAAAACATAAGATTTATATTTTACTGACCTGAACTTGTTTCTTCGCAATGCACAATAAATAATATAAAGTACAGTAATATACCACTTCAATGCTACAAAATTGCACTTATTCCGCTTTAACAGTGATAATCCATGAACTTCTATTGTTTGCTTCGGTTTTTAAATTTCATCTTTGATATTATTTTTATAAAAATTAAATTTTAATTTCAGTTTTACACAATATTAGTTAATTATAATAATATATAATATATATAATATAAATATAAGTCAGACAATATGATTTGTTTTCAATATAAGATTAGAATAAATTACAGTCGATGACAATATTACACGTACAATTATTATATATATATAAAATCATTAATATATCTTTTGAAATAAAAATTTAAAATTTTGCAAATATATTTCTGCATTTGCATAACAAACTACTGAAACTCAAGCTCAGCTAGATTTTCCTCTGCAATGCCATTGAGTTGATCACGTATCTGCGGAAAACTATGATGGAAATAGACATAATGAGAAGAGCACACAAAAAATACTATAAAATCATATTTTAACGAAATTTATGCAAATTTGAAAATTTTCTCACGATCGAATATGACAAAAGTTTTGCTCAGGCATTTCTTACTGAAAAAGACCTGACGAAGTGAAAAGCAGTGAAAAGGGAAAATCTGAAAAAAATGCAGTTTACAAGCACAGAAGATGATACCCGGAAGTAACATCTTGCATGTATGAAAACTGTATGTGGAAGGTTGCAATAAATTTTCCAAACAGACGAACTCGATCTCATAAGTGTGAAGAAAATTTTTCGTGTAAAAATTTGCATAATTTTCATTTCAATTTGCCAAAGTTTTGTATGGCAAAGAGCAAAACGTCTGCAGCTGGCGAAACGCTCGCACCAGTAAACTCGGTCAAACCGACGAGTGGAGAAAAGGGTTATACACGTACGTACGGTAAAATCTCGTTCTGCTCATTTGCATACGCCTAATAAATAATTATATAAAAAATTATGTAACAAACAAAAATAAAAACAGTGAAAGTGAAAAAACTATTTGCAATTTCTAAAACGCTCGGTAAGAAAAAAATTAGCATCTTCTTAGACACAAAGGACCAACAGGGGTTAATTACATGACTGCGAAGCAGACCAGCCCGACGTGTTTGCCTCTATGAAAACGAGACGAACGCCGGCGTTAGGTGCTTAAGGGTGACCGCTGCTACATATCGCAAACAATTGCTCCCCTTGAGATCACCCCTAGAAGTGTACACATACAACAACATACAGCAACAGCACACACAGAAATATTCACGTAGGTAGTGAAGGCTAGTAAAGGGTTAATGTTATTGCCAACAGGACATGTGTGTAGTTTTAGCATTTAATTTGCATATTTTTCTGCATCTTCGGCTGTTTTCGCTTCACAATTTTCTACATTTTAATATGCAAATGCAAAATTTTTCATACTGTCAAGTATTTGCATTAATTAATTTCATTTCTTTATAGAAATTATGCAAATTTTCTTTAAGGAAATAAGAAATCATTTTATGTTCTACAAATATTGACTGTCGATCAGTTTTCCCAAGATTTTCTCACGGTTGGCACGGCTGTTGGGTGTACCTATAGACTGAAAAAATACTCTGCGATTATTTGAATTGATCGATCTGAGGAAAACTAATAAAATTCAATCGCTTTCTGATTAAATCAAAATTGATTTGCGTTTTTGCTGAATGATTTTCAATTACTGCAAACAGAGCGCTTTTATATTTTAAATCGGAAGTGATTATGGAGGGGACATACCATTATTGCACGAAAAGACAATTTTAGATTTATGCAAATTTTATTTTTATAACAAAAATAATACTAAATGAGCAGTTCATTGAAAGTTTGTAACGTTTTTTTTTTAAATTTATGCAAAATATTAGATTTTTTCAAGGTCAGTTCTGTTCTTCTCCATTACAGATCTCTTTGATATATTCATGATTAAATATACCAAATATACATATACAGTTTAAATATCTGGTTGTTGATGGAGCCATTAAGTCAAAAGCCACACTAAGGATGTCCAATCAGTTTGTTGGCATGTAGCTACAATCTTCCACACAACAATACTTAAAAGGACTTTATACACAACAGGTGCTCGGCTGATGTGACTATAGTTGGCGCAAATCGTCAGGATGTGTTTTTTATAACAGAACAGAATACTGAGATTTTAATAGTTGAGCATACTTTTTATCTTAATACATTTTACATATCACCTCATGCAGGCTTTATATCAGCCGCATTTTTCATACGCTATATAGCTGTACGAATTTCATTATGGCATCTCGTTAAAAGTATCGTTTTTGATTGGGGTCTTCGAATACATTTTTTAAAAGGCGGGGTTGTTGTTATCATTAAGGTGCATACTGTATATTCGTAACCGTACCACCATTTTCGTTTTTACAGTTTGATGTTTCAGACTAAAAGTTTTAGTTTAGATGTTCGATTTTTTTTTTGTTAAACTTATAGACATATTTCGTGTTTCTAAAAATCGTGTCTTTCTGTCGCTTGCGCTTTTCTTGCTTTAGTTTTTTCTGTCTGAAGAAACGCTTCTTTCTTCTTCATCTTTCGATATTCTTCGATCATAGCTCAGTTAGAAGCTAACTACAGAGTTAATTGCTTTCGTTGATGGAGATGTTGGAAACCATGAAAAATTTTAATATGAACAAAAATATATTTACTGACTGTACCAATCATTAGCATAAATCTAATGGTTGGTACTCTTTTCTATTTCAGAAGAGAGTACAATTGATTACTAGGTGCCACAACCGTTAAAATGAGGCTATTAGTTTCGATAAGATGGTACTTACTCTTTTTCTTATTCTTTTTTCTTCCTGAAGTTCTTCTTTATTCCTCTGATTATTGCAATAGAGTTTCGACAATACTAGGTGCTTTAAGTGAAGTTTAAACTCGCACTAATGTATTTTAAAACTTTTATTTTGCTATATATATTTTACTATATATATTATACTATAATCTATTTTCATAAAAATAGTTTAATAAATCCACTTGAAACACATTAAAACATAACAATGCTAAAATTTATGTGACAATTTTTACGCCCTTATTTACGAATGACTGCCTTTCTTAATATCCTTAAATAATGCGATAAACTCTGAAATTATTTTTGCTGCACTTGTCAGCAGAGACGATCCTTTTCTGTGTTTCCCTTCAGTTTATTCCTACATATATTTCTCAATGCTACTTTGAATTACAATGTTTTTAATGAACACTGAGAGTTGTATAGGCGATTTATATTTTTAAAAGAAACACCATAGAGAACATCCATAAACATAACCTCCCCTAAAATAATCAAAGAAGACCAGTTCTGTACGTGATCAGGATCGCACTCATAGCATTGTTAATCTTTTGTGCACAACAGGTTTCTTTCTGCAATCAGTTGCTTTTGTGTAGATGCTCCCAACTCAACACAAAACTGTGAGGTGTAAATTAAAGATATAAAGTATACCGAATTCTTATACAAAATTGTTCAATAAATTCACAATTTACACCTTTAAAATATTTTATATCATATTATCATTCACACTAGTGCACTGAGAATACTCAGATAGAGTTTGTTATAGTCCTTGATAGTCCATTTCGATTAAATATATATTTTTTTTATATATATACTTTAGTTATACTAAACAATTTCTTCACTGCTTGCAATAAACTGTCTTGCTATGATTATCTATTGTAGTTACAAATGAAATATAATTATTTTTTATTATTCTTGAATAAAAATTACTATAAGCAAAATCCTTTAAAATATTATTATAAAGAAACATTATGAGTTTTTAGTAATGATCATATGTAAGAAAGCCATGTTGTAATCGATAGGTGTAACTAGAAAGATGTACAGAAGGATATCACATTTCAAGAGTGTCTCTTTATAAAAATTGATGATGATTAACCAATTAATTGATGAAGTTCTATATTAAATCTATAAAATGTGGCATTAATATTAATCTCCATATTATTACTAAATTTAAATTTTAAAGTAGAAATGAAAAATTAAGTAGAAAGTGTCAGAATGTAACATAAATAATCTATGTAACATAGATTAAGAGTATGTCTATTTATATCTTGCATCTGTGGTGCGAGTTAATCCGTTTTGCGTAAATTTGAAACTATATTTCTCATTAATATCACATTTTTTCAAATATAATTTATGTGCTTTATATCAAATTTCTATTCATTACACTAATAATTTGATCTGGTATATATAAAAATATTAATAAATATTATATATAATAAATATATATATATAATAAATATTATTTTATATCATTTTAACTATTATATTTCAAGAGTCAATTGTATTTTTGTATTATTGTTCTTCAATTGAGTAAATTCACTTTCGTTTCCACAAATCTCTATTTTGCTTTGGAGTTGAAACGATCAAATTATTTGAAGCTCATTAAAACCCTGCTGTGTTTGAATGTTTCACCTTTTAGGGTGATAGCTAAAACTCTTTAATACTAATTATTTGAAAAGAAAATAGATATTTTATTTTAGATTTAAGTATTTTTAAAAATATTTATTAAAATTAATTAAAGAAGTTTTTCCAAGAATAGTGAACTATAACAACAAAAATTTATATTATATTATTTTAATTAATTAAATTTTTGGCTGACTATATAGTTGTTTCAAATATTGCCAAACACCTAACATCTTGGTATTGGAAATAATTTTTGTATTTAATCATTCGTAAATAATTTTTTGAGACTGCAAGTACCAGGAATCGAACTGGTGCCCTGCCAAATTTGAAGCTCAGAGTCAGTGCACCTTAACCACTGACCCAAAAAATTTATTATATAAAATTACGATTTGAACAAGAAAATATATCTAAAGCATTTATCAGTAAACTAGTGCTTACGACTTATGCGTTATCGTAACTAACTCAACAGTATTCAGTAGAATCTGATATAGAGTATATCGTATGTGACTTATGTTTACGTACATTCAATGGACAATATTCGGGCATCCTTTAGAATGACATTTGTACACACACTGCGTAATAATTCAACGTCTTCCTGTGAGGATGCCAATTAGGATATGTATTTACTTTTTCATTAGCATAAAATTACATATTTTAAATGAAACATGTGAACTACTTCCAAACTAACATAAGCACAACATTCTGATGTTGATCTTTGGCATGTAACTACATGGAGATGAGTCCTTTCAGTGCATATCCTGGCAAAGAAATATTGCACAAATGTTTGTGTACATTTATTTCATATGCATTTGTAGTAGATATCTTACCATGACTCGGTCGGGAACCAATCTCTTATTTTTCCTTCTCCTTTGCTACAAACTAGATACTCGTAGTTATGTAAACATTTTTTTGGCCACGCCATTTTTGTTTATTTTACGCTTCATTTTTTAAGCTATTTTTGTATGCATTTTTGAGTGTGAAGTGCACTGCACATGGTATGGGTTTCCACATCTCATGTGACCATGAATTCTTTTGCTCACTCTACGATTCTTTATTTTCTTTTTCTTTTGCAGGTTAACGACCCACGCAGAAATATTCCAGTGCTTAGCATAGGAACGGAGAATATCGAAATCTGTGCAGGAAACTCGATTAGCAAGTCTACGCCGTAGAAAACAAAACTCTTTGGAATGCAGCACGGCGCACGGCGGTGCCTCGTTCTCGATATTCGACGCTTCTTGCGATTGTGCACTGCAAATGCTGTACATGGCATGGCTTGTTTGTATGTTTAACAAAATAAATAAAAATTTTTTAATAATAAATTTTAAGAAAACTTATTTAAATGTATAAATGAGTTTAACAAATAAAATTTTATTGGCTCGACGTTTTCTAGTAAGTTCATTAACGTGTATATATATAACCCTCTTCAAATTCAGAAAGTTAACATAAATAAAAGATATTCGGTAAGTATTTTCGTATATATTGGCATATACCATATATATATATATATATTTTATTGTTAGAAAAGTAAATTTCAAATATAAGAAAATTTAAAAATTAAAAAAAACTCTTTTCAAGAATACACATCGTTGCTTTTAATAGAAACTATTCCACCAAAATTTTTTATAAGTAATTTATTTTATAAATACTTAATCGCACTTATCTGACGAATATATCACAAATTTTGACAAATTACTATTCTTATGAACAACGCTCAAGATATATAGAAAAAAATATATTTTTTCTTGAAGTTAGCATCACTGTCGTAGACTCAGGTGTCAATTGATACACCCTTCTGCAAAGCCATTTGATTTAGTTAGGTTAAGTTAGGTTCAGAAGGCGCGTTGTCAGCACTTTCAGTCGGAGGCATATATTGCCCATTGTGGTGCCTTCAAAAACTTTGTCGGGAGAGGCCAGTTGCTAACTTTTGTTATACTTGTTAAACCATTTGGTTTTCTAAATGAAGTTAAGGAGATCCGATAAGTTTGATTTAGTTATATAAAAAAGTAAATTTTTAGATAGCAAAGCTAATTTTGAAATCTCAAGTTTTCTCAACATTTATTTGTGACAATTTCAACACTCTCTTTTTCATTTCTACATGGTTAATGCACATGAATTGTGCTCCACTAAAAGGAAAGGATGATAAATGAGATTTTATGCCATTTATAAAAATAAGTAAAAGATTTATTTATATATCGGATATAATCAGAGTCCTCTGTATTACTGGAACCTTCCTAACTCCAAACTCTACTGTTCAGTACAATACATTTTCAATCTGTCATAGTCACACTTTTTCTTAATAGAACAATAAGGGTTAAAAATTTTAATATACCATCCAAAGTCCATGTAAAGTATTTATCATCTGTAAAATGTAACAGAGAAAGCATTCACAGTATATATTTCTCTTCCACGGGTTCTAACAAACACATATTGACCAAACCAACCTCGTAGTTAAATTCTGTTTTCAATGATAAAATCGATTATCTTAATCTTATATGCAGCCCTAATATGGTCTCAATTTTTGAAACAAGCAACGTATAGAAGCAGTATTAGTTGTATCAGGATTACCACCTATCAGGATTAACACTGGCAATATGTGATGGAAGATCGTATAAAGAACCTAGAACTGACAGTATCGCGAAATGGCAAGCAAAATGGTAGAAAACTTTTAACGGTAGGTTTTTACTTAACCTAGGTGCTTACACAATATGACTGATTTATGGTAAGTCATTTCTACACAGATTAGGACACAAACACAATACTTGATGTTCATGTTCTAGAAACGACGTTGCTGGAGATTTACATCAAATATTCTTTGAATAAGAATGATAAAACGTAACCTGAAAAACATTTTAGAGATCTCTATGGATGATTAGTTTTGATCATATAGTGGATATAATATAGCCATTACAGTGTCTTAGTTTCAAAGAAGCCACTTGGGTCGATGCTGAATTCAATGTTTCTTCAAAACACAAAAGATGTTCCATGGCTGGAAGTGGCTCAAATTAATTGGTAAGATTAAGAGGTAAGGAAAAGGTAAAAACTATTGCTCACTTCTGGTGGTATAATTAGTTTATGCCATAAGCAGTTATAATTATTATATTCAAAATAATTTTAATAATCTAATTTAATTTAATTTAAGAAATCAGCAGATAAAGGTGAAGACCTGTACTAGCTATGAGAAATGCATTCAATTTTCCATAAAATAAAATGAAATTTGTTAAAACTTTGTGCAAATAAAAAGATATTGGCATGTCATGGAATAATTGAAAAAGATATAATAAAGAAAAAGATTGTTTTTTTGCCGATGTAGTCGCATAAATTCAAAGTGTTAAAAAGTAAATAAAAAGTTTAGAACAATTATTTTATTTACTATTATTTTAAGTGAGAAACGAATATTCTGAAAACGAATATTTGCCTTTTTATGCACGTATTTGTCCTTGTTAAGGATAACTAATATAATCCTTTATATATTGTGACTGTTAAGAGGGATAAATATTGCTGGAAAAAAAATAAAATATGTATTTTTGTGTATTTTTTACCATTTGACACGAACTCGTTAAGATAAATAAATGTTGTTTGAAGAGGGTACTTTTGTTGACCGGTAAATAAAAAAATCATGATTTAAAAACCATTAATTTTCTAAAATTTTGCTATTTTCTTTTCAGAACTTATCAGAAATACGTGATAATGCAAATTTAAGATGTAAGAAATGTATATAGCATTATCGTTGAGACACAAACGAATTTTATAAATAACAGGTATTATTTCGATTGATGATAACAGATATTATAAATTGGAATAAACAAAATTTAAAAAGGATGGGATCGCTACTTAATCAAAATCCAAACAAAAACCTGCGGAAGCTGTGATAAAAGCTTCTAATAAAAAAAACTACATCAGAATTGGATCCGGTGCCATATAAATGGGTAATCTCATTAAAACTTAGACCAGTTCGCCTTTGAAAAAGCTGTCAACTGTCCTGATCATCATTTTCTGTATATTCTGTATATTCTCGTGTATATGTAAATATATATATATATTAACTTCAAATCATTACTATATATAATTTTTTTGAATAATCGTCTTCATATTCTTAGTTGTCTGTTTTCGTTACTGCTGTTATTTTTACATTGCACATACCTATAAAAAATTAAAAATAATTTTTAACTTAAGTCTTTATTGATGCATTTACCTTGCATTCTATTAAGCATCTCGATTTCTAATACTGTCTTTTTTGTCTCGCAGTTGTGTTGCAATTTATACAAATAGCACATAGTGCAATCAGATAGATTTTGACAGGTACTCAAATATCTTAACCAAGTGTTTTGACAAGTGGCTGAAAAAAATTAAAATGCGTTGAGGAAGGGAAATATATTTTTTTTACAAATAACAAATATATTAACAATAAAAGACCTTTTTCGACATTCTTGATTAATATGAGAATATACGAAAGTTGATGGAATTTCAAAACCTTTAGACAAGACTTGAAAACTACTTAAGGCAATTTATGAGAGTTTGATTGAATTGTATTGTTTGCCTAATAATGTCAAAAAATTTATAGATGAGAACTTCAGTGTACATTTTGGGCCGTAAAAATTAAATAATGAAGCTATAATTAATTGACCAACATAAATTTAATGTCGACAATTGACAATTTTTATTGACATCATTCAGTGAAGTTTGGATTTATGGGGTTGAAATATCAGCACTGCATTTCGTCAATGTCAAATGAAAGAAATATCTACGAACGAGTACATGCAGTTAAATAGAACCACAGACACGAGATGGAAGACTTCACACTCCTTAGCAGAAAATTAAATGAGGAGGCTGTAAATCATCAAACTCAACCTGTTCGCCTTAAAATTTGTATATAATTAACCTTCTTCTTCTTTGGATTGAACTCAAAACTGCATTTTAATGTCAGAGGAATTATGCATCTTCGTATTCGAATACAAAGCGAAAACGTCAAATCTGCATTTATAATGAAGCCAATTTACATTTGAACTCTTGTTAGATTTTTTCAGGTTCATTAGCCTTCCCAAGATACATGAAATAAAAAAACCGAATTTCATAAAATATTTACGTTCTGTTCCTAGTACGTAGTACCTAGTACCTATAATAAAAATGCGGTTTTTTATGCATAATTATTTTTTGATGATTTTCAGTGGTAGATTTCCGTGCAGACTGTTATAGCCTATAAATTTTAAGTTTGATTGTGAGAATCGAAAATAAATAAGGAAGTTGTGGATACTCTACAGCTATTACCATTCGGTTTATTTTATTAATGCTATTTGCTTAAAATTTTTAAATTAAATAAACTAAATACTAAAATTGGTGAGAAAATTTTTCACAGAAATGTTAAGTATTTAAAGATTGAATTTTCTTCAAGAAAACTAAACATTTTAACCGCAAATATAATTACACATATTCTATTTATTTACATTTATTTAAAAAAATTAAGTTCCTCTAAGCATTTATTACACTAGTCCAAAATCCATTGGAACATAACTTGTTTAATCTTCTTATGAAGGTAGTGTTACGAAACTTGTTACTTTTGTTGCTAATTTTATTAAAAATAATAAAACAAAATAATAGTAAGAGTGCAATAGTTAAGAGATATTCAATATTTAGATAAACCGTATTTAGATAAAATGATTATATGGTTTCCAATCAATATCCAATAGCGAAGTGGAAAGACTCCACATTCTGTGAAACGTGATGTTGCTTTAATATCTTAATCATCTTAATAATAACTTAATAATCTTAATACGAAGATTTTAAATATCTCCATATTAAGATTAAATACTGGAGTACTTATGAATTTTTAGAATTAGCATTCGTTCCTTTTCTCAGAATGCTTCAAATCCATGTCTAACAAGTTTATCCACCCACAGCTTACACGCTTACTTCAGTTAAGTACTGCTGTGAACGACTATATTTGTTATTATACTCTGATTAAGTTAGGTGGGGTTAGGTTATACTGGTGTTCGTAAGGATCCACTTTTAGCCCATTGTGTTATCGTATAAGAAACTCAGAAATATGAAAACCAGATTAAACCTTTAGCAAAGCTTAAAATGCTCTGTGGCGGAAGGTCCTAGAGTTGCCTAAAACCATCAAAAAAGGTAGTCCCTAAAGTAGTAAAACGGCACCGCGAAAACTCTAGAAAGCAACGAAATAGATGTGAGGGACATTCGTCGCCCTCTCTGCAGTTGCGACAGTAATGATTAAATGAGAAATTTAGTGTTTCCTGGATTGTAGGATTTTTGGTTAAAAGAACACGGCATACAGATAGTAGTTGGTGACTCTATTTTTATAGTGACTCTGTTTTTAGAAAAAAATGCAAACTGCTGATTTCGTGGACTACTTTTTAATATCGATCGATATGCCTCCTCAAAATCAAATACTTTAGCTTGGAAGACATTGGATCATTTTGCAGTATGAAAGCATCTTCTTTATTGAGATTTAATATCTTTTTGTGCTAAGAAGATTCCTGCTCCCATGCCAAATTTCATTTTTGAACCATCTGTGAGACAACTGTAATCTCGCTTCGTTACATTAAATTATTTTTCCAAATCATGTCGTGTTGGACAATTATATGGATTTTTTGAATTCGCATCTTTAAATATAAATGGATATGTATAGCAATCCTTTTTTCAATTTTTTTCTTACGTATTCGGTTAGATTCTAATATCAAATAGCGAAGCCAACAAATATACCTGAATTATTTTTTAGATATTTTTTGTGTTATTTAATCGAATCTGCAATTAACGTATCCGTCCATTTCACCTTGATTTCGTAGAAAAATAATCCTAACCAAAATAATTTAAACAAACAACAACCCGAAGAAGTCCAAAAATATTACAATCAATGCACGCCTTGAGTGCGTGACTTGCGTCTCAACGTAAGACTTTTTTTCGAAATGCAGCCAAAAAACGTATAAACAACACCGAAATTGCATTAAATGATCATGCAACAAATGCGCTCGTGAATGCAACATAATGACGCAAAGCCATAAAAAATAAAACAACAAAAGAAAGAAGCAAAATAATAACACAAACACAATAAGTGAACAGAAACACGATCAGCTCACACACACAAAGGAGAACCAAATAATATGAATAACCAAACAGCCGCCGCCTTAGCTTTTCATTATCGCGAACAAAAACAACAAAAACAACAAAGCAACTGAAATCAAGCCACCGCCATTTTTATAAATGCGCAACAAGCAACAAACGATGCATCACTGCGCCGTGGTCCGCTAAAAACTACCAACACATACCAACAACAAAAACTACGAAACGAAAACAAGAACCGAACGCAGCGCCCATCATTTGCAATGTGCAACGCGTCGCCAACGAACGAATTTAAGCAAACGCGGCAAATAAAAATTAATTAGAAGCATATTGGTTTGTTGTAGAACGAGTAGCGGGGAAGCGGTGGCACACTACCAATGCGTAGCGCATGATTGCAATGCAATGATCGCTGCAACGCTGCAACGACCCCGACCCTACACCAACACGAAATATTTAAATATTCATGGTTTTTCTTGGCTCCAGCAAATTTTAAAAAATTTTTGAAAAATTGTTTTTGTAAATAATTGTTGTCGCACAGAATTTTGATTGTTTCTAAAATTTTATTTATAGGTATAATATTATAATATTTAATAAATTAAAAATTGCGAAAGTGTTGTAAGCACACATAAAAGAGAAATTGAAATGGTTAACTCAGGAAACCTCTATTATTTGGAGACTGCTATCTGTGGTACACGGATGGCTCTAAAATGATGAAAGTAGTGGAGGCTTTTAGTCTATGGGGTTAAACTAAAAGAGGAAATATTTACGAGTATGAGTCAAAAAAAACTCAGTTTGTTAGGCCGAAGTACACGCAATTGAACTATGTCTAAGGGAATATAAAGGGAAACCCGTCACGGGGAAAAACATATATATTTTTTCTGACAGAAGAGAAAGCAACGGAACACATTCTGTGTCACTGTGATAGTGTCTACAGACTCAGACTTCAGTACTTATACACTGCCTATCCACTTATAACGGAATTAGCTCTAAATAGGACATAATGGTATTCTTAACTGCTACTCGTCTATAGAACTAAAGTGGGTAAGTCGCAATAAACCTCAAATGATGCAGTGATGTAGTGACAAGTTCCCAACCCGTTTTTTGAAATCTAAAGCAACGCTAATATATTAGAATTAAATTAAATTGTAATTTTGCGTAATCTGAAACCGAAATTGCTTAGAAGTTCAAACTGAAATTCAAGCTTATTTGCAAGCTTTCAGGTTGAGTATCCCTGTTTTTGAAGTTCAATAATTTATGTTGTCAATATTTGCAAAGTTTTTTCTCATAACCAGGGTCTGAGGCAGAAATGTGCTGCTAAATACATCAACAGAATAAAACCCGAAAAGATTTCAAGTATACTCTATTTTATAATGTCATATATTGTAATTAAAGAATCTTTATTTCTATAGATACTATACTGTAATATATGTTAAAATCTTTTAGTCGTAAGCTTAGTTTTTAATTTAACATAACATTAGTCAAGACTCGGTGTAATGAAGTACCTTAATAAAGTCATGTAAGTATTACTATATCTTATTTACCGTTAAATCAAGATTATTGAAAGCACATTTTCTGACAAAATTTGTATTATTTGTTTTAATAGATCTATCAACTCTAGCTGTTGTAATTGAAAGAGTGAACAAAGCTATATATGATGCCGGAGATAAGGTTTGATTGCTGTATATCAACAATTTTGAAAAGTCATCGCATATAGTTTATAGATCAATATGGAGGTGAGTATCAAAGAAAACAAACCGATCAATTGATATATAATGTTGATTGTACACTTTCTATTATCTACAAATATCTAGAGTAGTCTCTATAGAAGAATCGAGGAAATGACACTGTCGGACACTTTCTCTCCAGTATATGGTCTTGAACCCTTATTAAGTAGAATTACGTAAAATCGTTGTACCTGCATTCTCACAATCTCAACAGTTAATTTAGTCGCAGTTTTGCCCAAGAAAGACCTAGCAAACAAAAACAAAAACAGAGAATATTAAAAATATATAAAAATTTACTTAGTAAGTAAATAGTGAGTTAGTTCAGCATAACCGAAGTAAATAGTAAATAAATGATTTACCTCAAAACTATCTATATTAATTTAATAGTTGTGATAGATATAGTACTATAATTTTTTAACTACATTTGATATTTTTTTCAGAATACTATTAACTATTGATTTAAAGTTTTTAGTGTTACTTGCATTTTATTATAATTTTTATGTACTAATAAAATTTTTATATTGATTTGTATTATATTTTATTTTAATAGTATGTCGTCCGATTCTTATAATATTAATTATACATTCTTCTTCTTACAACTCAAGCATTTCATCTTCAATTTCAGCTTATACTTTAGCTTCAGCTTTAGCTATAGATTTATTGCGCTCTTATCAAGGCTTTTATTGAATCGGAAGTATTAAAAAGCCCTTAATCTTATTTCCTTCACGCATAGAATATCTTATATGAAAATGAGTAATATTGGATATTGAGAACCCATTAAAGTCGTGAATGCACCGGCATATATTCCACGCAATTGAAGATTACAATTATAAACATGTGTTCCGCTGAAGAATTCCCACAAAAAGTGGGAATAATCTTATTATTGTCGAAAATTGCAGGTAATTTTAAGTAATATAAACAGAAGCAAAGAAAATAATCTTAGAATAATCAACTTAAATACAATGGAAAACAAATGTCAACGAAGAGTAAATCCTAAATCCTAACCACAAAACAAAACATTCACGCAAATAAACACAACAAAGGATATGTGTGACAAGAAGACACACATCCTTGGAATAAGAATACGAATTGGGATCCATGGCAGGAATAGCTAACCGAGACTGTTGTTGGTGTCAACTTGTCTCTGCGTTGAAATTACGAAAAAATCAGAAATATTGAGAAGGGCAATTTAAGTTGATATAAAGCAAACATATGTCAAAGATACAAAAGGCAACAAAAATATCTACAGCTAAAGAAGAAAAATTATGAAACAAGTCATGGGAAAATCTCAAAACGCTAAAAATATCGTAACGAAAAATAAGCAATACGCAGTAAGGACGATAATTTAAGAACAACATTCTGCCCAATTGTGAAAAATGGAAAATCAATCGCAACGGAGCATAGCATAGAGTGCGAAGCAACTGTTGCAGTTTTCAATTTATTTTGGTACAAATAACAAATACATGTGTACCGAAACCGAAGTCCCCTCCAAAAATTATCAACCATCGATGTTCCTATGTATGTAAAGACATTAAGAAATGCCAAGAAAAATATATAAAAAATTTCCCAGCGAATTTTCCACTCACGCAATAAAAACGCGCTCGGCAAAGCAGCAGGTTTCCGCAGTCACGGAAAAGAACACGAAAGACTGCCCCTGACTTCTTCGTTGCGTACAATTGATTCAATAATTTTTTTTTTATTATTTTCCATTATTTATTGAACTCCAACAATCTTCACATTGCATTTAATCGTTGTTGTTGTTGCTGATTCTTGCTGGCTGCATTGATTGCACTCCTTGCGCTATTATGTTTCTGTTTCTGTTTCTGTTTTGAATTTCTTTCGCATCTGTAATCGTGTGACTTTTCCTCCTTTTATAATCAAAAAGCCAAAATTTCTTTCCCAGCCAACTCTACTTATTCACGCTCAAAGGTTTTGTCTATCAATTTAAACTGATCGCATGCCTGGCGTGCCTTGCATCCTGTTGCATGCACGCGTATATATGCAGGTCTCTGCGATCCTTGTGTGGATTCCTTTCTGGTACAGTTTTTATGCTTTCCATCTTTTATTGTAGCCTTTGAAGGGATCAATAAAATTTGGGTTTTAATGCTGTTGTGTTTTTTGTGTGAATCTGCATCGCGCAAGGTGCTGCAACTTTGTATTTCTTTAGGGGTTATTGAACTACTAACTGATTTAGAAGATTTTTTAAGGTTTTTAAAATTGGACAATCTGAATCTGTAACAATACAAAACCAAAAAAAAAAAACAAAAATATGAAGGTCTTTGTATTAAAATATTTTACTTGCCTTTTATTGGGAAATGTTATGAGAAATAGTTACGCCTATAGTTGACTTATATAATATCCAAAAATAATGCGAATCAGTAAGATATTTTACGACAATAAAAATCTATTTTGAAATGGGCGCATATAAAATCATATTAGTAGTTGTAATTTTTTTAAATTTATAAGTCTGATTTATTTGAGAATATTTGAACGATTCAAAATAAAAATTTTGCAACTCACAGAAACTAGGTTTTGGTTATAAGTACTTATGACATATATCTTTGACAGGGCAGCAGGCCTTCCGGTTGAGGGCGTCCAAAATAGTTATCCTACAAATAACAAAAGAAATAAGTTCTGAATAGAGATCACAACATGCTTTATTATAGAGTTCTAATCATTAGTTATAATCATCAGCACCAATATCCTCCTCCTAGCAGAGATTGAACCTTCCAGCCACAAAGCATCTAACTAGATTGAATTGTAGGAGTATTAAAAACAAATTATTGAACACATTAACTTACATAGTTTTTAACGAAATTGTGTTAACACTCAAACTACAATTTAAAAAAATTATGTGGAGATGAACTTATAAAGGTACCCTGGTTAAAGCTTTAAAACGTATAAGAGTTTATAAACTAAAAATATTTTGCGAATTGCGAAAAATTTATAAATTTGCGAAAAAGTTTTGCAAAAATTTATGCGAAAACCTAAATTTATTTTCAGCGAAATAGCAGCGAGAAGCTTTTAAAGCTTCAACAAAGCAAACAAAAAAAGCTTAACTAAGCGATCAAAACACAAAGCGAAATATAAACAGTTTTTAGCAATAACTAAAAATAACAGAAAAATAATAGAATATTACATTTGTATTATCAATCACTCATATATACTCAGGTACTCAGATACTTATTCAATAAACACAACCTATTAAATGACGCAATTCGCTCAAAAGTAATAAAACATATGCCTATGAACAAAAAATAAAATTTTGCTAAAAGCTTGCAAACTACATAACAATTTAACGGAGACTTATCAAGCACACAAAACAAAACGACATCACCTACATTTCCTTGCCCCGTCAATAACTATTGTACATTCGTTGGCAGCTAACCGCATGCTTCTACATAGAAGCTTATAAAAGTAACACATTTAAGCAAATCAAGCGCTTATCTCTACGTAGAATAATAGCAGCGAAAAACCGCACACAATACAAAAATTAGCAAGCAAGCAACGCCACTGTAAGCAACCAATTTTTTCTCTACTATACCGCAGTTTATTTTTGAACTATGGAATTACTTACATGTTTGTGTGTTTATATGATATTTTTGCACAGTGCTGATTGGTTGTTTATGCAAAATTTTCGTACTTCGTATCTGCTTCGTAAAAATTTGCGAACACAAGGAGCGAATAATATTTTTGCACATGACAATCGTATTTTGTCGGTGGTTATCGTTTTTGCAATATACTCGCTTGTTTAGTTCGTTTACTATACAGCTTTGGCATTTCGTTGCGTATGTGTGCGCTCTCAGTTTGATTGTGGTAGCCCAGTAGAAAACGGATCGATCCGTCATCGAAGACGTCTTCAAGACATGGATACATACATGAAGACCGATCGATCCAAATGTATGACGGTCTTCGAAGACACTTTCATACAAATTAGCCAAATGTCTTCAATGAATTTTTGTGTACATGTCTCGAAGACCGTCTCGAAGACCATGTCTTGCATAACGGACGCATTCGACAGAAAGTTGTGCGCTCTTAGTGCAGTGCTCATATAATTTTTTCACCCTTTTTTTATTTCTACTCTTTTATTGCGCTCTTTAAATTTTAAATGAATTTCAATTTTCTCTTTAAATAAGTAGAAAGAAATTGTTGTATTTTGTACTTTTATTTATTTTATATAATAATTTCTTACATTACATTCAAAATTAAAAGTTTTAAAAGTAAATTATAAATTTTATTATAAATTATTATAAATTTTATTAAGATATTAAAAATAAACTAGTAAAAACTAGTAAACATAGTGAAAATTAATTTAAATAATTAACTTAATATAACTTAACATATCTAAAATTAACTAAAACTAATATAAAATAATTTATAGCATTTCGCTATCATCTATTGTTGAAGTTTTATATGTTTTCAAAAGCGTTGAAAAGGATTTTGGTACAATTAAACCTTCTGATCTTAAGAGTTCTAAAATATCATTACCACAACGCCTGTTAATCCTGTGTTTTTTAAATATAACAGCTAATTTTTCACAAGTGTTTTCAGTTTTTTTATTTTCAACATCCTTTGTTTCGTTTCTAAAACAACTTTCACTGGAATTATTGTCTTCAATATTAATATCAATATATTTTTCAGGAACTAAGTCACTATTTAATTTGTATTGATTTAATTTCTTTTTTTTTAATATTTCATAGTTTAATGATATTGTTTCTTTATTCATTTTGATTTTTTTAATATTTATTTCACAATATATTTATTCACTACACTTCAAAATTATTGCGTCACTTCATTTATAAAACATAGCGTCATCTGAGGCAAAATTCAAATACGTTGCTATGAACACTAAAAATGAGAGAGAAAGCAAATAAAGAGTATTTACATTCATGTTTTGAGCAATTGTTTTGCAAATTTGCTTGAAAATGCGGACGCGGTATCAAAGACCGTCTTGAAGACAATGTCTTCGAAGACCACTTTTTCTACTGGGAGGTTATGGATGCAAAAATGTTTTCAGAAGTTCCGAAGAGATTTGTGTGCCAATTGAATTTGTTTGTATTTGTATTTTAGAGTAGGTTTGAATGAAAATGTGTGTGAGTGAATGAGTAATTTAACGTTTTCGGCACTACAGTTTTTGCAAGTGTGATAAATCAAATAAAAGCTTTTGAATTTGAAAACAACAAAATATTCACAACATATACTAATCTTAACAGTATTTTAAATTTATCCTAAATTATTTCCTTTACTATATTTATGATAAAGTATTGGTTTCATAATGTATAACTAAGACCTTAGATTATTAATTGAAATTTATAAGCATTGTAAATTTTAAATATTCTTTGTATTAGTTATTCTAATGTTCATATATTAAAATTTTATAGTTTCTCGTCAATCATGCTGAAAATTACATATATTAATCTTTTTTTTACAATTTTTATAATGTATAAGAAATTCTACATGTTCTGAACTAAGGCATTGATTTCAATATTCTGTTTTTTATACATACTTTGTAATTTCTTTAATTCAAATTTAAAGTTTATTAATCTACAAAAATTTAATAGATTTTTTATGGTAAGAATTTTTCGATTTATTCTAATATTGAATGATTTGTTAATTGTAATAATTTTTTTCAGATTTTGATAGATCTGCACTTTATAATGGCATATTGCTAAGACTGTTAACGCATATTTATTTCAAAATACTCAAGCGAAAAATGTGTTAATTTGACATTTATAAAATTAATATAACAGTTACATTACAAATATTTTTTTAAATATGAGTAACTACAGTAGAACTTGACTGTTTTTAAGTTAAGACTATAACAAACTGAAATCAACTTTATTAGTGATAGCATTTAATGTAATTATATAAAATAAATTAAAAATAGTAATAAATACTTTTTTCGCCTGTTACTTTTTCTTTATTAAACATTAGATACTGATGTATACTTAAGATAATCTTAATTTTTATAGTTTCTTAGGTCTTTATAACAGTAAGTGTTCTTGAGCTATTGAAGTTTTGAAATTTGCGTCCAGTGCATTAGAAACTTGTAGCGCTAAATTGAAGGTCAACGTAGCTGACCATATTTTCGCATGTTATTTGGCGAATATTTTTTTAACTGCAAACTCACGCACTTTTCAACTCACTTCTTTATACTTTTTTTTGCAAATGAGAGCCCCTCAACTTGTTGAGTCTCACTTTTTGTATGTTTTTGCTAATTTCGGTGCGTATTTTAGATAAGCGCTTATGTATTGGTACATTTCGCCGGTATCCAGACAGTGTTTGCTCTTGAATTTTTGCGTATTTCAAGTTCAAGTTTATGGACGCTTTTTGGTGGTTTTCAATGTTAAAAATGTTGATGTTTTTCTTTGTATCGAAATATTTCTCTTTAAAAGTTTCCATTGTTGTTCGCATTTCGTGGAAAAAATTGCACATGTTTCTATTTAATTAAAATTATTATTTATACGGTATTTTTGTAAGTTATAACTTATTAACTCAACTTAAGTCTCACACATATATTGCGATTATGTTAGAATTTTTAGTTTCTATTAAATATATTTTAATGTTGTCTTTATGAGAATATTATGTTGTCCAAATGTTAGGTAAAATCAAATTTTTTTTATATTATTTCTATGTATATGTAAAAAAAGTTCTTCTATTTGTGTTTAGCAGATATTTTTTATTATTTTTATTTTTATATTTTGCAAAAACGAAATGCGCCATTTTGTATGTCATGCAAATAAATGGCGCCGATATGGAGCTTAAAGCGGCGCAGATAATGTTGCCATAATGATTTAGAAAGTGATAGTGTAGTTCATCCAATTGATATACGTATCAATTTATCTTACTTTAAATAAATGTTTTTTTAAAGATCTACATTAAAACCATAATATCTGTATAAATGAATTTATTTTTTATAATTTATTAAAATTATTTAAAATTATTTACAATTAAAGTTCTCCTCCTTAATACTTGTGTACACATAAGCACTATCGTAACATTTTTTACACTTTGTATATACAATGTATATAATTATATATAATGTTGTATTTATAAATAAATAATAGTTTAGTTTAAACTAATGAAATTAGATATTTTATTACAAAAAAAATATTAAACATTCTCTAAAATTTATTTGACACATTTCAATCGGCTTAGTAATATATATGAGCTTTTCACTCATGTATAATAAATTCAATTTATTTAATATATTTATGACATTCTTTCAGCAAAACAGAAAAAAAAATTTACACACACTTTATTATATATAAAACCTAGTAATAT
The DNA here is from genome assembly GCF_002237135.1 of Teleopsis dalmanni. Taxonomy (NCBI): domain Eukaryota; kingdom Metazoa; phylum Arthropoda; class Insecta; order Diptera; family Diopsidae; genus Teleopsis; species Teleopsis dalmanni. The sequence continues at coordinate 1,920,334 of NC_051847.1, read as the reverse complement.
TTTATATACATACATATCATAACTAGAGCATTTTTGGTTGTAAACAAATTCATTTTTCACCGTCCCACTTCTTCACCTACGAAATAGAATTAACGACGTAATACGCAGTTTTTTATTGTAAGCAAAAATTAATAACACAACAATACTTTTATGTAACATTTGACCTTAAAAATATTAACAGCACAAATTTCAGAAATTATAAGAATAACTCAAAAAATTAATTCTATTATTTTGAACAATATTTTTGTAATTTTTTTATAAATAATATTAAAATAGATTATTTTAAAGTTACAAATTAATTTACAAACTTTTTGCAACACATGTTTAACCAAAATCCAACTATAGAATAATATTTATAAAGAATACAGAATATGCGAAGAAGACAAAAGAAACCAATAAAAGAAGGGCTAAAGTGTATTTCAATGAAATAAAAGCTTTTTTTATTATTTTTTATTTTGTCAATTTAGTACTTTTTAATGCCCTACGAGTCGCACATTTTTTTCACTGATTGGAGATCACTGAACAAAGATCTAATATAAAATAATTTATTAAGTTTTTTTGAAAATTATATTTTCAATATGTTTTTATTATGAAAAATAGTATAAAAAAATTTTTACTTTGATTTTTTACTTTGTGTAAACGCGTAAAATAGTTCTAAAGCAATTAATATATTATCACAATCTTAGGTCTGGGACCAAATATTAAAAGCAAATTTTTCCCATTATTAAACTTATCCAAAAGTAAAAATTTAAAATTATGTATAATGTGAAATGTGAATATCTTCCTAGTGAGCTGCTAAATCATGTTGATCGTCTTCTTAGAGGCTTCCTGGTGCTTTTTGGTTTTCCTTCTAATGCTTCTTCGTTTCACCTATGTTGGAGTAAAATTTCTTCGTTGCCTTAAAGTCTTACACCAACATTTTATAACGTTTTCTGTTTTATCCAATCTCTAATACTGGCATTTTAGGTATCCCAAAGTAATCTTACACAATTATCTAGTACTTTATACAGTTCTATAAACAATTTTGCAAAATCGCTGCATTCATTGTATTATGAGAAAAGATTAATAATAGAAGTATTTAACATAGTGAAGTGATTACGTTATTAAGAAATACTATTTTACAAAAAGTAACCCAATGAAATTTTTAGATATTAGATATTTAACTTTATCACTTTTTTAATGGAAGTAAGTTATAATTAATTTTGTAATATCTATTAACATTTTATAATTACTAATATTATTAGTATCTGTGTAATTCAGACCGATTATAGTGCCACAACTCGTTTACAATATTTATTATATACATATGGGCGTCTGCTCTGAGAACTTTTTTCATCACATAAGTATTTTTGTACATATTCTAATATATATAAATTTTTATATACTTAATACGTTTAAGAAAAATTAATAATTAATTCAATTATTAAATATATATATTATAAAAGCGAAACCAGAGATAAAAACACTTTTGCATTATTTATTCATTTATTATAACACTAATATTAAATTATATTATATATATAAAATTTATATTTAATTATAAAAATTCGTATTTTTGTATACAGACTGTATATTTCTAAACCACTAGTCTAAGATCCAAAATTTTCACAAATTGGTACCACAACCAACTCAAAAAGTTGGAATATTTCAAGAACCTTATCCGTTTCGACCGCCAAAAAATTAGAATTTACTAATTCAAGGTCAGTGCTCGCGGCGAGCTAACAAGCAACCCGACGGACAGATAGACAGATACGAGGCTACAAGAACATGTTAATATTTCTGAGAATTCTTCGCTAGAAAATGTGTCTCAGTATCTGAAAAGTTCTTGTAAAAAATATTACAAAAGAGAATCGAAAAAAAGCTTTTACACTGTAATTTGTTGTTGTATTTCGTTATGTATCTCAATTGCTTATGTTGTAACAAATATTGTTTTCTGTTATTCTGTATTTTGGGTATGCTTTGCATACGTAATAAACTTGTAAGCCCCGCCAGCCCTTCACATTTCTTCCAGAACTTAAGTATATTTCGCGATCATCGCGATTTGTTTTTTTTTAATTTTTTTGTTATTATTCATTTAATTTGCGGTGTGGACAGACAATAAAGTTTAGCACAATTTAGTGCTTTCGCTCTTGTAAAGAAATTCGCAGCGGTACGAATTTTGATATTTCGTAGATACTTTTTTTAGTTACAGATACGCCATGAATAGTGTAACTACGAGTACAGTTTTGCGAATTTTTCTAACAAATGTTTATACGGTTCTCGCGTAGAACGGTTTATAGATAAATTTAATTGCAAAAACACAGTGCAAAAATGTAATTATCTTAATTAATTAATTTTTAATAAAACAAAAAAAAATTCACATTTTGCTGTGCCAAAAAATAAAAAACAAAAACCAAGAAACAAATTAATTTGTGTGAAAAAGAAATTCTGCAAATGTCCAAGACGTGGCAAGAACACAGCGAAAATAAATCTGCAGAAACGTGCAAAAATAGTGAGAAAAAGCGAGAAAACAAATATGCAAATTTTAATTAAAAAAAAGCAATTTTTTTAAAAAAAACCTTTAAAATGGCGAATACATTGAAGTTGAGCGTGCAGAAACCATTTTTAAGAATTTTTGCTGAAATTTTAATTTCAAAAAATTCGTCTCGTTTACTTTTGAATTAAAAATTAAATAAAATTTTTATGTGCAAAAAATTATTTGTAACTAGAAAAAGTACTCAATCTAATTACACTTGCATTTAAATTTAATTAAAGGTAATAAGAATTTTAAATATATTAATATATTATTATTATATTATGTTAATAATTTTAAAATGAGTAATAAATATTTTGCAAAATATTTTTTATAAACGTTCTTCGAATTTTATCTAACATGTTTTTGTTTAATGCTCTTAAAGATAAGGGTTCTTTCCCACATATAATATGGATAACTTAATTGAGTACTCTTATTAGAATAGTAATTTAAGATTAATAATATACGAGTTGTTAATTAAATAAACTACAAAAATAATTGTTTTGTTTACTAACTTTATATGTATAAGTTAAACATTTTTTAAGATATTTAAAAATAATGCTCATTTTAATTTAGAATAAATAAGTAATAAAAAATAGTTATTAGAATAATTTGCAAAATTATACTTAAACAAGAGTACTTTATATAAACAGTAGAAACACGGCATTGACCAAAAAAAAAATAAGAAACGTATACGAATATACATTGGAAATACTGAAATACATACTGAAATCTAAATTGATATATATAAATTAGAGATATAGCAAATATAGTCAGTACCTATATATAGCTGCCGTAGTTGTAAAAAAAAATTACAAATTCCTCACTGGAATTTTTATATTTGGACAATGGCATTTTTACAATATAGCTTTGTAAATCTAGCAGAAACGCGAATTATTCTAAGATGAGTCGTCGAGTCGACTACTGGTACGATAGGTACCAGTAGTAGCCCAATGCAAAGAAGATATACTTCTTCCTATTGGATCCTAAGATAAATAATGGGCTTAAGCACTGCCTGGCCAGAAAAGACAGCTTTGCTGCCAAGAAAATCAATCAACCAGAACAAAACTTAAAGTAAACTTTAGATTAGGCTACAAAGTTCTTGTAATAAGTTTCATAAATAAATAACAGACAACTGATAATAGACAGGTATTCCGGGCTTTAAAAATCTGAATAAAAAAATTGCAAATTATTGACTCACATATGGAGCATTGATTTCGAAAGGTTAATTCTATTTTATTATTCTACAAGAAGTAGATCTCAAAAAATGTTAATTCAGAATTAATGACCACAATCAAATTCGGTATTTGCGTTTGAAAAACAAAAGTCAGCTGCAAGGAAATGAAATTTAACCCTTCAACAAATCCAAATATTATCTAAATCAAATCCTCATTGGATTTATGTACTTTAATTAAATGAAAATTATGAGCCTTTTATGAAGAGCGAGTTGACGTCTAATAGATGGACACATAGACATTTACACGCGAGAAGTCATTAATATTTAAATATATTCATAGATGTACTTTGGAACAACACTATTTGAGATTGATGAGTTACAAGACAAACGTAGTATCAGCACAGAAAAGAAATTGCTATTTAAAATATAAATTTAAAAAGAGTTAAACTTGTTATTTGCAAGATATCCCAAGCCAAGATTATATAGGAGGTATAGAGCCAAGAACCGCAAAAGATAAATTGCATACAACTGACTACCTTTCCTATTGCAACCCTTTTCCTAAAGGTCAAAGGAAGAGTTCAGCATAAAATGCAGTTCTCAAAAAAAGACGACATTATTTTAAATAAATTTTTTACCTTTACTTCATTCTTCGTTTATTGAGGAAGTAACCTAAAGATAATTATTTATCACAATATGCAAACGTATTTCCTACTCATTAGCAAATTTGCATTCAAATGTCTGAAACAATGGTTTTGCCGTCGTAACCCTTTTCAGCATATCTTCCACTCAGCACAGGTAGCGAATTGTACTTATGTTCCTATCCATCTTCCTCAATCCATACTATTTATCAATTTAAACATGTTTACAAAAATATTGCAACTATCTATTGTCCACAGAAAAGTGAAAGATACTCAAATTTGCTACAAAATGTGCGCTGCTTGCGGGTGGCATATTGACAAAAGGAATTTGTGAATTGTTAATTTGGGCACTTCGACATGCAACAATTTGCTTCAGATTGTCATAATGAAAATCCTTTAAATAAGGCAATAAAAGTAACAAACTACACAGATACCGCTCACCTATGAGCAGACGGACAGACACATTTACACATCGCAATGTGATGAACTAACGTTCGAATGTGGCGTTTACTATTTCATAAATAAGCAGATTTTTTGCATAAAGAAGTACAAATCCTTAGAGGTCCTTGGCAAATGTTACGGAAGTAGAGTGTACCCGCTGCGCTGTTTCGTTACGGTTTTTTTGATTGAATACCGCTTTCATATGATATTTTTTGTCGCTCGTAACCATACAATAGATGAATTTTTTCCGGTACTTATGTGAAATATATAAAAGTTTTAATCCTGCTAATAGATTTCATATTGTTTAATTCGAATATACGAGGATTTTCATTAACGACTCCACATTTTTGGAAACGATCGGCACTTGGCATAATTTACAGACTATTTGTCATATAAGGATTATTTATTTTTAATAGTTTATAAGTTCATTGAATTAATAATGTTGGTACAAAATATTTTACTAACTATAAAGATTAGAAAGTAAAAGGCTACATATAGGACTACAAATAGAATCAGTAATAGGACTACTGATTCTGATTTGAATTATTAAAAATTTAAGGTTTAAATAAATACAACAGAACTTTGAACTTAATTATTTTATTATTTACGCTCTATTCCATTTATTCCATCAAATTATATTGAAACTTAGGACCTCAGAATATCCTTCGAATCGCGTTCTATTCGAAATAGTCGTTCATATGTTTCTTCTGTAAGTTTTAGTTAAAGTAGTCGCGGCTAATCCTGAGAATTTCATTTAAATCGCTTGTCTGATAATGTAAGAGTTTGATATTTGCTACAGTTAGCTGATCCATAATCACAAGGTTTTTAATTTCGGTGTATACATCTCTAAAATATCGCAGTACCAAGAAGTTCTCTCTATGAAATATATTTAAAAAAAAAATTGTTTATGACATTTGTTAAAACTTTGGGTGAGTACCGAATGGATTTGGATTATTTCCAAATTTTGCATCTATAGAGTAGCATTGATTTAACATTCTAATATAAAATACAAGAAGCCCTTTCGTTAAATATATTCAGAGACAAACTATCTCAATTTATAAATGAAAATATGTACTCAGCCTACTAAATATTTTCTTAGAGTTGATGAATACCCTATAAACAGAGGACTTGAAAGACAACTACAAAAGACAAGTATTTCGTTAGAGAATTTGATAAGCTTCACAAACGCGAATATAGAATTTTTTGCATTATTTATTATTATTTTATTCTTTATTACTATTATTATTTTATTTTAATTATATTCGCCTTCACTTATGACGTTTACGATTGGTAAATCTGAATTCAATCCATATTTACTCTAGATCTGTCAGATTTTGTTGCCCAATTGAACATTGCTAGAGTAATTTAAAATTTTGATAATGCTGTTAGTAGACATTTTCATTTTCCACAAATACATATATCGAATCAAAGCACACTATTTGTCGGCATATAAAACAGCTGTTAATTTCCAAGCAATTTCACTACTCTGGCGAAATATCTAGAGTGTTATAAAATAATGTTGAGTATTATACTCTAATCTCGAGTGTTATACATATTTGGCAATCGAAAATGAAATTTGCATTAAAAGTATATCTTGAATTAAATATCTATAATATTTGTTTTAATGTATTTATTAACTTATAGCCTTTAAGTTTTTATATTTGAGGAATTTATAGTAGATATCTATACCGTATAATTTTTCTAATTTTTAATAAAATAATTAACTTTTTGACTTGTGCTCTAATTTTAATGTAACCGAAAAATGATTTACATATGCTAAAAATATAAGAGAAAATGACAAAAAAATTTGAAATTTTCACCAAGAACAAACTATATGTAGGGAAAAATAGAATTTTCTTGAGACTAACTTCAGTCTGCAACTGACACATGTTCGGCGTTTTAGTGGCCGCCAGCCGCCATTGCTATTCGCCACAATTTTGCCTTTGCAGTTGCTGTACTTTTCGTTATTTACCCAACGAAAACAGGAAAAAAGATACAAATGCCAAAAATATCGCCACGTTTTTACACAACATTTCAATGTAAACGTACTCGCTTCCATGTACGAGTACTTAAAAGCAACAAAAGCAACAAAAACAACAAAAACAACAAGAACAACATATGCCAACACTTCAACATGCCACCAAAAATTAAATTAAAAATAATGGAAAAGTAACTGCAGTCACAAGAAAGTGCAACTATATTTAGCGACAACACATGCAGTGCAATGTATCTAATATCTAATAACGTTTAACGTATATCGTCTATCGTCTATCTGGTATCTGCTATTTCGTATCTGCACTGGTGCATTTGGTGCCCTTCGTTTGTTTAATTTGTTCGTTTTATGTGCGTTTATATGCGATACTTTGTGTATTTTTACAAAATTTCACATTTTTATGAATTTTGTTATATTTTGAATTTTTGTTAATTTTTTATTTATCTTTTTTGGTGGAGTTGCGTACGAATTTGTCTACTGCGGGTTTCACAAAAATGGCTGCAATATTTGTGGTGTGCATGTATTTTTACATGCTTTTTTGCTGCATTGTGCGTTGCAAAAGTGCAATGACCCGCAGCAATGAACATGCGTCCGCCAACGCTGAAGACCAACAGCAACAACAACAACAGCAACAACAACATTAAAAACCAAAAATGCATAGTTTTTATTTAATAACAACAACAGCAAACAACTACGCCAAAAAAGCAGCTTTAATGACGCGCGATAATTTTTTAGGTTTGCTCTTCTGCGCTACTTCATTAGTAGGCAAAGTAGGTTGGTGAGAAGCTTTCGCAGTCTTCTATATATCATTTTTTAAATGACCAAAAGTAGATCGTAAATTATAAAGTCACATAACTGATCTGACCGTCATGAACGTATTATGCAATAATTTTTTAGGACTTCTACCTTCAAGGGTGTACAGGTCAGACTTATGGATGGTGTTTCATCCGTGGTATCACAACAAGTCATTATTAAAATCTGTTTTGTTTTTTAAGAATGTTAACTTTTATTTCGTGCGTTATTTTTTAGTATAATTCTATACGTATTTCGGCAAATTCGCTTTTGCCTTCATCAGGAGGATTCCTAATATTAGGAATTCTCCTGATGAAGGCAAAAGCGAATTTGCCGAAATACGTATAGAATTATACTAAAAAATAACGCACGAAATAAAAGTTAACATTCTTAAAAAACAAAACAGATTTTAATAAAAATTTCGACGTAACAACTCAAAAAATTAATAACAAAATTATACTAAGTCATTATTGTTGCTTCAGTAAGATTTGGTGCACAAGTCTGCTAATCCAACCTAACCAAATCTTGCTTAGTTAGTATTTTAAATCACTTATTCCGTCTGAAATTATAATGCGGAATAAAAGTTTGATATTGTCTTAGGCATGATTTCCTTTTGCAGTATAGCATACTGAAACTGTTTACTTTATTTTATCCTGCCTATTCCATAGAAAAGTTCGTATTTTCCATATTTTCTATATAGTTCACTGCAGGCACGTAGCCAGAGAAGGCTTGGGAGACAGAAGCCCTCTCCAAATGAATTAAAGAACAACATAAATATATAAAAATATATATATTTAATTTTGCATTATGCATTATGACTGTTAAAATAAAATCATTTTTAAAATTCGGGAATTTATTTGAAATCCCCTCCAGAATTAAATTTTTGGTCGCGTGGCCGGCCAATTTCACTGTCAGGAATTCAACTGGCTTTTTGTATTTATATAGTTAATACCTTGTTGTTTACATATTGTTTATTTATGGTATCTTCAAACGATTTATATTTAATTGTTTCTTGACTTAATTCTTATATGACAGTCTGATCACGAGTTAATCGGACACATCACTGAATTAAATATACTCGAGTATCTTCCTAGTGGCTTTGGGTAAAAAGTGTTTTGACTATACCTAAACTCAAATTCTCTTAATATCAGGACTTCCTCTAGTTTTTGCCAAGGATATATAAAGTACTGAACATTATAATATTACCCCTAAGTTAGTTTCTACACTGGTATTGGCCATCATAACATCAATTTTTGGATTACGTTCCTAAGCTTGGCACAAGCAAACATTGTTCAGTGAGTTTATCGCGTTTCATACCAGTAAACTCAAGAACTGATGATGATGTAGATGTTATTCAGAAATGTATGTGTTCATTAACCGCAACCCTTAGTAATCCTTTTTAAGATCGAAAAAATGGTGTTCCATTCACTTTAAAAAGGACCATATTATTATATATATAGGTGCACGTATGTAGAGCGTAGCGCCATTAAGTAATTCGTATAAATGGTATCAAATTCTTTTATTATGTGTTTGATTAATTTTGTACAGTTTTTAGCGCTATTGCCTAATTTGTTGTTGCTGTTACTGATGTTTGCGCTTTTCCTATAGTTTCTCCAGATACTTTTTTATATAAATTTATTTTTTTTTTTTTACTAAATTACGACTGTCAACATCAGTGGCAACAAATGCAGTTCGCACTTTTATTTACTTTCGGGTTGGTTTTTTATTAGAAAGAACACTTTTCAAAAAAAATGTGTGTAAATATCTATGAAATTCAGTTTATCTTATTGCTTCAACTTACAAATGAAATAAATATAAAAAAATAAATATTTTAACAGTTGATATCCAACAGTTTTATTGCAAGTTACACGTAGTCGTGTATGACAACTCGAAGTTAGGAACCTTATTGATCAAGGACTTGAGGCCAAAGGGCCTTCTGATTTCGAACACAATGTGGACCATTTAAAATAAACGTTACTTTTCGGTTTTGTTCATTAACAGCAAAGACATTCAATTAATATACTCACAGTGAGCCCATATAGCATAATTTAGAATATTATAGGTTCGGGGTTTCAAGTTGATGTTGAGTCTTTTTCGAGTTAAGGTATTAACTCTTTGATAGCTTAGGAGTTTTTGCAGAGTTTTACCCTTCTCATTGACTAATTTATGTATTCTTCAAAAGCTTCGTGTTTATTGGATGAGTGATCTAAGATCTGTGTACCGCCCCGTGCAGCTAGAGATAATTCTGAAATTAGAATAATTCTGTTCCTTATGTATTTTTTGACCGGATCTATTCTTAGGTCTCTTAGCATGTCATTTGTACGTGTGTACCAAGGCACTTTGAAGAGTGGGGCGGAGCACTCTGGTCTTACTACAGGAGTGGTTGATGAGTTATTGCAGTGCATACTAAAGAAGGTTACTTAATGAACTCAAAAAAAGTACTATGTAGTATGAGTATTAGCCACAGTTACTTGGTGGAAGACTGATTGGGCAATTTAGTTAATATTAATGCAAGAAAAAATTGATACGTTTGAAAGCTGTTGTGATAGTATAAAGAAATTTAAAACAATCATAGGTTTTTGCAAGCATATGTTTTCAGAAGTGATATATAAACTTTAGTGAGTTCAGAAGATACGAAAACTGGCAGGCTTACCAATACCGCGTTATCGAATCTCAGAACGGTTATAGGCTTCTCGGGAAGGTGTGTAGATCTAAGGGCAGTTATTGCTTAATCTGATGAAGTGATAAACAATAATCCAGTCAATGGTTATGAAGAAACCACGCAGTTAATAGAGAGTAAAAGTGCTGAAGTACACTGACTCAACTAGCCTCAACATAATAATAGAAGATACGATCAATTAATTTTTGAATATCCTAGACATTCTAACTTCTAGAATATAGATATAGGTCCCTACTAAGTCTTATGAAAGTTTGGAACTTATGAAAGTTTCTTTCCGATTAGTACTCTCAGAAGTGTCACCTAAGAGTATAAAAAACAAAATTGATTGAATTAAACTCATAAACAAGTATGTATTTTCAATTTCTAAACCACACTTTTACTGCACTCTGATAAAATCAACTAAAAGTTCATTCACCTAAATTCTCCATTTTAATTTTTCCAAACTCATTTCTCAACTACCGCATAAAAATCGCATACATATGAATTTTATCTAAAATATATAAATAAATATAAACAATATTGTTTGTTACGTGCACATACAGAAACATATTCGTACTACACAAAATGTGCACATCTTATCTCTTTCACTTCACTAAACTAAACTACAGATACAGATACGCGCACCCGTCCCGTACCCGTGCGCCTTGCAGTACTTATTGAGTTGAATGCATTTTCCAAAGCGCGAGTATCTTTTTTGCTTTTTGGAAAGCAAACATATTTGGAAACTTGCGTATATGTCGAAATTTATTTATAAGCAACCGAAAAATATATTTTATGAAATTGCAGTGCGTTTGTTGAACTCATTTTTTATTATTTTATTTAATTTTTTTAATCTTATCAGCAAAAATGCGTTTCTATGCTGCTTCAAATGTAGGAAATCTTTTAAGTATTACATTAAAAGTTTTCTGATTCTTGATAATATTTGAGAACCTCATAGGCCTTTGCACTTCTTGATAACATTTTCAATATTTTTTTAAAATTGAAATTGAAAAGGGTTTATGGGAATAATTATCAAATACTTTTGCCCTAAATCGGTTTTGCGTCAAACGTCCAAATCAATATGACAAATCTGGAAAGTACGTGTTTTTGAACACATTTTTATTCGCCACCAAATATTCATTGACATTCATTGAAAGAAAGTGTTTTTTTCCAAATAACTTATTAAACGATAACTATCCAATGAATATACGACATTTGAGAAGCAATAAAAATACAACACAAGGCAGGATAGCTATTTATAATAGTGATATGAGAGCATGAGCCTACTCTATTGACTTGGGATGTGCCAAGCCTTTTATCTCTGCAACTTCATTTCAATATTCTAAACAAATATATTCATAATCTCGAGATTCTGTCTTATATTACGGATATTAAATGAGATCTATATTCTCATCAGTCTCCAAATGAAGTTATTTCATCGATCTAAACTTACAGTAAAATATAAAGATATCTACCACATAATATTAATTTCCTTATCCTCGTCAGAGGGAATATCAAACTGCAAATCAAGCTGTCTAACACTACTATAGAGTTATAGTACTATAAGTACTGTCTCAGTAATGTTCACAACAAGGTAAGCGACCTTCACCTCGTTACCAGTAACGTACAATTGAAAATGGATTTATATCTTAAGAGAGTAATACAAAAGTAACTACAGTGTTATTTCCTGGCAATGGAGATACACTGGAGTGGATGCCATGTCCATAGAGTTCCCTTATCAGTTCATATTCCGGTTATAGATTCAAGCAAATGGGCACTGGATACAGTGATACAGTATATCACTGATATATTGAATGATATGGGGCTTGTCTTTACCTGTCCCGTTATAGCTCCTGTAAATCGAGATAGTTTTCTTTTCTTCTGGATGCAAGCATATGCGAACTGAGCACAGTTTTGACTTGCCACAGCATGACACCTGTTAAGGTTTATCTTGATCTAGATGATAGCTTGTGGGCACCCAACTCACTCTAGTCTACACAATTAGTCGCCTACATAATGTAGCCAATAACCTGTAGAAATTGAAAGATCAGTTACATCTCATTTTTGCTTTGGTATTTGTGATTGATGAAGTTATAAATGCCCATTCACAATTTTGATTATTGCATTGGACTTGTGCTATCTTCAACTATCTTCCAAACGCTATCTTCCAGAAAAAGCAAACTCACAAATGATTGGTATTTAGGACGTAAAAGTGTAATTAACTCCTGCAGTGTTTTGACTTCTTAAGTTCTGCTTGTTTTAAATCCTCTTCTGATCCTTTTTTACTTATTTTAATGCCTTTGCAAATTACTTTTAAAAATCATTAATCTGACTTTTTGACTTCCACTCTCCAGACAAATCCGCAAATTTTCCATATGTTTGATGTTTTCATTACTGAGTTATTTATTTTAATTTGGCTTGAAGATATGAAAGTAAAGATCTTCATTATTTCAAAGTACATAAAACGGATGTTGTGTATTTAAAGAGATTAAAATCTTTTCAAAATTGCCGTTCATCTAACCGCAGTTAAATTGCGGGTAGAAGGATTAGCAATCGACCACAAATTGCAAGTCTAAGTAAACTCTATGAAGTCTACAGGTAGTAGGGTCATTATTAAATCTACTCACATTCTGCGATTTTCTGTTCCGAATTTAGAACTCTATGGAATATGAGCACCGGCTCAAAGATTTATTCGAAGAACTTTTAATTAATAAGCAGTTTGTTTGAAATGGAATGAGATATAGATGATGAGAAAAATAGTATATATTATATTATGATATTATGTTTTAGTGTTTCACATTAACAAAGAATATTATGGTTCTCAATGGACTAAACTTAAACGAAAGTACATTCCAGAAGAGAAAAACATATAAATACATAAGTTACTTTTCCTATACTACCGGACTATTACAATTACATGAAAATTTCTAAAGATTTGCTCTCCAAGAGGGTTTTACTATGTTTACACTAAGACTTAACGAACAATTTTAGTACATTTTTATTTGGATTTTGTATGATAAATGGCACATATTGCTGCATATTTGTCTAATTGAGACCAAATAATAGCTTAAATCTAGTATTATAACCCAATTCGTTTCCCTGGCTATAGCACTGTTTCTTTTTATATATAAAAATATTTTAATTACACTTAATTTTTCGAATACACAACAACCAAAGCGCAGTTTTTCAAATGCTATCAACTTTTGCTATCCGCCACCGCCAAATACTTCGGCAGTGCAATGAACTTTTGCAATATTTGTCAATTTACTGATTAGCAATAATGAAAATTAATTACAAAACTGCACTTAAATCTTACTTACGAGGGTCATGACGCACAGATAATCACAGACAATGGTTCAAAAGTATCTATTCCAGTATGCATAAGTATTTATTTTCGCATTAGAAACACAAGAGAGTATGAAAACTGACCAAGGCACCCTCTTATCCATGACTACAAATATTTGAGAATTTGCGATTATAAAACCAAACAATGATGAAGTGAAGCGGGACCAACAGTTTACAGGAGATAGGAAAATTTTTGCGATTGCTTGATGTGGGCAAATTTTTTTCATACAATCTGTGAGATAACTTACTAAGATCGCATTCACTTCCATGCTGGTTGAGAGAATTGCCAATTTAGAGTCCGGAAATATTTTTCCAAAATTTATATTAGATTTATCTCCGTTTTAGTTATTTTGAAAACCAAAAGCGATTAGTGTTATCAGTATTGCTATTATATACAGAATACTGCATGTTCCCAGTGAGATTTCATACTTGCAGATAAATAACACAAAATAGTGAAAATAGTAAAAATGTTTTCAAAATATTTACGAGGTACGCGATTCTTTTAACCTGAGACTCATTTTAAATGCCATTCCAAGGACAACTACTATAATTAAGTGAAAGAGTAAGAAGACAATGTTGACCAAAAGGGTTTTCGTATTAATGATTTAATGACGATTTGCGTATTTTCGCACTTAAGTGCTAAAATGTGCAATTTTTTAAACAGCAAGGACCTTAACCCTTCCCAGCCAGTCGGCATACGTTCGTACCTGTCGAGTGCCGACTTTACTCTCGCAATTCCCATTTCATTCTTCATGGATGTCCTTTTCAGCATTTGCTAAATATTTTCCGGGAACTGTCTGTCACTTTTGTATGAATCAAATTTTCTGCGTAAGCGTTAAAGAGTTGAGATACAAATAATTGAGACAGAATGGATTTTCCAAGGTCTCTGAGTTTTGCTGTGCAAAATTTAAAAATAAAAAAGAAAGAGTTATTGTTGTGCAACAAAGATTGTGATGGTATTGTTTAGAAAATTTTTCAAATAAATATATTTCATTAAATACTTTTTAACATAAAATTATTTCAAATTTATTTGTCTTCAAAAAAAAAACCGTGGAACGGTTTTAAAAGTAATAAGAAAGGATTATAAATGGAAGATTCTAACGAATCCTTTTTTTTTCAACAAAAGTACAAAAAATATAAACAAAGCAATAACTCAAAACCTTCAAAGATTTGATTACCTTAGTCTTGGAAAGCCTAACTCAGACCAAGTTAATCTGCAAGTTAGTCTATATTAACATATCAGTATCAACCAGGAGGCCAGAAAAATATCATTGCAGTCAACATGGCAAATTGCTAACTTCATCTAGCCAATGCACAAAGGCATGCTAACAGAAGTTAACCAAGTTTCTAAGTATTGTTTTAGATAAGACAATAAACACGTAGAAAAATAACATTAATTATTAGAAAATACTCTATTTTTGAATAGAACTTTATGAATATAATTTCTTCGATCCGACTTCTGATAACATCCATAGTTGAAGCAATGCATCTTATGCATTTTAAAGGATCTTCAAAAATATGGCATAATTCTGCAAACACATGTTGTCTGCTTTGTGGGTTGACTGCTTACGAATGTTGCCGACACATGTTGACGGATTCGACCATATTTGCCACTTTTTATGACTTTTTAATTGCAATTTTGTTGTTTTTTTTATCAGAGTCCGAAAATGCATCAAACACAAATGAAATGAACTCTGGACTGGTTTATTGGCAGGCATATGCCCATTTGTGCTGCCACTTCAGCACAAATACAAAGGGACTCTTGAAAACCAAAAACTGTTTGAAAAATGTTTGACCTTAATTTCAAAAATGATTAATTGATTTGTCCATACTGCATTTACATCGAATAGATACAGTAAGCTAGCAGAGGTTTTGTAGCACTGGTTATAGACACCGTACCGTACTTATTGAAGTGTGTTTGTAAACACTTATAATGCACGTACATGCAGAGAAGATATCCACACCGCCTAAATAAATATATATTTCTTATAAAAAAAATTACACTTTTACGACATAGTTTTCGAAGGATAATAATTAGTAAAATAGAATATTGCTCTAGGAGCATCATACTGCTCGTTTCAATCTTTAACCCCATTAATATATTATACTATTTTATACCGTTTTACTAGCCAGAAAAACAGGAACCGTTTAGACTTAACTTAAAGTATTGGTTTGCGGGTGAAAATATTCTTAAAATACTGCGAATAAAAGTAATAATTTCAGATTATGCCTCTTGAATATACCTCTGTTCATACTCTCTATTATCCGCGCTACACCCCACACAATCGTCACAATCTTCGATCATTATTTGCGCTTCTCCTTTACTTCTTTGAGTTATTATCACATTTCCTATTTGTTTTGGTGGATTGTTAATCTGCTGCTATATGTTCAGTTTTTGAGACAAACAAAATGGATGAAATTCCAATGGTCTCTGAAGAACATATCACATCATTAAATGTTACAAATACCCATGTATTAAGATAATATTTTACTTAAAAGAGACATAAGATAATGCTCCGAATGTCTTGCATTTAATTTCTGAGTATAGCCTTACAGATTGAATATGTAGCAGTGACGCTTCCTCTAACGCAGAACTCGATCTAGGGTTCAACTTGCTTATACCTAAAAGACAACATTGAGCTGTAACTAGAGTAGAGTACTAAAGCAGTAGATAAAAAATTCACTCATCAAAGAGTTACAGGTATATTTTCCTATAAATCAGATCTTAGCGTCTCGCTTCGACTACCGACCCATTTAAGTGTTTTACAGGCAGAAATAATGACGATTCATGCGTATCCAATAAGGATAGGATTTATGGGTCGTCGTTGTTTACGTTGTAATATTCTGGGAGAGACAAGCTACTATGAAATCTTTAGTAACCGTTAAGGGATTTACCCTATGTTTATTTGGGTACCTATACATAGGGATATCTCAGGCAACTGTACGACAGACAAACTTACCAAATCATGCATTCTACTTTCTGACATTTATATCTCGGATTTTTGAATCCCACTTGTAACGGTCAAACTAAAAAAACTTGGGCAAATGAAGTTTCTTGTCAGGTCTTAAGATCAACTTCCTTCACACTGGACAAGCAATGACACAGTCAGTTGTTTTCACTAAATCAGAAACTGGTCAGCCAAAATCAAGGCATTTTCGGTATCGGTGCTGACAAGTTGCAGCGTACTAGGAAGACATGCTATGAGTCTGGGTCTACCCTGTAATGATATTTATTGTGGTTGTGACTCTAAAGAATAGAAGGAATCCGTGTTTCAAAAACGTGTTTACTATTTTTAGCACCAAGCACACCAACAACAAATTATTGTCATTACAAATGTATGGACTGATGCTTTCTTCCGCTGTAATAATATATACCAATATTACTGCTGGTACGCTGCTTTGGAGATGAATGCATGTAAATAACAAAATTGACTGGAAAATAAATTTTTATATGTTTATTAAAATATATTAATTTAATTGTTTTTTTTTAAGATAATTTTAGATTCAGAAATTTATAAGAACCTGGCAGCTCATGCTTATGTGTTTAACATTTAGACTATTTGACGACGTGATTTATTGTTTATTTAAACCTAAAACACATTTTCAATGTCTGGCGATTATTTTATCCAATAATTTTGTGGACTTTGAGAAAATTTTTGTTTATCATTTAATTAAATTGTTAAAAAAATATTATTGCTAATAATCAAAGGCTCGAAATCTGATAAATAGTAATTCAAACGCTAACTGCAAGGAAAATTAATTTTTGCTCTTCCTGCGTATGAAAAAGCAGCACAACAACAATGCGTGCAATGGCAGTGAGAGAGTAAAAAAGAGAAAAAGCACTCGCATGCATTTCACATTGTGAAAACTCACATGAATGTTCTGCGCTGATGTGCGTGTGTGTGACTTGCATGTGAATTTGTGCGTTACAATAGCGAAAATATGAAAAGCGGGGAAAGGCATGTATGCATGCATAATACAATTTAGTAGATTTTGGCTTCATTTGGCTGATAATTTGTATTGATTGGGGAAGTTTTTGATTAGAGGAGTGCGTGTAAAAATCAAAGCAAATCAATTCTGATTGGATAAAGGATAAGGGAATTTTCAAGGCAATTTCAATATGGTGTAGGCATTCATTTTTGTGGTTTTTATTAATAAATCTTAAATTTTAATTACAATGCGCTTAAAATTTATTAAAATCACTAAATAAACAATAATAAAGTCATCAATTGCATTCGATGTTATCCGTTACAATTTCTACACAATTCACAAGAAAAAAATTAACATAAAATTACAGTTACAACAACAACAACAACAACAACAACAACAACATACACCCTGTGTAGAATTTTGTTGTTTTCTCACATATGCAAATTAGCCAAGCCAACCCATAAAACTATTAATCCTTTGACAGCGAATTTATGCAACAGTGAAATTTATTGATTTCTTATTTTTTGATTGCATTTAATTTGCATAAAAATAGTGCAACAACACAAACACTCTGCTCTAATCAATTTCTTGAAAGGTCGGGCAAATGTGAAAGGAATTGCTGTGCGCCAAAAATTAGTGAGGATTTTTATTAAGAAAGGGTTTCTAATCTCTGCCGGGTTTGGCTTCGAGAAGAAAACGGTTATCTAATTTGCATAAGTTGGTAATAATTGTTTTGTTATGCAAATCAGAAAAACGTAGAAGACCAAAGAACTCAATGTGAAATAATTTCAAGAAAAATAGACTAATATAAACACCCACTATCAAAATAATGGTTTAACGATGTACTCATTAAGGACGATAGTGTTGCCACATATATAATGAGCGCTTGTGACAATTGACTTAACACTATCTATCGAAAAAGAAAGATAAAATGGATCAAAGTTGTTCATTTTCTGCCACTATTACAGTATATTAGCCTTTCTAGTGCGAACTGTTAAATGAACATTTGATCCTTACATGGAAAACAATAGAGAAGTGAGCACAGACTTTAGTAAACTAAACAATATATAATATTTTTAAAGGCGGTTTTTGTGTTTTTTTAATATTTTATTTCGAATATTATGTTTGTGTATCTCTACATGTGTTTCGGCAAATTCGTTTTTGCCTTCATAAAGAGAATTCCTAATATAAATATATAATATATATTAACATATAATATTTTTTTGTAATTTTAAAATTTAATTTTATTGTTCACAATAAGAACTCTAAATAGACACTTCATTTATTTTTTAAGAAAATTGTAAAGTTCTCTGTGGCTAGTTAATGGCTAACCTTTCTTTAACATAATGGCATGATTCATAGTTGTGAAATAAATGAAAGAATTTCCAACTCTATAATTATATATAATTTCATCTAAATAGTTTCGAATAATCTGCATAAAAATAATTTGATCAAAACAATTCTAAAACGCTAAAACGCATAATTATGTATTGTATTCTTTCTGCTCAACTTTAAAAAAGCGTTACCCCTCTTAAAACTATTATAAAACAAAACATCGTAGCGCTAAGTCCAATTGACGCTTTGGCAGCAGAGGCAATATTTTTAACTAGAAATTCAAAGCGTAATAAAAAAAAACTACAAACCCTTTTTTAGGTCTTTTAACATCCACAGTGCCAGCCAACCTGCTTTAGTGGACGTAACACTTTTTTGTTTTACGAAAAACAAGGAAGCCAAAATAAAGAGAAAAAAAGTTATGATACCGCCACAACCGGCAGAAGGCGCAGCGCATAAAAAATGCGTATGCTAGTGCGTTGCATGCGAAAACTGTTATATGCAATATATGTCGACTGAGATGCAACGCTCATTCTCTCTCCTTCACACTATCAACTTATTTGAAAATGCGTGCGTGTGTCATTTTTGCTGAACCTTTCCCCTACTAGCCAAAGCAAAGCAAAGCAATGCGTTTTCATATGTGCAAAGTTATCGAAAATTTCCCCTGTTGTAACGAACGGTAGCTGCGTTAGTGTGTGTATGTGTGTGTATGTGTGCGGTTTTCCTTCAAAACGATATTCCCCTTATTTTGTGTGCAATGTTGTGCTGTTTTTGCTTGATTGTTTTGCTTTTGGCTGCGTTTGCGTTTGCGATTGTGTGACGTTGTTGAATGTTTTTTCTATTTTCGAATTTTCTTCGCTGTGAAAATATAGAAAAAAAATATTGAAAATTATATTGGAATGACTTTGTGCATACAATCGCAAAGCAGTTTTATTCAAGTTTGAGCACTCGAATCTGCAACAACGCAACGTGTCGCAGTTTTCAAGAGAAAATTTTCTGGTTTACAAAAAATGAACAAATGAACAGCAAAATTCAAATAAAATTTTACAAACAAAAAAGATTTTAGATTTTTTTCGAAAATGTGAAAATTTTTATTTATTGCATAAAAATTTTAAGCAATTTTATTTTTGGCAAGAAAAAAAGCGAACAACAATTTAACACAAAATTACTTTGGGATTACAACGAACTAAAATAAACAAAAACTTTACAAAAAAAAAAAAACAAAATTATAAATAAACTAAAAGTGTTATAAAATTTAAAAATATAAATAAGTGCAATTTTATTAAAAATTTCGGAAAAAACTGTGAAAATCTTAATATTTAAAATTTAATAAATAAACTTCGAACTCCGCACACAGCAAACATTTTCAGTACGAATTTTGACTTTTTTGGCTTCTAAAGTTTTTACAATTTTTTCGTCATTTTTGTGTTTTTTGGCTTCTTGCTGTGTGTGTGTACAAAATTTAATAAAAGAAAAAATTAAAAACTAAAAATTAGCAATAAAAAACTTTTCCAAATTTAAAATTTCAAAATAACAAATTAAAATTATAAAGAAGTTTTCGGTGCCACTCTGAGAACTCCAAGGCTTCAGGCTTCAGGCTTCGATATTTGCTCAACCACTTGCGGATTCAAATCCTTTGTAATGCAGCGGATCGGGAACAGTTTTTGGTCATAACTTTCTCAGGTAAGTTCAATTCTGCAAATATTTGTATATAATAAAAACATACTCTTAATATTATAAATAATTTAAATTAATAAATATTTACATAATTACTATATATACTCAGTAAAAAAATAAATCAAAATTAAAAATTAAAAAAAAAATTCTGTTCAAATTAATAATAATATTTTCTATATAGCATAATTATGTTATTAAAAATAAATATACTTATAACATATAATTCAATAATAATATAAATTAAGTAATAGTTAATTAATAGTTATTTTATAGCAGGCGATCACAATGACCAGGTCCAGCTATTCCTGTGATTATCGTCTGTCAAGAATTTCGCTTATTGTAGCAACAAGATTGCAAATCAAAAAATTGAAATTAAAATTAAAACAAATCTGTTATAAATAATTAAATGAATATAATTAAACATTATAGTGAAATAAATAAAGATAAAAGGCACAAATTTAATTTAGAAAACTGCAATTATGACATAAATACATTATTATATTTACATGAATATAATTATATATGATATGAATATATTATATAGATATTTATATAATTATGTGTTAAATATGTTGTACTATATCTATGAGTACATATATATTATATATTAACAAATATGTATTACACTAAGTAATAATTATATTTATTATATAAAATTAAAATATGTATTATATTATAGGATAGATGGTTTATTCGATTTAATAAAAGTTAGTTTCTACTTTGAAATTTTGAATTCAGCAGGTGGAATGAAGTCAGTGGCATATATAAGAGAGTTATTGAAAAAATTTATATACACAAATTTCTAAAAATTATCTATTATATATGAGCAAATAACATATATAAAATACTATACACCTGAAAATAGTTTTTAATAAAACTGTACTTATAATGACATTTAATATGTATATTCCATAATCTGACAGGTTATTACGTCTTTGGTCAACATACGTTTTAAATTTATTCAAATATAAAGACTTATTAGGCGTTTAATTAAAGGACATTTAATTAACTAAAATCTGATTTATGATTTTTTGATTAAAAGCGTATTTTGGGTAGACTTTTCTCTTCGACACTCTGCATCTCGGTAAATAGTTCTATCATCGTCACCCGAAGTAATCATTTCTTATGATTATGACTTATGCCGAGTAAGTCGGTACCGCCCCGTATATATATAAATATTGCATATATAATATATATATACATTTTAATTAAAGTGGAAATAAATTTCAGCGCAGATACTAAATTAATTAATTTTGCATATCCCAAAACCACATATTAGCATTATACGTATTTATACGTAGATTTAATTAAAATTCAATTTAAGTCTTCAACTTTAGCAACAACAAATATACAACATTGTACGCATACATTATATTAGTATATATGTATGTAATAACCTTCAAAAAGGTCTAAAAATGGTAGCATATAAAATCCAAAATAAACTATAAAAATTATATGCAAGTATCTAACCAAAAACATTACATTGAAAAGCAATTAAAAAAATATGAAAAAACGCCATTTCGCAATAAAAAAGCAAAAAATTAGATATCAAAAACAGAACCGGTTCAAATGCAAGTTCACAAAAAAAAAACGAAAACAAAAATGTAATGAAATGTAATGAAATGTCATTGAAAGCTGATAGCCCTAATGCAAAAGCCCTTCGACAGCATTGCCAACATTGAAAGATTTTCGATGTAAAAAAATTAATAGCTTTTTGCTGAAATGTTAAAATGCAAAAAGCAAAGACCGTCTTTGGTCGCGGCATGTATGAATAAAAAAGCTCAACTGATCGCTCTCAGGAGTATTCAGCGTATCACGCTTCCAGCGCACAACTCTTATACGCGACGCAATTACGGAAATGCGGTTACTTTTCAAATGCTAATGATGGCGAAATATTAAACATATTCGATTAATTTAAATGAATTTATATTTATTATACTAATCGCATTTGTCAAAATTGAGTCTCTTTTTATTACAATAATTCAATTAATTTAAGACAATTTTAATTATGCTTTTAAATTTAAAGTGTTAACATTTGACATGAGAATTAATATCTTTGTGAAGGACAATGGGATGCAAGCAGAATGAAGTTAATCCTATTCGTTCACTTTTATTGTTATTTAATTTTACTATTAACGCTAGACATTGTCCTTTCTCATTGGAAAAAAAAGTACGAACACAAAATACTTGCGCAATACTTATGAGTAGTTTCGTCTTCGTTTCCAGACTACCTGCGCAATGCAAAATGAAAAATTGCAAAAATTGACAGTGCGGGTGAGAGAGCACTGAAGGAGAAGATATACCAACCTGTACACAAACTGTTGTGTGCAACTGCGCAATCATCCTTATCGTCCTTATCATCCTTAGATATGCCAACATTTGGCGTCACAGCGTCATAGTCTGTGAAAATTCTCTGCTTATTGCATATGCTATAGAAAATGAAAATAAAAAGAAAAAGAAAAAAAAACAATTAAAAGAAAATCCAGACAAAGAGAAGCAACAACAAAAAAGATAAATCAAAATTGCACAAAACAAATTTTTCACGCATTTTGCAAACAATCTTATTATGACTTTTTTTCGCAGTGTATTGTGCTGGTGAATTTATAAGTGCACTGATCTTTTTAATTTCCTTTTATGAGATTTTTTTCTTTCTTAAATTTTCCAAATAGAAAAAATACTTTACCTTTTTCATTAAATTCATTGTGCACATGTGTTCAGGGGTTACTCACTGATATCCTACGCAATAAAACTATCAAGTCGTTAATAAATGTTTCTGTCATTTATTTTCTTCGCATTTTATTGCAATTTTTCTTTTGTGCTGACATTTTTCACCAGTTTTATTGTGCAATATAATTCTCATTATGTACACTATAATTTGTTAAACAAAAGCTTGTTGTTGTTGCTGTTGTTGGTGTTGTTTTTGCTCTTACCAACGATCAGGGATCGGCGTACCATAAGCGAACGATCATTTTTCATTTTTATTTTATTCTTTAATTTACTTATGAAAATTATGGTTTGTTATGGTGTTTAACCGAAGAAATATTTTTGTAGATATCTAATGGCATATCATATAATAGCAGGAACCTGCTACATATGCTTAGGTACCCCGGTTCACATGTGTAATAGGATATTTTGCATAGCAAAAAATGAAAGGGAATTATTTTATGGGAAAATTGGCAACGCCTGCTTTGAATTTAATTCAAAGGCCCTGCAGTCCGGCCTTTCAGAACACATTTGACGTTTTGTGTGTAGTTATTTATAGCGCAATCAACTTAAATGCTAACCAAATACGCCTACATAGTTATGGATACTCTTCAGATACGCACACAGCACTTATCTGGATTCTAATTCACTTTATGGGTTTCTTGCATACTCAAGGAGCACTTCAAACGGCCGTTAAAACTCGAATTTCACATATTCTCATTTGACAGTTCGCATGTGTCATATATTTTTATTAAGAGTAAGATCGCATTTTTAAAAAGTGAGTAAAGTAAATGTATATAATACAATATATATATGTACATTATCTGCACAACATATGGCCAACTTCACATGAGGACGGTTTCATGAGCAATATGCGCACATGTGACGAGTTTAAAATTTTTATGCACACTAAATCCAACTGCGCAGCACGTGTTAGTAGAGGCCAGAATAGTTTTTCTACGGAATGAAAAGTATAATCTTAAGAGTGAATTTAAGTATACTGAGATGCATACTGCGAAATATTATTAATTTCATTTATACTAAACAGGAGCAGAACATAAGATTTGCTTTAATCTTTCGGTTAAATATTTTAGATTAAATTTTTGTTAGACTCTAATTCATACCTAATAACTGAAGCTTTGTTTATAATTATATATTATATAGATTTAAAGGTTAATTATTTTCACATGAGAGCTTAAAAAGGGTATCATTGGAATCAAAAAGGATCGTAAACGAAAAACACTGGAAACTTTCAAGATTTTTCAATAGAGTAGAGTTGAACACAGTACAGTCCGTAAGGAACAACAGCCATGAATTAAAGGTCTTAGGGAAACGTTGGCAACTCTTTAAAAATTGTGCAACTACCGTTATGGTTAAATTGCTAACTGATTTGAAATCAGTTTCCATTTATATTTGATAGGTTAATCCATTCAGATAATTTCGCGTAGGTTATTCATACTAGTCATTATATTTATAAAATTCGTGTTATGCCTAAATTAGGTTACAGAAGAGGTCAAGCTTGTATTTTAATGTCGATTAGGTGCCTAATCGGTGTCTTTTGGAAGTTTTAGTACATAATTAAGTTGTTCGCTATATCAGGTTAACCCATTCGGTAGAAATAGGTCATAGTTTCTGGGAGTGAATATAGTTACAATACGTGGAAGATACGATATGTTGCTTGATTTATATTTACCTATTCAGTATTTAGGTATTGTATATCATTGGAATATGTATGTATGTACACGTAAATAGTTCTGACATTATTTTTGTTTTGAAATTAAGATATGTTTTCATTGATAGACTCTAATAGTAACTTAACTGGTATTATTTCGCATAATGGAATGAACATCTAAAAAATAAAAAGTATTTTAAAGTGGATATAAGTTCTGTTAAAGTAAAAATTTGCTAAAAAACCTATTTTGGTCTTCGAAATCCACCCTCACATCATTTAAAAAATGGCAATGCAAATGCCTGTCTGTCATTTCCACCACCACTTCAAATTGGGAATAAAAAACTCCAAAAAAAACAACGCACATTTTCCATGAAAACGTCACAAAAAAGAAAGCCGGCGAAATTATTGCAAGGCAGCAGTAACTTTTCCGGGTTTTCCTTTTCTTTTTGTTGTTGTTGTTGTCGTTATTGTTGTGGTGTATGTTTTCCTTTCTTATATTTGCCCTCATTAAAATTAAGCCAAAATTTTCTATTCAACGCATACACGGCGTTGAACCGCGAAAATAATAAAATATATTTGTATATATAAATGTACATATATTTGGGAATACAACAAAAACAAAAAAAAAATTAAATTTGAGGGATGTTTTATTTGCATATTTATTTACTTACGCAAGCACACACGATGCGACATACAAGTCGCAATGTGTGTAGCGTGTGTATCTGCCGCCGATTACATGCAATTTTTTAATTATTTCGATCCATATTTCCATCATTTCAATGCTCGCAACTCACAATCCGCGAACGAGGTGTGTTCCTCGAGTTGGTTTCCTACTATGGACATCCAAGAATATGGAGCCATATAGATATGTTTACTTTATGCAGATTTTTAAGATAATAAATTTGCACAATCCATCTGGCAACTATGCAAATAAAAATTTGAAATCAAGTTGGCAAAAAGTTTTATTTTCAAAATACTTTCATTTTGAAAAATGAATAATTTTAAAAATCAACATTCGCATCGAATTTTTAAGCACAATTTTATCAAATCGGGAAGTCAAATTTTTTGGAAATATTTTTTGACGAAAATGGGTTCTAATGAAAATGAAACAGAAAAAAACTCACTAAGTACGGAAAAATTGTAAGTTCTTTAAAAAATTAATATTATTCACGACATTACGTACAGTAGAGAATACTTTGTACCTTTATTTACTTATGAAAACCGCAGATATATCCAAAATTATGACAAATATATATTATTCTTAATTTTATGGATATGTATTTTATGGACGGTGTATATAACCGTTATTTGAAAGTGATTCCAAAATATTTTATAAAACTGTATAAGTATTCCTCGACGTTCGAACATGAGTGCTTCCAAAATTCCTTTAGAGATGACATTTTCTAAACCGATTAATAAATTTTTGAGCACAGAGAGCGCTGTTCTGAAGAGTTTCTTGAGCAAGGCTGTTGTAGGGTGTGATATGAGGGATTTAATCTTCACATCCGACACTTCCTAACACCAAATCTCCAGTTAGCCTTAAAATCCTGTTAGCAAAAGTTTTTAATGCAAAGTATTAACATATTGCATTAAATATATAATCGAAATTTTCTCTTTATGACAAAATGTCTGACTGCATAGTCTTGTCAGTGCCTAAAAATATACATGTATCTTATACAAACTGTCTTATACACCATTCTGTCCCCAGTATTCGGCTCAAATCTATCTAAGAGGTACCTGTAGGGGAAAAACTATTCATAGATTATGGATGCAATTATAAAGTGTGAACTTGGTCCAAGAAACGGAAAAAATCGTTTGGAAGGAAATTTCAATATTCATATCAATATTAACCGAGATACAGGGTTAAGGGAAAGTTTTGCTGAACAAAAACTTTAGTCACGAAAGGTAACAATTTTGATAGGATAAATATACAAATTTGTACGTTTTTGGCGAAAAATGTTTCAGAAGCCGATTAGAGAAAACTGGTGCATGATAGAAGGCAAATTCTTTAGCGACAAATGTTTGTGAGTTGTTTTTTTGAAGTTCAATAATTTTGAAGAATTTTTTTTCATCCACTCTATTGGTATAAAATAGCATAAACAAATTTTGTGAACTTCAAACTCATAAATCTGACTCATAAATTTATCAAAGACAGTATCATAGACTCATACTGTTTTAGACCTTATGGATTTATAAATAAAGTCCATAGTTATTGATTATAAAATCGTAATGGTTCAACAGTTTGAAGTGTCAAAATATACTATACTGAGTTGATTATTAGTCCATTATCCATTATAGTTTGAAGCGTTCAGATAGTGTGAACCTAACATTGAACCTAAACTGATATTAATCCTGTCGCGTTAACAGAGGGAGTGTAATTTATTTTTAGTTATTTTATATAAGTTATATTTTTAAAATTTAAAAACTATTTGGCTTTTTATCAGTTCAATAATACCTATTTTTGAACCGTTTTATGTTCATGAGTTGAGAAAATTTTTTACTAACATTTCAAATTTAAATTGCAGTATTTTTGACAATTTTGCCATTTAAAAAATTTCAAAAAACATCATATTACTTTTTAAAAAAAAAATATATAATTTTAGTTAAGTTGCAATTATTGAAAGGAAAGTTTATCATTTCAGCTCGTCTCCTGAAAACGATTTGATTTCAGATAGTGCTGATCGACCATCCACACCGGCAAAACCTCCGACAAAGAACTCGGAAGTAACTTGCGGTTTGCATTTTGAACTAGGTGGGGATCCGCCAACCGACTCTACACTGAATTCGTCAAATACATCAAATACGTTAAACATGGGTGGTCCACCGACAGAAACGCAAACCTACTGTTTACGTTGGAATAATCACAAATCAAATTTGGTTGAGATCTTAGATGCTCTAGTTAAAGTTGAAAGCTATGTAGACTGCACCATTGTTGTTGATGATCATGTTCAGTTTAAAGCTCATCGCGTTGTGTTGGCTGCAAACTCTCCGTATTTTCAGTCAATATTGCAAGACGTTCCAATGGATCACTGCAGCATCATTTTTCCTGGGGTCAAGGCCTTTGAAATGCGTGCTCTGCTCGAATATATGTATACCGGTGAAGTTAATGTTACACAAAGTCAAATACCTAAAATTATGAAAATAGCTGGAGATCTTGAGGTAAAGGGTCTCTTCGATATGGCAGATCTCAGAGAGAAATTCAAGAGCAACAACACAGACCATCATGAGCGCATCGGCAATCCTTTCGTTAACTCTGCTGGTATCACAATTCCACCATACACAGCTGCTGCAGTAGCTACGGCTTCGTCAACAGCCGACGCAGAAAATGGTAAAAATCATGTTGATATACAAAACGCTCATAATTCCTCATCCGTGATCTCTACATCGTCGAATATCTCACCGTCTGCTGCACCAACAAGCAGCTCATCACCGCCTTACAACAACTTTAAGCCCACTTATCCCACTTTATATGGTAAAGCAACAACACCACCCACAACAGCGGCGAGTGCAACACCTCAACCGATTAGTAATGTAAACTTACCACAAACGTCACCCGCATATGCACATCAACAATCCAATCCTTCTGAACGCGTAAGTGGAGCTTGGCCCATTTCTCCAAACTCTGCCGCTGCTATGTTAAGTTCAGTTTATGAATCTGCACCTGATATGAATCCCCTCAAGCGCAAAAAGCTTTCATCGATATCTAGCATGTTAATGAATCGCGATACACCTATTTTACGGAACGTATTGGCTCAAGCAAATCCAGCCGACTCTTCTCAACCATTACCACTAATGCTCCCCGGGGGTGTTAAAAACGAGAATTCTGTTATAGAAAAAACTTCACAACACAGTGCCACTGTGAGGCCACAAAGCAGCAATCACAGCGTCAATGGTTCTGACTACAGCAGTGATAAGGTAAGCGACGCGACTATTTTATATATATTTCTTAATATATATTTCTATATTTCTTAATATTAATTTCACAAACATCTTTTCAGAAATACAACGACGAACCACACTCGCCCTATACTGATCATTCTTTTGAAGAGGACGGCTTCACGCCGAAGCGCAATTTCAGTGGAAGTTTCAACAGCAATGGCAATAATCAGAAGCCAGAGTGGAAGCGCTATAAACAATACACCCGTAATGATATTATGTCGGCCATACAGTGTGTCCGAAATGGTATGAGCGCTTTGCAGGCTTCACGTAAGTTTAATGTACCCTCGCGCACACTTTACGATAAGGTTAAGAAGTTAGGTATTACCACCGGTCGGCCAATGAATCGCACAATGAAGCGTAGTCCAAGTAGCATGGAAGCATCAGCGGCTTTTCCATATGCGCAAGGATTTGGACACGCCGAGCCTATTCTATCATCGATGCACGAAGGTGTACACGAGGAACGCGACACGAAGGAACAGCGCATCAGTGAACGTCACCATCTACCAAACACTATTTCTCATTCAGCGGCATCATTACTAGATCATCCATTCATCCAACAAGCACTCGAAAATCGCGGAGCGGACATTGGGGGACGTGGTGCATTACATGCTATGGCATTTGCTGCTGCTGCGCATGCAGCTGTGAATCGCATACCAACTAGTCCGAGTAGTAATTCAGGTAGACGAACGCCAAGCCCCAGCCACTATTCGATCAAATACGATCACGAAAGCGAGCGTGAACTATTGCTGGAACGTGAACGTGAAAAAGAACGTCGATTAGTGCTGGAACGCGACATAGATATCGAGCGTGAATGCGAAATCGAACGAAACCTTGAGCGTGAGCGTGAACGAGAACAAGAACGTGAAGATCTTCACCATGACGAAATAGATGAAGATCACGATCCTGAAGACTTGAGCATTGCGCGCAAACAAGACTGTAAATCACCAGACTTGCAACGCCATGCCAGTACACCGCATTCTCCGTCCTATGCGGAAAACGGCAGTGGTGTCATTATGCATCCAATGCATGCCAAGGTTAACAGCGAAGAGTTTGCATCTGAGAATGCAGCAAAACTGATGCGCGACGAAGAAAACAACACCGACTGATTGATGCTGTCTATGGCCTGGCAATATGCTGCAGACAGTTGTTACGATTCTTTGTTGTTATTTGGTCGTTGACGCGAATTTTTGATGTTTTTGCCTCCATTTTATTAATTTAATTTTGTTTTTTCTTTTTTTTTGTTACTATTAAGTTTCATGTTAGTGTTTTCAAAATACTGGGCAGTCTCTGAGCACCACTATTTTTTAGGGTGACCATAGGTCTTTTTTTTTTGTATCGACACTAATTTAAAACTAAGCACTGGGGATTATTTTAGTTTTTCGAAAGTGCAATTTGGGTGGGATTGTAAGAAATGCATTTTTCTAAAATTATGCATTGTAATTCATTCTAGCGTATATTGTAAAATTTTAATTAAATGTTTAATGTATGGTATAAGCAATAGAAATTTACAATTAAAACAATTTTGCCGATAATAAGCGACGCTTAAAACGTTGCAATTTTCAATTTAATTTATAAAATATTTTACAAATTTCGTCTTATGTGCGAAAATATAAACGGTGAAATGGCTTTAAGGAAATCAAATATGCATAAATTTAGAAGTAAAAATCAATTGCACATAGTGTAAGAAATACTATTAAAACTTTTAGAATATTTCACATTGCTCAAGTACTCTGCATAAAATTATTTACACTGAAAATTATTAATACCTTAATGTGTAATTATTAAAAGAATCAAATTAATTAATAGTGTAACAAATTTGTCAAGATTAATATATCACCGTGTGCCTAAAAAGGTTTTTAAAAATCTTATATCATTAATATTAGACCTTTAGATTATACATTTAGTTTAGTTTAACAGATTATCAGTTTAAGCACTCAAATTTAACACGTTTTTCAAAGGCTGCGAAAAAATGTGCTGTAAATTTGTTGCCATTAAATCAAATCATTTTATGCAATTTCCTCACAATTTGTCAAACACTTCATGTTTCCTAGTTAAAATCAAAATATATGTCATAAATATTTATTATAAGACTGATGAGGAAAGGCATAAATATTTTTTGAGCATAAAAACACGCAAAGTAAACACAAGAGTTTGCGTTAATAAGAGGCTTTTAATTTTTTATTAAATCATATGATTACAAAGAAATCATATGATAAACTAATAAATAAATTTTGTAAAATTAAATATTATTATTATTTAAAAAATAAAAATCAAAAAAACAGAAAATTGTAAATTTAAAAGTAAATATATTTTTAATTTAAAAATAAAAAAAATTGTAACAATAAAAATTTCTTAAGAAAGAAAAACTGAAACTGAAACTGAAACTGAAAAATTGCATATTCAAAATATTAGTTTAATGCCAGTGATTTGTTTTTTAAAATGTTAACTTATAAAATAATTATAATTTTAGTATAAGTTCTATAAGTTCTTAATTCTATGTTTTAAAATGCATATACTTATAACGAAACTACCTCAATTGAAAATTATTTTTAATGTACAAATATTTTTTTTCCTGTGTTCAATTTAATGAGACTGACACTGACTACAAACAAAAAACCATTATAAATATATATTTAAATAATAATTTTAAAATACTAATGAAATTAATTGTTAATATTTGATATGTGACAGTACAGTGCACCTTGCAATGCAAAAGTATAAATGTTTAATTATAAGTTCATGCACGAAGTTTTTATGTATATATATATATGTATATAATCGTGCGTACGAGTATGCATTATATAAAAACATATAAAAAGCAAAATAAATAAAATATTTACATAGATTGAAATTTTATTTGATAAATGAATGCGCTGGGGCAATGCAATAGGCTCTCTTAAAACAAATTTATTTTAAAGTAATTACATCTAGTATTAATTGTAAATATTCGTTGTGTATATTGTATTTTACTTTATTAGCGAGTAATTAACTTTATTTTTGTAGAAAATTTTTAATTTTTTAAGATTTTAATTTTACTTTAATACTTAAGTTTTCGTATGTAATCAAAAACACATTTTTAAACGTTTTAAAATACTTTAAGTTTTTTGTTCTTGCAAATTATATATATATATATAATATAAAAAAATATTTTGCCTTCTTCATAGCAGAGCAGAATGACTGAAAATAATTGTTTAAGAAAATATTACAAAAACAACATTCACAAATAATTTTATTTCAATAAAATTTAATTATTATAAAAGATTTATTATTTTTTTACTTTTTTTTTGTCTAAATGATTACAGTTCACAATTGCTACAGTTAATATATTCTTGAATCTCTTGATTATAGTATAATTTTATACTACAAAATGAACGTAAGTATTAAGTGAGGTATTTAGCACTGCGAGCTAGAGATCTATTATGCCCTATTAATTTCAATAGGCGTCACGCTTTAGTTAAAAACTCATATTTCTAACTCACATATCCGCAGTCAAGAGACTTTTTCAAGTATTATGTAGGGAACTCGGCGCTGCGACCTAGAGATCTCAATAGATCTTTAAATGCTCTATTATTTTTAAAAGACTCCTAAAATTAATAAAAAATAATATTGTATTTCATAACAAAAAAAACGCTTTTATGTATGCCTACACATACATTTGTTTGTGCAGCAATTGTTCTAATGCAATTACCCTCTTTTAATAAATATATAATGTTAATAGATAAATTAATAGGTAAATAGTTAATAGATTAATAGTAATAGATTATGGAACATCGTGATTGTTCTTTCAGTCTGATTTATTAATTATTTTACACTAATTTGTGAGATTGCTTGAATATACAACCCGTCTTTGTTTTAGACGTCTAGATATCTATTTATATGTTTATCTATTTATTAGCGGCAAGTGTTCTGAAGAGATATATAAAAGCGGCAAGTGTTCTGAAAATATATAACTCCTAAAATAAAAGTTCTTTTATTAACCGCTTTTCTTTTTATAAAGAAAAATTAAAAATTAACCTAAAACCGTTAAAACATCAAAAAAGATATAAAAGTTTGTAATTGCTGTCATACAGTATTATTATATTAGGTCTGTTCCATGAGGTACTCATAGTAAAACTCAAGTAAAACACAAGTACAAACTGAAAACACAAGTACGCTCTTTACACAGATTTTCATGGAACAGCTTTGTGTAAAATCTGGTGAGAACACCAGTGCCGCGCAAATAAATAATACAAAATTTTAAATTCAAACCACAACATCTGATTCACACATCACACAAATTTCACTTGAAATAAAAGGTCTGTTCCACGAGCTACACATAGTAACTTTGAGTAACACTGTGTATACACAAGTGCGTTTCACGAACAAATTTGTGAGTAAATGAGAGCATCTGAGAGAGCGTAACATCCCTGTCGAAATTTGAAAATGTTACGCAGACTTTACTCATGCATTTTATATGAAGTAAAATTTGTGTTTATGTGTAAATCAGCTGTTATGGTTTGAATTCAAATTTTTGTATTGTTTGTTTGCGCGGCATTTGTGAAAATTCTGCATTTTTAATTGTAACAACTGTAATAAATAAATATTGAAATGGATAAAAACATAATAAATATTTTATTAAGTGATTTAAGTAACACAATAAAACCAGAATATAGAATTGGTATTCGAATTACTAAAGAAATGGTGTATCGATATTACATAAAAAAAAAGAAAACGTGTGTGTATAAAAAATTATATACAAGATGTTGTTTGCAAATATGACGACAAGGAATTCAAAACTCATTTCCGCATTTCGTGGATCCTTTTTAATTCTTTGGCTATAAAATTTCAAAATAGTACCGACTTTATTGCACTGCGAGTAAGTGAGCTGAACATTTCTTCAGAAGCTCACGTTGCTGTTTTTTATGGTTTGCTGGTCACGAAGCATATTGTTTTAGAGATTTATCAGATCGCTTTAATCTTTCTTTATCGTCAGCAAACCGAGTTATAAGAAGGATGAGAACTTTCTTTAGCAACATATGTCCGGATATAATTGCATGGCCTAGCACATCAAAAAAGGAAGAAGCAAGTACATTTTTCCGAAGCTTATGCAATTTTCCATAAGTTATAGGTAAGGATTTATGTGCATATTAACGCTGCATATATATTAATACATGTTACTTTGCAGGTTGCCTAGATGGCACTCGTATAACTATTGATCCTACTGGAGATCGTAAGGACGACTACATTGACAGAAAAGGAAATATTTCATTATGCTTGCAAGCCATCTGTGATGAAAACAGAAAATTTATTAGCATATTTGTCGGACATCCAGGCTCCTGTCATGACAGTTGGGTCTTACAAAACTCTCCTATTTATATGCGACTACCATCGAAGTGTGGAGGTAAGTTCTTTGGAAAAAGAAATGAGATTTATTAAAACCTCTTACGTTTACAGAATACTATCTACTGGCTGATTCCGCATACCCCTGTACACAACACATCATTACGCCATATAAAGACAACGGGCGTCTTACTCGTGCACAAAATAATTTCAATAGAAAATTGGGGTCAGGTCGAATACTAATAGAAAATGCATTTGGTATTTTAAAACAACGTTTTAGACAGCTACTGTGTCACTTTATAAGAGTATGTTGTGTTTTGCACTATCTTGCAAATGGAAACGACTTAGAATTCACATTT